>NC_091282.1:1085869224-1086173714 GCF_032444005.1 Ranitomeya imitator | reverse complement strand
CGTCTGACCCTTCCAGATTCTTTTTCCATACATAACGTATTCCATAGGTCATTGTTGCGGAGATACGTGGCACCTATGGTTCCATCTGTTGATCCTCCTGCCCCGGTTTTGGTGGAGGGGGAATTGGAGTATATTATGGAGAAGATTTTGGATTCTCGTGTTTCTAGACGGAAACTCCAGTATCTGGTTAAATGGAAGGGTTATGCTCAGGAAGATAATTCCTGGGTTTTTGCCTCTGATGTCCATGCTCCCGACCTTGTTCGTGCCTTTCATGTGGCTCATCCTGGTCGGCCTGGGGGCTCTGGTGAGGGTTCGGTGACCCCTCCTCAAGGGGGGGTACTGTTGTGAATTCTGTGGCAGAGCTCCCTCCTGTGGTCACAAGTGGTACTTCGGCTGATTCTCTCTGTGAGCTTCTGTTGGTGGAGGGAAGTGGTACTGCGGCTTCTGAGTTTCCTCCCTCAGGTGATCTGGTGAGGTCGTTAGGTGCTTCTCTACTTAACTCCACCTAATGCTTTGATCCTGGCTTCCTGTCAATGTTCCAGTGTTGGACTTGCTTTTCCCTGGATCATTCCTGTGGCCTGCTACTCTGCATAGCTAAGTTCTTCTTTGCTATTTGTTTGCTATTTTTTCTGTCCAGCTTGTCTAATTTGTTGCTGGAAGCTCTGGGACGCAAAGGGTGTACCTCCGTGCCGTTAGTCCGGTACGGAGGGTCTTTTTGCCCCCTTTGCGTGGTTTTCTTTAGGGTTTTGTGTAGACCGCAAAGTTGCCTTTTCTATCCTCGCTCTGTTAAGAAAGTCGGGCCTCACTTTGCTGAATCTATTTCATCTCTACGTTTGTCTTTTCATCTTAACTCACAGTCATTATATGTGGGGGGCTGCCTTTTCCTTTGGGGTATTTCTCTGAGGCAAGGTAGGCTTATTTTCTATCTTCAGGCTAGTTAGTTTCTCAGGCTGTGCCGAGTTGCATAGGCAGAGTTAGGCGCAATCCACGGCTGCCTCTAGTGTTGTTTGGAGAGGATTAGGGATTGCGGTCTACAGAGTTCCCACGTCTCAGAGCTCGTTCTATGATTTTGGGTTATTGTCAGATCACTGTATGTGCTCTGACCGCTATGTCCATTGTGGTACTGAATTGCCTTTCATAACACAACCCTAACCCCAACCCTAACCATCACTCTAACCCCAACACACTCCTAATACTAATCCCAACCCTAATCATAACCCTAACCACAAACCTAACCCCAACACACCCCTAATTCTAATACCAACCCTAACCATAACACTATTCACAACTCTAACCCCAACACACCCCTAACCCTAATCCGAGCCCTAACGATAACTACAAACCTAACCCTAACACACCCCTAACCCTAATCCCAATACTAACCCTAATGCTAACCCTAATGCTAACCCTGTGAGATCACATCAGAGGAGAGAGAAATTAAATGGAGAATCTGACTTTTTTGCAGTCACTGTTATAATATTAATAACAGTGATCGCAACACTGGGGTGGGTAAAAACCAACCCAAATCATGTTCTCTGGAGTCTCGGCTACCCCCGGCAGCCAAGACCCTAGAGAAATTCGGACTCTAGGGGGTGCTATACACTTTTTCCTCAGCAATTAACGGCATTGTGGTTTAAATACCCTTAACTGCCGTGGTTAAAAAGGCGGTCATTAAGGGGTTAACATATGATTTGCATCTTTAAAGGGAACCTGTCTAGAGATGGTTGAACCCGCACAGGAAAGTTTGGTGTCCATACTGCACAGCTTCTGTTCGGGCACTGAACATGGATTTCACAAGGAATTCCATGTTACTGTTCAGGTTCGGCCCTCTGAACAACAGGTGTTTGTTGTGCTGTCATGTGCATGACAGCATGACAAACACTGCTTCTGATCGGTGGTAAAATCATTACCGCCGATCAGACAGCCGCGGTTCCCAAGTTGTCAAATGACAGTGTCAGCCCGTTGCTGCGATCGGAGGTAAAATGTTCTGCATCTTGGCACCATCCAGGTTGAAAACTAGTAATCCCCAGACATGGATTACTGCGTGAAAGAGAACGTCGGACATATGAGGGATATTGTTGACTTCTATTTTTGTGTAATTACAGGCGACAAATTATTTAATGGAATGGGCATTAGATGCGTATAACTGTGTTTGCTATTTTTAAATTAAAAAAAGTGTGTTTTGTTTTTCGTATTTCAAATAAAATACTTTATTCCGGCTGTGTCTTTATTTACAATACAATAGGATTAGTTATGGAGAGGTGTCTTATAGACATCTCTCCATGACTAAGCCATGTGCTTGATGTCACCAGACAATACAAAGGTGACATCAAGCGCACAAATATGAAACTGACTTGCCACCACTACAGAGCAAGTGGGAAGGGCAGAGCAAAGCATCAGAATTGGAACATCTAATGTACCTTTTCTGGATGGCTGCAGGCTGCAATTTTTAGGCTGGGTGGCAATATCTGTTGTGAATTCTGTGGCAGAGTTCACTCCTGTGGTCACAAGTGGTACTTCGGCTGATTCTCTCTGGGATCTTCCGTTTGTGGAGGAAAGTGGTACTGCAGCTTCTGAGTTTCCTCCCTCAGGTGATCTGGTGAGGTCGTTAGCTGCTTCTCTACTTAACTCCACCTGATGGTTTGATCCATGCTTCCTGTCAATGTTCCAGTGTTGGACTTGTGTTTCTCTGGATCATTCCTGTGGCCTGCTGCTCTGCATAGCTAAGTGCTTCTTTGCTATTTGTTGCTATTTTTTTTGTCCAGCTTGTCTATTTGTTTTGCTGGAAGCTCTGGGACGCAAAGGGTGTACCTCCGTGCCGTTAGTTCGGTACGGAGGGTCTTTTTGCCCCTTTGCGTGGTTTTCTTTAGGGTTTTGTGTAGACCGCAAAGTTATCTTTCCTATCCTCGTTCTGTCTAGAATATCGGGCCTCACTTTGCTGAATCTATTTCATCCCTACGTTTGTCTTTTCATCTTACTCACAGTCATTATATGTGGGGGGCTGCCTTTTCCTTTGGGGTATTTCTCTGAGGCAAGGTAGGCTTATTTTTCTATCTTCAGGCTAGTTAGTTTCTCAGGCTGTGCCGAGTTGCATAGGGAGCGTTAGGCGCAATCCACAGCTGCCTCTAGTTGTGTTTGGAGAGGATCACGAATTGCGGTCTACAGAGTTTCCACGTCTCAGAGCTCGTCCTATTATTTTGGTTATTGTCAGATCACTGTATGTGCTCTGATCGCTATGTACATTGTGTTACTGAATTGCCTTTCATAACCGTACAGGAAGCCAAAAGTACTAATGATTCTCAATAGAGGGAAAAAAGAAGTTCTGAGACCATTTTTTTTCCTTTGCACTGTGATTTGTCTTTTTTTTCCCCTAGACATTTGGGTGGTTCAGGACACAGGTGTTACAATGGACATTAAAGGTCTGTCTTCATGTGTAGATCAGCTCACGGCAAGAGTTCAAGATATTCAAAATTTTGTGGTTCAGAATTCTTTGTTAGAACCGAGAATTCCTATTCCAGATTTGTTTTTTGGAGATAGAACTAAATTAGAGTTGAGCGACCTTGACCTTTTTAGAGTCGAGCCGGGTTTCGCGAAACCCGACTATCTCAAAAGTCGGGTCGAGTGAAATCGGCCGATTATGATGTAAAGTCGGGATCGACCGAAACACGAAACCCAATGCAAGTCAATGGGGCAGCATAGTCGGCAGTGAGTGGGGGCCAGGAAAACACCTAGAGTGCCCATTTTAATGTCAAAACCATCCATTCTTCTTAATGAAGCTTGTCAAGCGTAATTTACCTTATAATTAGTGTTGAGCATTCCGATACCGCAAGTATCGGGTATCGGCCGATACTTGCGGTATCGGAATTCCGATACCGAGATCCGATATTTTTGTGATATCGGGTATCGGTATCGGAAGTGTAAAATAAAGAATTAAAATAAAAAATATTGTTATATTCACCTCTCCGGCGGCCCCTGGACATCAGCGGGAGGATCCGGCGTCCGGCACGGCTTCTTTCTTCAAAATGCGCGCCTTCAGGACCTGTGGAATGACGTCCCGGCTTCTGATTGGTCGCGTGCCGCCCATGTGACCGCCACGCGACCAATCAGAAGCCGCGACGTCATTCCTCAGCTAAAGTCCTAGAATGAGCGCCTTCTAGGACCTGAGGAATGACGTCGCGGCTTCTGATTGGTCGCGTGGCGGTCACATGGGCGGCACGCGACCAATCAGAAGCCGGGACGTCATTCCACAGGTCCTGAAGGCGCGCATTTTGAAGAAAGAAGCCGTGCCGGACGCCGGATCCTCCCGCTGATGTCCAGGGGCCGCCGGAGAGGTGAATATAACAATATTTTTTATTTTAATTCTTTATTTTACACTTTAATATGGATCCCAGGGCCTGAAGGAGAGTTTCCTCTCCTTCAGACCCTGGGATCCATGAGGATACATTCCGATACTTGATGTCCCATTGACTTGTATTGGTATCGGATATCGGTATCGGCGATATCCGATATTTTTCGGGTATCGGCCGATACTATCCGATACCGATACTTTCAAGTATCGGACGGTATCGCTCAACACTACTTATAATAATTGGAAGGCATTTGAAATTGGGGTTCATTTGGCTAAAGTTGTGGTGGGTAGGGCTGGTTCAAGTAATTAGTGGGCCCAGGAAATCTGGACCACGTCACGGCAGTGGAGCAGGGAGAGGTAAGTATTTCAACTTTGCAAGTGCTGTGAACCTGAGCAAGCAGGGGGGGCCCACTCGTTGGCATTGGCACTGGCACAGGGCCCCTCAAAGTACAGCGGTGTGTTTGCACGGCGGGGGCGCCTCCCACCGGCAGCAACACTTTTGCGTACTATGAGAGGCCCTGTGCCAGTGACGTCGCCAACTAGTATTCCTCCCCCCACCTGATGAAGGAACCTGCACTTTCATCTGCACCTTCCTCTTTGTCCCCGTGTAAGGTGGTATGGTATGCGGGAAGAGCAACCTGACTTTCAGCAGGGTCACAATGTTGTTGTGTAGCGTGCATGGGGAATGTTGCGTTATGGGTCAATGTACCAGCAGACTCATCTATCACTGGCTGGGCAATGGGCAGGATGAGGAGGAAACACAGATATAGGCCCAAAGAATAAAGTTGGCTAAATGCAGTTCAAAATTGGTAACACAGGAATAACCAGGGGGCATTGCAGTGGAGGACAACTGGAATGAGAGGCTGACACAGAGAGTAGGCCCAAATCAGTAAGTAGTCGAAATGCAGTTCAAAATTGGCAACCGTAGTAAACAGGCGGCACAGCTTTGTTCAGTGGAGGAGAACAGCAAGGAGTGGCAGACACCGATAGTAGGCCCCAACTAGTAGGCCAAATGCAGTCTAACATTAACAACTACTTAACGAGCGCCTGAAAACGGAATTTCAGGACAGGAAACCAGGAGAACAGCAAGGAGTGGCAGACACCGATAGTAGGCCCCAAACCAACTAGTACGCCAAATGCAGTTGTTCCGTTTAACCACAATTTAATGAGAGCCTGAAGATAGAAGTTCAGGAAAGGCAACCTGGAGAACACCTTGGAGTGGAACACACCATCTCTCTACACCCCATACCCAATTTGTAGGCCTAATGCAGCGTAGTTTCCAACAACTACTAAACGAGAGCCGGAAGATCGAAGCTCAGGAAAGGCAACCTGGGGAACACCTTGGAGTGGAACACACCATCTCTCTACACCCCATACCCAATTTGTAGGCCTAATGCAGTGTAGTTTCCAAGAACTACTAAACGAGAGCCGGAAGATCGAAGCTCAGGAAAGGCAACCTGGAGAACACCTTGGAGTGGAACACACCATCTCTCTACACCCCATACCCAATTTGTAGGCCTAATGCAGTGTAGTTTCCAAGAACTACTAAACGAGAGCCGGAAGATCGAAGCTCAGGAAAGGCAACCTGGAGAACACCTTGGAGTGGAACACACCATCTCTCTACACCCCATACCCAATTTGTAGGCCTAATGCAGCGTAGTTTCCAACAACTACTAAACGAGAGCATGATGATCGAAGCATTGGCGAGGAAACCTGGGGAACACCTTGGAGTGGAACACACCATCTCTCTACACCCCATACCCAATTTGTAGGCCTAATGCAGCGTAGTTTCCAACAACTACTAAACGAGAGCATGATGATCGAAGCATTGGCGAGGAAACCTGGGGAACACCTTGGAGTGGAACACACCATCTCTCTACAGTGGAACACACCATCTCTCTACACCCCATACCCAATTTGTAGGCCTAATGCAGCGTAGTTTCCAACAACTACTAAACGAGAGCCGGAAGATCGAAGCTCAGGAAAGGCAACCTGGAGAACACCTTGGAGTGGAATACACCATCTCTCTACACCCCATACCCAATTTGTAGGCCTAATGCAGCGTAGTTTCCAACAACTACTAAACGAGAGCCAGAAGATCGAAGCTCAGGAAAGGCAACCTGGGGAACACCTTGGAGTGTAACAAACCCTCTCTCTACACCACGGAAGGGCTGATTCTTAGGAAGGAAGGCTGTCGGAAAGAAGCAGGGCGCGTCCGAGGGTGATTATATTCTTATTAGGTATATACTCACCCTCGGACGCGCCCTGCTTCTTTATTTGTAATGAATGTTTATTTGCAATGTGGTTTTGACTTACTCTATTTCTTTGGTAAATAATGATTTTATTATTTTCATTGTTTTGCATCTTCTTGGCAATAATATAAAGAAGACGCGACAGGACAACACTCGGTGGATGCCATATCTGTGTTTAAAATTGAAAAAACCTTTCAGTTAACTACTTGCAGAAGAAAGTTATTGTAGCTGGTGGCCATTTTTAGTACTGTACCAGATTTTTGTTGTATGTGTTTGTTTTTAATGTTAAAATGTCTGCATTTGATATCTCTCCAGTATTTTCTTTTTTATAAGCAAAATACTTATTTTTATATTTTCTGATGTTGGTTCCAGGGGTACACGGGCAGCAGTGGTGTGGTCAGTGGAGGCCTAGTGGAAGGAGTGACCGCAGACAGGCATCGAAGGCCTAAAATAATAACACATGGCTGTAGGCAATTTTAAATTGGTTCCAGGGGTACACGGGCAGCAGTGGTGTGGTCAGTGGAGGCCTAGTGGAAGGAGTGACCGCAGACAGGCATCGAAGGCCTAAAATAATAACACATGGCTGTAGGCAATTTTAAATTGGTTCCAGGGGTACACGGGCAGCAGTGGTGTGGTCAGTGGAGGCCTAGTGGAAGAAGTGACCACAGACAGGCATCGAAGGCCTAAAATAATAACACATGGCTGTAGGCAATTTTAAATTGGTTCCAGGGGTACACGGGCAGCAGTGGTGTGGTCAGTGGAGGCCTAGTGGAAGGAGTGACCGCAGACAGGCATCGAAGGCCTAAAATAATAACACATGGCTGTAGGCAATTTTAAATTGGTTCCAGGGGTACATGGGCAGCAGTGGTGTGGTCAGTGGAGGCCTAGTGGAAGGAGTTACCGCAGACAGGCATCGAAGGCCTAAAATAATAACACATGGCTGTAGGCAATTTTAAATTGGTTCCAGGGGTACACGGGCAGCAGTGGTGTGGTCAGTGGAGGCCTAGTGGAAGGAATGACCGCAGACAGGCATCGAAGGCCTAAAATAATAACACATGGCTGTAGGCAATTTTAAATTGGTTCCAGGGGTACACGGGCAGCAGTGGTGTGGTCAGTGGAGGTCTAGTGGAAGGAGTGACCGCAGACAGGCATCGAAGGCCTAAAATAATAACACATGGCTGTAGGCAATTTTAAATTGGTTCCAGGGGTACACGGGCAGCAGTGGTGTGGTCAGTGGAGGCCTAGTGGAAGGAGTGACCGCAGACAGGCATCGAAGGCCTAAAATAATAACACATGGCTGTAGGCAATTTTAAATTGGTTCCAGGGGTACACGGGCAGCAGTGGTGTGGTCAGTGGAGGCCTAGTGGAAGGAGTGACCGCAGACAGGCATCGAAGGCCTAAAATAATAACACATGGCTGTAGGCAATTTTAAATTGGTTCCAGGGGTACACGGGCAGCAGTGGTGTGGTCAGTGGAGGCCTAGTGGAAGGAGTGACCGCAGACAGGCATCGAAGGCCTAAAATAATAACACATGGCTGTAGGCAATTTTAAATTGGTTCCAGGGGTACACGGGCAGCAGTGGTGTGGTCAGTGGAGGCTTAGTGGAAGGAGTGACCGCAGACAGGCATCGAAGGCCTAAAATAATAACACATGGCTGTAGGCAATTTTAAATTGGTTCCAGGGGTACATGGGCAGCAGTGGTGTGGTCAGTGGAGGCCTAGTGGAAGGAGTGACCGCAGACAGGCATCGAAGGCCTAAAATAATAACACATGGCTGTAGGCAATTTTAAATTCGTTCCAGGGGTACACGGGCAGCAGTGGTGTGGTCAGTGGAGGCCTAGTGGAAGGAGTGACCGCAGACAGGCATCGAAGGCCTAAAATAATAACATATGGCTGTAGGCAATTTTAAATTGGTTCCAGGGGTACACGGGCAGCAGTGGTGTGGTCAGTGGAGGCCTAGTGGAAGGAGTGACCGCAGACAGGCATCGAAGGCCTAAAATAATAACACATGGCTGTAGGCAATTTTAAATTGGTTCCAGGGGTACACGGGCAGCAGTGGTGTGGTCAGTGGAGGCCTAGTGGAAGGAGTGACCACAGACAGGCATCAAAGGCCTAACATAACAAAAATGTCAATACAATGGTATTGTCAGTGGCAGGCATTGAAGGATGTCAGCGCATAGACTAAACATTGGTGGAGCTGTGAGATAATTTTGCAAGTGGTAGAGCACTGTTTGAGCTGGGGGGGGAACTGTCTTGTGGCCGGCGGTACAGGCCCAGGGCCCCTCATATTACAACGGTGTGTCTGACGTTGGGTGCACACCACCACCGCCAGAGACACTTTATTGTACTATGAGGGACCCAGTGGCAGTGCCGTCGACCAAAAGCGGGCACACCCACCTCTTCAGACAAACTGCACTCTCACGGGTGCTGTCGCCAAGTGTCGATACCACGGCCCCGTGTGGGGAGTTTGGCCATTTAGTGAGGTGTAAACATGTCGTATGCTGGACAATCAGGTGCAGAAAATTACGAGATTGGAAAAGGCATTCAGAATAGTCCACAGGCAAGACCTTTTCATAGGAAAGCTAGGTGTCAGCCGGGCAAGGTGGGGCAAAAGATTTCGAAATCCAGTTGTGGTTCATTTTAATGAAGGTTAGATCATCTACATTTTGGGTAGCCAGACGAGTCCTTTTTTCTGTTAGTATTGAACCTGCAGCACTGAATACTCTTTCTGATAGGACACTAGCTGCCGGGCAAGCAAGCTCCTGCAATGCATATTCTGCCAATTCTGGCCAGGTGTCTAATTTTGATGACCAGTAATCAAATGGGAATGACGGTTGAGGGAGAACATCGATAAGGGATGAAAAATAGTTTGTAACCATACTGGACAAATGTTGTCTCCTGTCACTTTGAATTGATGCTGCAGTACCTGTCCTGTCTGCGGTCATAGCAAAATCACTCCACAACCTGGTCAGAAAACCCCTCTGGCCAACGCCACTTCTGATTTCTGCCCCTCTAACTCCTCTGGTCTGCTGGCCCCTGCAGCTCGTGTGAGAACGATCACGGGCGCTGTGTGCAGGGAATGCCAGAAGCAAACGGTCAACAAGAGTTGATTGTTTGGTTGCTAATATTAGTTCCAAGTTCTCATGTGGCATTATATTTTGCAATTTGCCTTTATAGCGAGGATCAAGGAGGCAGGCCAACCAGTAATCGTCATCATTCATCATTTTAGTTATGCGTGTGTCCCTTTTGAGGATACGTAAGGCATAATCCGCCATGTGAGCCAAAGTTCCAGTTCTCAAATCTGCGGTTGTGCTTGGTTGAGGGGCAGTTTCAGGCAAATCCACGTCACTTGTGTCCCTCCAAAAACCAGAACCCGGCCTTGCCGCGCCACCAATTTCCAGTGGCCCCGGAAAAGCTTCCTCATTAAAAATATAATCATCCCCATCATCCTCCTCGTCCTCCTCCTCCTCTTCGCCCGCTAAATCATCCTGTACACTGCCCTGGCCAGACAATGGCTGACTGTCATCAAGGCTTTCCTCTTCCTCAGCTGCAGACGCCTGATCCTTTATGTGCGTCAAACTTTGCATCAGCAGACGCATTAGGGGGATGCTCATGCTTATTATGGCGTTGTCTGCACTAACCAGCCATGTGCATTCCTCAAAACACTGAAGGACTTGACACATGTCTTGAATCTTCGACCACTGCACACCTGACAACTCCATGTCTGCCATCCTACTGCCTGCCCGTGTATGTGTATCCTCCCACAAAAACATAACAGCCCGCCTCTGTTCGCACAGTCTCTGAAGCATGTGCAGTGTTGAGTTCCACCTTGTTGCAACGTCTATTATTAGGCGATGCTGGGGAAGGTTCAAAGAACGCTGATAGGTCTGCATACGGCTGGAGTGTACGGGCGAACGGCGGATATGTGAGCAAAGTCCACGCACTTTGAGGAGCAGGTCGGATAACCCCGGATAACTTTTCAGGAAGCACTGCACCACCAGGTTTAAGGTGTGAGCCAGGCAAGGAATGTGTTTCAGTTGGGAAAGGGAGATGGCAGCCATGAAATTCCTTCCGTTATCACTCACTACCTTGCCTGCCTCAAGATCTACAGTGCCCAGCCACGACTGCGTTTCTTTCTGCAAGAACTCGGACAGAACTTCCGCGGTGTGTCTGTTGTCGCCCAAACACTTCATAGCCAATACAGCCTGCTGACGTTTGCCAGTAGCTGCCCCATAATGGGAGACCTGGTGTGCAACAGTGGCAGCTGCGGATGGAGTGGTTGTGCGACTGCGGTCTGTGGACGAGCTCTCGCTTCTGCAGGAGGACGAAGAGGAGGAGGAGGGGGTGCGAACGGCTACAGCCAATTGTTTCCTAGACCGTGGGCTAGGCAGAACTGTCCCAAACTTGCTGTCCCCTGTGGACCCTGCATCCACCACATTTACCCAGTGTGCCGTGATGGACACGTAACGTCCCTGGCCATGCCTACTGGTCCATGCATCTGTGGAAACAGGAACACATGGGCTACTTGCACAGTGAACAAGTCTGTATGATCATGTTCACACACCACCAAGAAACCTGAAGACACAAAAGAGAATAGTAAAACCAAAAACACTCAGTTTGAAAAAATGTTGCAGCAATCCGCAAGTGCTAGTAAAAGATGTAAAAAACAGGGTATTTAGTTGATACGTTTTTTGCAAAAAATGTATACTAAGTTGCTCTACCAATCTTCACGGTATACCCTTATCAACCAAATACCCTGTTTTTTACATCTTTTACTAGCACTTGCGGATTACTGCAACATTTTTTCAAACTGAGTGTTTTTGGTTTTACTATTCTCTTTTGTGTCTTCTGGTCCATGCATCTGTTGTCAGGTGCACCTTTGTGCTCACAGATTGCCTGAGTGCATGGACGATGCGCTCTTTAACATGCTGGTGGAGGGCTGGGATGGCTTTTCTGGAAAAAAAGTGTCGACTGGGTAGCTCGTAGCGTGGTACAGCGTAGTCCATCAGGGCTTTGAAAGCTTCGCTTTCAACTAACCGGTAGGGCATCATCTCTAACGAGATTAGTCTAGCTATGTGGGCGTTCAAACCCTGTGTACGCGGATGCGAGGCTAAGTACTTCCTTTTTCTAACCATAGTCTCATGTAGGGTGAGCTGGACTGGAGAGCTGGAGATCGTGGAACTAGCGGGGGTGCCGGTGGACATGGCAGACTGAGAGACGGTGGGAGATGGTATTGTTGCCGCCGGTGCCCTAGATGCAGTGTTTCCTACTACGAAACTGGTGATTCCCTGACCCTGACTGCTTTGGCCTGGCAAAGAAACCTGCACAGATACTGCAGGTGGTGCGGAAAATGGTGGCCCTACACTGCCGGAAGGGATGTTGCATTGCTGACTAGCTTCATTGGCCGAGGGTGCTACAACCTTAAGGGACGTTTGGTAGTTAGTCCAGGCTTGCAAATGCATGGTGGTTAAATGTCTATGCATGCAACTTGTATTGAGACATTTCAGATTCTGTCCTCTGCTTAAGGTAGTTGAACATTTTTGACAGATGACTTTGCGCTGATCAATTGGATGTTGTTTAAAAAAATGCCAGACTGCACTCTTTCTAGCATCGGATACCTTTTCAGGCATTGCAGACTGAGCTTTAACCGGATGGCCACGCTGTCCTCCAACAGGTTTTGGCTTTGCCACGCGTTTTGGGCAAGATACGGGCCCGGCAGATGGAACCTGTTGCGATGTTGATGCCTGCTGCGGCCCCTCCTCCTCCGCTTCAGAACTGCTGCCGCCTGCACCCTGTTCCCCCAATGGCTGCCAATCGGGGTCAAGAACAGGGTCATCTATTACCTCTTCTTGTAGCTCGTGTGCAACTTTGTCTGTGTCACCATGTCGGTCGGTAGTATAGCGTTCGTGATGGGGCAACATAGTCTCATCAGGGTCTGATTCTTGATCATTACCCTGCGAGGGCAATGTTGTGGTCTGAGTCAAAGGACCAGCATAGTAGTCTGGCTGTGGCTGTGCATCAGTGCACTCCATGTCAGATTCAACTTGTAATGGGCATGGACTGTTAACTGCTTCACTTTCTAAGCCAGGGACGGTATGTGTAAAGAGCTCCATGGAGTAACCCGTTGTGTCGCCTGCTGCATTCTTCTCTGTTGTTGTTTTTGCTGAAGAGGACAAGGAAGCGACTTGTCCCTGACCGTGAACATCCACTAACGACGCGCTGCTTTGACATTTACCAGTTTCACGAGAGGAGGCAAAAGAGCTAGAGGCTGAGTCAGCAAGATAAGCCAAAACTTGCTCTTGCTGCTCCGGCTTTAAAAGCGGTTTTCCTACTCCCAGAAAAGGGAGCGTTCGAGGCCTTGTGTAGCCTGACGACGAACCTGGCTCCACAGCTCCAGACTTAGGTGCAATATTTTTTTTCCCACGACCACCTGATGCTCCACCACTACCACTACCCTCATTACCAGCTGACAATGAACGCCCCCGGCCACGACCTCTTCCACCATACTTCCTCATTGTTTTAAAAACGTAAACAAACTAACGGTATTTGTTGCTGTCACACAAATTACACGGTGAGCTATAACTTCAGTATGATTTAGCTACCCCTTTACAGGTGAGTGAGACCACAACGAAAATCAGGCACAATGTTACACACTCTGTTGTTGGTGGCAACAAATGAGAGAGATGCCACACACGCAGGACTGTCACTGAAGCACAAATGTAAATATTAATCTCCCACTGATTTGATTTTTTTTTTTTTTCCAGGGAGACTTTAGGAAAAAAAAATAATAGAATAAAATGATTTTTTCAGGAAGAATTTAGAAACCAAATAAAATAAAATGATTTTTTCAGGGAGAATTTAGAAAACAAATAAAACAAAAAAAGGCTTTCTATGGCCCACTGAGTGAGAGATGACGCACACAGGAGTCAGGAGTGGCACACAAGCCCAGAGGCCAATATTTATCTCCCACTGATTGATGTAGTGATTTTTTCATGTAGATTTTGGAACCCAAATCAAGCTAAAAAAATAATAGGCTTTCTATGGCCCACAATTGGAGAGAGAGAGAGAGATGGCACACCCAGGAGTCAAGACTGGCACACAAGCAGAAAGGGCAATATTAATCTCCCACTGATTTGTTTTTTTTTTTTTTTTCAGGGAGACTTTAGGAAAAAAAAAAATAGAATAAAATGATTTTTTCAGGAAGAATTTAGAAACCAAATAAAATAAAATGATTTTTTCAGGGAGAATTTAGAAAACAAATAAAACAAAAAAAGGCTTTCTATGGCCCACTGAGTGAGAGATGACGCACACAGGAGTCAGGAGTGGCACACAAGCCCAGAGGCCAATATTTATCTCCCACTGATTGATGTAGTGATTTTTTCATGTAGATTTTGGAACCCAAATCAAGCTAAAAAAATAATAGGCTTTCTATGGCCCACAATTGGAGAGAGAGAGAGAGATGGCACACCCAGGAGTCAAGACTGGCACACAAGCAGAAAGGGCAATATTAATCTCCCACTGATTGATGTAGTGATTTTTTCAGGTAGATTTTGGAACCCAAATCAAGCTAAAAAAATAATAGGCTTTCTATGGCCCGCAATTGGAGAGAGAGAGAGAGAGATGACACACCCAGGAGTCAAGACTGGCACACAAGCAGAAAGGGCAATATTAATCTCCCACTGATTTGTTTTTTTTTTTTTTTTTTTCAGGGAGACTTTAGGAAAAAAAAAATAGAATAAAATGATTTTTTCAGGAAGAATTTAGAAACCAAATAAAATAAAATGATTTTTTCAGGGAGAATTTAGAAAACAAATAAAACAAAAAAGGCTTTCTATGGCCCACTGAGTGAGAGATGACGCACACAGGAGTCAGGAGTGGCACACAAGCCCAGAGGCCAATATTTATCTCCCACTTTTTTTTTTTGTTCCAGGGAAAATTTATAAACCCAATAAAAAAAATAATAAATAGGCTTTCTATGGCCCACTATCTGAGAGACAGAGAGAGATGGCACGCTTAGGACTGGCACACAAGCCCAAAGGCCAATATTAATCTCCCTTTTTTTTTTAAGGGAGAATTTATAAAACCAAAAAAAAATAAATAAATAGGCTTTCTATGGCCCACTATTTGTGAGAGAGATGGCACGCTCAGGACTGGCACACAAGCCCAGAGGCCAATATTAATCTCCCACTTTTTTTTTTTCCAGGGAAAATTTATAAACCCAATAAAAAAAATAAAAAAAATAGGCTTTCTATTGCCCACTATCTGAGAGAGAGAGATGGCACGCTTAGGACTGGCACACAAGCCCAAAGGCCAATATTAATCTCCCACTGATTGATTTATTGATTTTTTCAGGTAGAATTTAGAACCCAAATAAAGCAAAAAAAAAAAAATGGGCTTTCTATGGCCCACTGAGTGAGTGATGATGCACACAGGAGTCAGGAGTGGCACACAAGCCCTGAGGCCAATATTTTTCTCCCACTGATTGATGTAGTGATTTTTTCAGGTAGATTTTAGAACCCAAATCAAGCAAAAAAATAAATAGGCTTTCTATGGCCCACTATTTGTGAGAGAGATGGCACGCTCAGGACTGGCACACAAGCCCAGAGGCCAATATTAATCTCCCACTTTTTTTTTTTGGTTCCAGGGAAAATTTATAAACCCAATAAAAAAAAAAATAAATAGGCTTTCTATGGCCCACTATCTGAGAGAGAGAGATGGCACGCTTAGGACTGGCACACAAGCCCAAAGGCCAATATTAATCTCCCACTGATTGATTTATTGATTTTTTCAGGTAGAATTTAGAACCCAAATAAAGCAAAAAAAAAAAAAAATGGGCTTTCTATGGCCCACTGAATGAGGGATGATGCACACAGGAGTCAGGAGTGGCACATAAGCCCTGAGGCCAATATTTTTCTCCCACTGATTGATGTAGTGATTTTTTCAGGTAGATTTTAGAACCAAAATCAAGCAAAAAAATAAATAGGCTTTCTATGGCCCACTGACTGAGAGATGGCACACACAGGAGTCAAGAGTGGCACACAAGCCCTGAGGCCAATATTTTTCTCCCACTGATTGATGTAGTGATTTTTTCAGGTAGATTTTATAACCCAAATCAAGCAAAAAAATAAATAGGCTTTCTATGGCCCACTGAGTGAGAGATGACACAGACAGGGATGGCACTCTAGCAGAAATGTCAATCTTAATCTCCCACAAAAAAAAAAAAAAAAACAGGGAGTGTCATTCAATTACTATCTCCCTGCAGTAATCTCAGCCAGGTATGGCAGGCAGCAATAAGGAGTGGACTGATGCACAAATTAAATAAAAAGTGTGTACAAACAAAAAAGATAGCTGTGCAGAAAGGAAGGAACAAGAGGATTTGTGCTTTGAAAAAGCAGTTGGTTTGCACAGCGGCGTACACACAGCAATGCAGCTATCAGGGAGCCTTCTAGGGCAGCCCAATGAGCTACAGCGCTGAGGGGCAAAAAAAAAAAAAATGTAGCTTCCACTGTCCCTGCACACCGAAGGTGGTGTTGGGCAGTGGAAATCGCTACAGCACAAGCGGTTTGGTGGTTAATGGACCCTGCCTAACGCTATCCCTGCTTCTGACGAAGCGGCAGCAACCTCTCCCTAAGCTCAGATCAGCAGCAGTAACATGGCGGTCGGCGGGAACTCCCTTTTATAGCCCCTGTGACGCCGCAGACAGCAAGCCAATCACTGCAATGCCCTTCTCTAAGATGGTGGGGACCAGGACCTATGTCATCACGCTGCCCACACTCTGCGTTTACCTTCATTGGCTGAGAAATGGCGCTTTTCGCGTCATTGAAACGCGACTTTGGCGCGAAAGTCGCGTACCGCATGGCCGACCCCGCACAGTGGTCGGATCGGGTTTCATGAAACCCGACTTTGCCAAAGGTCGGCGACTTTTGAAAATGAACGACCCGTTTCGCTCAACCCTAAACTAAATTTCTGAGTTTCAAGAATAATTGTAAACTGTTTCTGGCTTTGAAACCTCGCTCCTCTGGTGACTCAGCGCAACAGGTTAGGATCGTCATTTCTTTTTTGCGTGGCGACCCTCAGGACTGGGCATTTTCTCTTGCGTCAGGAGATCCTGCATTGAGTGATATCGATGCGTTTTTCCTGGCGCTTGGATTGCTGTACGATGAGCCTAATTCAGTAGATCAGGCAGAAAAAAATTTGCTGACTCTTTGTCAGGCTCAGGATGAGATAGAGCTATATTGCCAGAAATTTAGAAAATGGTCCGTGCTCACTCAATGGAATGAATCTGCGCTTGCAGCCATTTTCAGAAAGGGTCTCTCTGAAGCCATTAAGGATGTCACGGTGGGATTTCCTATGCCCGCTGGTTTGAATGAGTCTATGTCTTTGGCCATTCAGATCGGTCGACGCTTGCATGAGCGTAAATCTGTGTACCATTTGGCGGTATTACCTGAGATTAAACCTGAGCCTATGCAGTGCGATAGGACTATGACCATAGTTGAACGGCAAGAACACAGACGTCTGAATGGGCTGTGTTTCTACTGTGGTGATTCCACTCATGCTATCTCTGATTGTCCTAAGCGCACTAAGCGGTTCGCTAGGTCTGCCGCCATTGGTACTGTACAGTCAAAATTTCTTCTGTCCGTTACCTTGATATGCTCCTTGTCGTCGTATTCTGTCATGGCGTTTGTGGATTCAGGCGCTGCCCTGAATTTGATGGACTTGGATTATGCTAAACGTTGTGGGTTTTTATTGGAGCCCTTGCAGTATCCTATTCCATTGAGAGGAATTGATGCTACGCCTTTGGCCAAGAATAAGCCTCAGTACTGGACCCAGCTGACCATGTGCATGGCTCCTGCACATCAGGAGGTTATTCGCTTTCTGGTGTTGCATAATCTGCATGATGTGGTCGTGTTGGGGTTGCCATGGCTACAAGCCCATAATCCAGTATTGGATTGGAATTCCATGTTGGTGTCCAGCTGGGGTTGTCAGGGGGTACATGGTGATGTTCCATTTCTGTCAATTTCGTCATCCACCCCTTCTGAGGTTCCAGAGTTCTTGTCTGATTACTGGGATGTATTTGATGAGCCCAAGTCCGATGCCCTGCCTCCGCATAGGGATTGTGATTGTGTTATCAATTTGATTCCTGGTAGTAAATTCCCAAAAGGTCGACTGTTTAATTTATCCGTGCCTGAGCACACCGCAATGCGCAGTTATGTGAAGGAATCCCTGGAGAAGGGGCATATTCGCCCGTCATCGTCGCCATTGGGAGCAGGGTTCTTTTTTGTAGCCAAGAAGGATGGTTCCCTGAGACCGTGTATAGATTACCGCCTTCTTAATAAGATCACTGTTAAATTTCAGTACCCCTTGCCATTGTTATCTGATTTGTTTGCTCGAATTAAGGGGGCTAGTTGGTTCACTAAGATAGATCTTCGTGGTGCGTATAATCTGGTGAGAATCAGGCAAGGCGATGAATGGAAAACTGCATTTAATACGCCCGAGGGTCATTTTGAGTATCTAGTGATGCCGTTCGGACTTGCCAATGCTCCATCAGTGTTTCAATCCTTTATGCATGACATCTTCCGTGAGTACCTGGATAAATTCCTGATTGTGTACTTGGATGACATTTTGATCTTCTCGGATGATTGGGAGTCTCATGTGAAACAGGTCAGAACGGTTTTTCAGGTCCTGCGTGCTAATTCTTTGTTTGTGAAGGGATCAAAGTGTCTCTTTGGTGTGCAGAAGGTTTCATTTTTGGGGTTCATCTTTTCCCCTTCTACTATCGAGATGGATCCGGTTAAGGTCCAAGCCATCCATGATTGGACTCAGCCGACATCTCTGAAAAGTCTGCAAAAGTTCCTGGGCTTTGCTAATTTTTATCGTCGCTTCATCTGCAATTTTTCTAGTGTTGCCAAACCATTGACCGATTTGACCAAGAAGGGTGCTGATTTGGTCAATTGGTCTTCTGCTGCTGTGGAAGCTTTTCAAGAGTTGAAGCGTCGTTTTTCTTCTGCCCCTGTGTTGTGTCAACCAGATGTTTCTCTTCCGTTCCAGGTCGAGGTTGATGCTTCTGAGATTGGAGCAGGGGCTGTTTTGTCACAGAGAGGTTCTGGTTGCTCAGTGATGAAACCATGCGCTTTCTTTTCCAGGAAGTTTTCGCCTGCTGAGCGAAATTATGATGTGGGCAACCGAGAGTTCCTGGCCATGAAGTGGGCATTCGAGGAGTGGCGTCATTGGCTTGAAGGAGCTAAGCATCGCGTGGTGGTATTGACTGATCATAAGAACTTGACTTATCTCGAGTCTGCCAAGCGCTTGAATCCTAGACAAGCTCGTTGGTCGTTGTTTTTTGCCCGTTTTGACTTTGTGATTTCGTACCTTCCGGGCTCTAAAAATGTGAAGGCGGATGCTCTGTCTAGGAGTTTTGTGCCCGACTCTCCGGGTTTATCTGAGCCGGCGGGTATCCTCAAGGAAGGAGTAATTGTGTCTGCCATCTCCCCTGATTTGCGGCGGGTGCTGCAAAAATTTCAGGCTAATAAACCTGATCGTTGCCCAGCGGAGAAACTGTTTGTCCCTGATAGGTGGACGAATAGAGTTATCTCTGAACTTCATTGTTCGGTGTTGGCTGGTCATCCTGGAATCTTTGGTACCAGAGAGTTAGTGGCTAGATCCTTTTGGTGGCCCTCTCTGTCGCGGGATGTGCGTACTTTTGTGCAGTCCTGTGGGATTTGTGCTCGGGCTAAGCCCTGCTGTTCTCGTGCCAGTGGGTTGCTTTTGCCCTTGCCGGTCCCGAAGAGGCCTTGGACACATATCTCTATGGATTTTATTTCTGATCTTCCCGTTTCTCAAAAGATGTCAGTCATTTGGGTGGTCTGTGATCGCTTTTCTAAGATGGTCCATCTGGTACCCTTGTCTAAATTGCCTTCCTCCTCTGATTTGGTGCCTTTGATCTTCCAGCATGTGGTTCGTTTGCATGGCATTCCAGAGAATATTGTTTCTGACAGAGGTTCCCAGTTTGTTTCGAGGTTTTGGCGAGCCTTTTGTGGTAGGATGGGCATTGACTTGTCTTTTTCCTCGGCTTTCCATCCTCAGACTAATGGCCAGACCGAGCGAACCAATCAGACCTTGGAAATATATCTGAGGTGCTTTGTTTCTGCTGATCAGGATGACTGGGTGTCCTTTTTGCCTTTGGCTGAGTTCGCCCTTAATAATCGGGCCAGCTCGGCTACCTTGGTTTCGCCGTTTTTCTGCAATTCTGGGTTCCATCCTCGTTTCTCTTCTGGACAGGTTGAGTCTTCGGACTGTCCTGGTGTGGATACTGTGGTGGACAGGTTGCAGCAGATTTGGACTCAGGTAGTGGACAATTTGACCTTGTCCCAGGAGAAGGCTCAACTTTTCGCTAATCGCAGACGCCGTGTGGGTCCCCGACTTCGTGTTGGGGATCTGGTTTGGTTATCTTCTCGTCATATTCCTATGAAGGTTTCCTCTCCTAAGTTTAAACCTCGTTTTATTGGTCCGTATAGGATTTCTGAGGTTCTTAATCCTGTGTCTTTTCTTCTGACCCTTCCAGATTCTTTTTCCATACATAACGTATTCCATAGGTCATTGTTGCGGAGATACGTGGCACCTATGGTTCCATCTGTTGAGCCTCCTGCCCCGGTTTTGGTGGAGGGGGAATTGGAGTATATTGTGGAGAAGATTTTGGATTCTCGTGTTTCAAGACGGAAACTCCAGTATCTGGTTAAATGGAAGGGTTATGCTCAGGAAGATAATTCCTGGGTTTTTGCCTCTGATGTCCATGCTCCCGATCTTGTTCGTGCCTTTCATGTGGCTCATCCTGGTCGGCCTGGGGGCTCTGGTGAGGGTTCGGTGACCCCTCCTCAAGGGGGGGGTACTGTTGTGAATTCTGTGGCAGAGTTCACTCCTGTGGTCACAATTGGTACTTCGGCTGATTCTCTCTGGGATCTTCCGTTTGTGGAGGAAAGTGGTACTGCAGATTCTGAGTTTCCTCCCTCAGGTGATCTGGTGAGGTCGTTAGCTGCTTCTCTACTTAACTCCACCTGATGCTTTGATCCATGCTTCCTGTCAGTGTTCCAGTGTTGGACTTGTGTTTCTCTGGATCATTCCTGTGGCCTGCTGCTCTGCATAGCTAAGTGCTTCTTTGCTATTTGTTGCTATTTTTTCTGTCCAGCTTGTCTATTTGTTTTGCTGGAAGCTCTGGGACGCAAAGGGTGTACCTCCGTGCCGTTAGTTCGGTACGGAGGGTCTTTTTGCCCCTTTGCGTGGTTTTCTTTAGGGTTTTGTGTAGACCGCAAAGTTATCTTTCCTATCCTCGTTCTGTCTAGAATATCGGGCCTCACTTTGCTGAATCTATTTCATCCCTACGTTTGTCTTTTCATCTTACTCACAGTCATTATATGTGGGGGGCTGCCTTTTCCTTTGGGGTATTTCTCTGAGGCAAGGTAGGCTTATTTTTCTATCTTCAGACTAGTTAGTTTCTCAGGCTGTGGCGAGTTTCATAGGGAGCGTTAGGCGCAATCCACAGCTGCCTCTAGTTGTGTTTGGAGAGGATCAGGAATTGCGGTCTACAGAGTTTCCACGTCTCAGAGCTCGTCCTATTATTTTGGTTATTGTCAGATCACTGTATGTGCTCTGATCGCTATGTACATTGTGTTACTGAATTGCCTTTCATAACAAATATCCATGGCCACTTATTAGCTTGAGAATACCAGCCACCAGATGTCTGCTTTAGCAAGGCTGGTTGTCAAAACTGGGGGGACTGTACATCATTTATTTTTTAATTATTTACTTAAATGATTTAACCCCTTAGTGACGGAGCCAAATTTTTGAAATCTGACCAGTGTCACTTTATGTGGTAATAACTCTGGAACGCTTCAACAAAGCCCAGTGATTTTGAGATTGTTTTTAGGTGACACATTATACTTTATGATAATGGAAAATTTAGGTTCATATGTGTTGTGTTTATTTATAAAAAATATCAGACATTTGAAAAAAATGTTAAAAAATTTGCAATTTTCAAACTTTCAATGATTATCCCTTTTTATCCCAATAGTCATACCACAGCAAAACATTAATAAATAACATTTCCCACACGTCTGCTTTACATCAGCACTATTTGCAAAATGTTGTTTTATTTTGTTAGCATTTTAGGAGGTTTAAAAATGTAGCAACAATTTAAATTTTTTTCAAGGAAATTTACAAAATGTATTTTTTTTAGGGACATATCCATGTTTGAAGTGAATTTGGGGGTCCTATATATAGGGAAACCCCCACAATTGATACCATTTAAAAAACAGCACCCCCTGTCATATTGAAAACTGCAGTCAGGTAGTTTGTTAACCCTTCGGGTGATTTTCAGGAATTAATGCACAGTGGCATCAGAAAAATGAAAATGTGCATTTTTACCACTTAACTGCCGCTAACTTCTGAACAGATTACTACAGCCGTCAGACTCTGAGGCCACTATTTGGTCGAGAATTGCCATGGCAAACATCAGGACCACAAAATCATGATCTGAGACCACCAATTGGGATAAATAGGAAGCCCCCACACTCTGTTAACCATTTATAATGATGTAGTCACTACTGACAGCAGCATCTAAGGGGTTAAACAGATTTGGAAGATGCAAACACTGATCATGGCTGATACAGCAAGTTGTCAGCTATAGTGCACAGCCGACAGCTGCTGGATTGTCACCTGTATGGGGAGGCTATTCTCTTATATCTCAGGTCAGTTAAAAGGCGTATTGGCGGTCACTAAGGGGTTAAAAAAAAGCACAGGGAGCCCTCTTTATTTGACAACCAGCCTTGCTAACGCTGATAGCTGAGAGTTGCCTGGCTAGTTATCAAAAATACAGGGGAACCCATGCCATTTTTTTTCAAATATTTATTTAGAGCACAGGCCAGGCTGATGAATACTCCCCTCAGACGCCATCTGCTCTCCCTGTTATTACCGGCAGCAGAGGTAAACTTTTTACCTCCGATCAATCACAGCTGCATGCTCACACTGTAATTTGACAGCGTGGAAAGTGTGGCTGTCTGCCCGGAGGTAATGGTTTTACCACCGATAAAAAGCAGTGTTTGCTGCGCTGTCATGAATATGTATGTCCCCAGAAAAGTCTTGCTGAGGGTTGTGAGATCAGGCTACGCATCCGATGTATCCACATCACAGAACTTCAGACCCAATTTTGGGTGACATTAGCGTGACTTCTGAAACATTTTGGAGCTGGATTATATTTAGAAAAATCACTCACTGGGGCAGACCACTGTTTTAATAAATTAAAAGGGCAGCACCAGATTGGTGATAGCAGAAACTCTATAGCATTCTCTTCTGTGGCCAATGATATCACATAACTAGTTGTACCTGAAATCTGTAACCTGATCTGTGACTATTTTGACCAGTGCTTTTTATCCCCAGCTTATCACATGACTCTCACTAATACACTGGTTACTTTAATTTCAATCTATCACTACATAGATTCCATCTCCGCTAGACACTATCTAGTTTATCAAACAAATGAATAGTTTAGGGCACAGAAGTACTCCAGATTCCTAGTAAGTTTTTTGACCCAAATCATGTGTTGTGAGAAAGAAGTATCATATAAGAAAATTGTACCATCAATAAAGGGTTTTTCCAGGGAATTTACAGGGATGTTAAACTCAAATACACAGTGGGCCCAAGTTAAAATCTTGGTCAAACTCGCAGTCCAACCTTGATATTTATAACAAAAATTGTGAAAGAAAAAAGGAAAGGGGAAGTAGGTTGAGGTAGGGTTGCCTAGGGTAAAGAGAACCTCAATACTTTGGTGATCATAGATATCAGTAAACAATGTGTGAAATAGAAGGAAACTTAGGGAAGTAGAGAATGTCAAAAGTGCATAAACAGCTCTGAAACAATAATCACAGAGTCAAGATGATAGGGAGAGACCAAAAATGTAAGATCTCACTACATAGGGAAAGGATAATGGAGCGCTCGCTAGGACCATGGGATACTCTGTATCAGGTCGGCACAGTTTTTAAAGGGGTGATCACAGTGGCGGTGACCCAGTCTATGGCCCTGGGTGTCCCTTAAGTGTCCCACCAGGGTCTCCTCCGCTACCGGGGCAATGCTCGTACCTGCTCCTCCAGTACGGGTCTCCTCCTCCGGCTCCCCTGGAGTTGAGATCTCTGGCTTCTACTCGGTCACTGCTGCCAGCTGCGACCATAGGAGTAGTTGAGGAGTTGTTGAGTCAGCTCCTCCTTCTCAGCATCGAGGAGCACCGGATCCACCATGGTCATCTGGTCCGGGGTTTCATCTCTCTGACCAGGAAAAGTGTAGTTACTCACCGATAACGGTGTTTCTCAGAACCCATGACAGCACTACCAGAGAGAGAGGGGATCCGCCCTTCAGGGACAGGAAACCTACAGGATAAAAGGGCGGTACCTCTCCCCTGCATCAGTTTTGTTTACAGAGCATCAGAGGTCCTCCAGGTTAGTCACAACAACATAAAAAATATGCAATTTAATTATAATGCTTAACAAGTGAACACCGTGTCTATATGGAAAAAACACTTCACACAAATAATGTGCTCACCGCACACGTGATGGGGGGGGGGGGGAATAAGCAGGTGCTGTCATGGGCTCTGAGAAACACCGTTATCGGTGAGTAACTACACTTTTCTCAGTCGCCCATGACAGCACTACCAGAGAGAATTACAGAGATCATTGCTTAGGGAGGGACCACAGCCTGCAGAACCCTTCTCCCGAAGGTTAGGTCAGACGAAGAGGCTAGGTCTAAGCGGTAGTGTTTGAAGAAGGTTGAAGGTGATGACCAGGTGGCCGCCTTACAAATCTGATCTAATGGTACCTCTGACCTTTCGGCGCAGGAGGTCGCCATAGCCCTTGTAGAATGTGCCTTCAGTCCTTGCGGAACGGCGTTCCCGGAGGATGAGTACGCCAAGGCTATTGCGTCTGTTATCCATCGAGCTATAGTGCCCTTAGTACTTTGAGTCCTTTTCTGGGCCCCTGGAAGCAGATAAAAAGAGACCATTCCTTCCTATACTGCTGGGTGATTTTAATGTATTGGACCAGGCACCTTTTAACGTCTAGTGTATGGAATTTCTCTTCCTTGTTATTTTTAGGGTTTTGACAGAAGGAAGGAAGGATTATTTCCTGAGATCTATGGAATGTTGACGCAACTTTTGGTAGATAGGCAGGGTCTGTTTTTAGTATAACCTTATCATCCAGAATTTGTGTAAATGGAGGGTTTGCAGACAGGGCTTGGAGGTCACTTATCCTACGGGCCGAAGTCAGGGCTATTAGGAGGGCTGTTTTAAGAGAAAGAATCCTAAGGGGTACCGATTCTATAGGCTCAAACGGGGATTCTGTTAGGGCTGACAAGACTAAGTTCAGATCCCAGGTTGGTAATCTACTTATAGTTACAGGTTTAGACCTTGCGGCTGCTCTGATAAACCGTATAACCCAAGGATTGGCCGCTATGTTCTCACAGTATAACGCTCCTAGAGCTGCTATCTGTACCTTTAAGGTACTTACTGAAAGGCCTAAGTCTAAGCCCTTTTGTAGAAATTCTAGTATTTCAGACACTGGAACACCATCTTGCAATCTTACCCCAGAGGAGGACAAAAATTTTTCCATGTTTTGCCGTATATTTTTGTGGTCACAGGTTTTCTACTTTTCATTAGTGTGGACACTAGTTTGTCAGAAAACCCTCTTTCCCTCAATAGTGACCTCTCAAATGCCACGCTGTCAGATGGAGATTCTCTGACTGAGGGTGGAACACCGGTCCCTGAGACAGGAGGTCCGGAAGATCCGGAAGCACCCAGGGATCAGTGATCGATAGCATCCTCAGCCATGAAAACCAGGCTCTCTTGGGCCAGAAGGGGGCTATCAAGATGAGTCTGGATTTGTCCTGCCTGATCTTTCTCAGAACTGCTGGAATGAGAATAGTAGAGGGAAATGCATATGCTAGGGTCTGTGCCCAGGGTATTGTGAATGCATCCACGGCCTGAGGGTTCCCCCTGGGATCTAGGGAACAGAAAGTTTCCACTTTCTTGTTGTGCATATTGGCAAAGAGGTCTATTACAGGGATTCCCCATAAATCTGTAATTTTGTTGAATATGCCCTGATTTAGAGACCACTCCCCCTGCTTTAGTTGGGTACGACTCAGGAAGTCCGCTTTCTGGTTTCTACCCCCCTTTATATGTAGGGCTGATAGGGACAGGAAGTTGTTTTGTACCAGGCTGAAAATTTCGGAGGTGGTTTCCATTAATGATTGAGACCTGGTCCCCCCCTGGTGGTTTAAGTAAGCTACTACTACTTTGTTGTCCGAGAATACTCAGACATGATGGCCTTGTAGTTGGTCTAGGAAGTACAGTAGTGCATGATTTACGGCCCTCAGCTCTTTTTGATTTGAGGAAGTTCTGAGCTCCTGAATTGTCCATATCCCTTGAGCGACTTTGTCGTCCAGGTGAGCCCCCCACCCTGTGGGACTTGCGTCTGTGGTGACTATCTGACAAGATGGGAGAAGAAAGACGCTGCTACAAAAATTGCACACCACCCGGTATATGAACATGCAAAAAACACTTTATTGGCATAGACAATAAAAACAATTAAAAACATAGAACCACTGTAAACCACCTGGACATAAATACATGTGTATATACATAGCAATAATTATACAGCCTATCAATATGTCCATAGGGAATATACACCCTATATGGACATGTATGCTGGTAAACACCTACCTAATGGCTCATGAGGACTCTGAATACAAGCCTATTATAAAAGGGATATATATCCCGCAGAACCCACAGGCAAGTGTGCCAAATAATGACCACCCACCTGCCCATATGAAGGGAAAAAAAAAAGAGCCTAAGCAGTGAGGGCAAGATATCCCCAACCCAAACCTGTACCAACCTATGTCCGATAAGCTGAGGTGTCCAGGGGGAGAGACAGTGGACCCTAACCCCACGCGTATCGCCTCCTTAATGAGGCTTCGTCAGGGGAAGTATGCAGTAGCCAAATAAACCAGTGTTTATATGTCCCAGATAATTGTTTTAAGCTCTCACTGGTGTGTCCGGAGTCCTACCATAGGAGCGTGATAAACATCCACGCCCCTCACCTGGAAGCGACGCCCATCCAAGTGTCATAAGACCAGGGCTGCATAGCACCTGCGCACATAGTCAGATAGCTCGTGCGCAAATCTGACCCCAGGACACTACGCAGGAGCCGCACCACATCCTCCAAGGGCGCATGCGCCCCTACCAAAACACTTGTGTCTCCAAGAGACAGTGCGCATACACAGATCAATCATCATGATCACCCAGAGCGCACACTATACCACATCTGACAAGAGCACAATGCGCCCCCTCAGGACTAAAAAGTGGTCACCACCAAACTATGACCGCGCAAATATATGCTATAATACTAGAGGCCACATACATAAGGAGAGCAGCCTGAACCAGCGTGCGTCCACAACTGGACTACAGGAGCACAACGATATCAAACACAATATAGAAAACCACCGTTCTGCGCATGTCCGGGAAATAATCCCGGACAGCCACAGTTCGGGGGTTGAAGCAAACTGTGTACACATAGAGCCAAACAGAAAAAAAAATGCAAAATGCAGGCCAGGGGAGGATAGGCAGGGGGAGAAAAGGGCAGGAAAACTGGAGGAAAAAAATATCTATTAAGGAGTGATGTAAACATAGGTCAAGAGGGTCGCAAAATACATATGCATTGAAGCAATATATAGATGCATCTATACCATAGCAAATGAATCCTAGTAAAAGTCCACCCATCTTACAGTTATACCGCTACATCCAACCTAATATACCCATCCAATATAACATACACTCCTAATACAATAAAACACCCATATACCATACCCATACATAGCCACCCATAAACCACTGTATATATATATAACCAACACACATACATCCCCCATATCACATACAAGACCACAAACCACAACTTGACTTATACACACACAACCATACACAATACCACATATATACATGTGCACCAAGGGGCTACATCCCTCAAACATCCCGCACCAATCAAACAATGAACTAACAACCAACATCATAAGTCAATTAATTTATTGTAATCAATCATAACACAAAAAGATGATTAAAAAGTATCAACCACAGAAAAGAGTATCAACAGCAGAAAAGGAAAAATAAATAAATATAGAGGACACAATTGGTCCATATGATACAGTAGGGGGTAACCTATCCCTTTAGAATATAAATATTCTCCAAAAGCCCCACCAGAACAAGATCCCCATCGGGGAACGGTAAGAGGCCCCAAATGACCTGCCTGCCCCATGAGCCAAGCTGATTAAATGGAATACCCCCCAAGGTCCGCAATAGATGTCAGGCCGAATCCATCACATAGGGGCCAAGAACCATTGGACTCCCAAATATCCTACCTACCCCATGAGCCACCTAATATAAGGGATATCCCCATAGATCCACAGCTGATATAGATCCAAGTGTTCCACACAGAAACCCAAAATTATGAGACCGTACCAAATATAGGACCCATATACAAATAGAAAATACTGGATAGTCCCAGATTCCAATGTTCCTCCAATGGAGCAAGATCCAAGAACAGCGTTCATCCATACTGCTCTTTCCATATTGAGCCTGGGTCCCACAGAATGGTCCATAATTGCTCCAGTTCCAATAGGGAGAGTGTAGTCCAACAGTCCACATATTCAACCAAGGAAGCCGGTGAACAGTAACTCTTCATTCAGACCTGTAGGGGTGACAGATCCAAGATTAAAAATCCACCGAGACTCTACTTGAAGTAACCGGTTTTTGGGGGATCCCCCCCTCTCTGACATTGTAATTTTCTCCAATCCCACTATCCGTGTCTTCAATGTACTGCCAGAGTGATGTGATAAGAAATGGGCCGCTACCGGGGTTAATGCTCTCCCCTTCTCCATGTCACTTCTTGCCAGATTGATTGTGGAGAAGTGTTTTTGGATTCTCCGTCGCAACTCTTGTGAGGTCTGACCCACATAGACCATCTTGCAAGGACAGATGAGAGCATAAATGACGCATCTAGTTCTGCAATTGATGTAACCTCCAAGTCTATGCCTAGATCCATCAATGGGGTTTTGAAAGGTTTCCCTGGTTGGACCCATGTGGGGACAAATGTTACAGTCTCCACAGGGGAGCGACCCCCTAAGCCTCACTCCACGATTCAACCGGGTAGTCTGTCTTCTATAGTGACTTTGGACTAGGAGATCCCTCAAATTGGGTGCTCTCCTAGCTACCAAAAGGGGCTGTTCACCCACAATGTTAGAAGTGTTCAGATCAGTAGCTAAAATGCCCCAATGTCTACACAAGATACCCCTCAATTGCGACCAGTGTGTATTATAGTTTGTAATGAATCTGGGCATATTATCCCGTACCTTGCGTTCTGTATTTAGCAAGGACTCTTGTGTATGTGTCCTCGCCCTCTGAAATGCCATTGAAATACATCTCTGCGGATAGTTTCTTTCTTTAAAACGGGACGTTAATGTCAAGGCCTCCGACCTGAAGTCGTCATCGCGTGTGCAGTTCCTCCTTGTTCTGAGAAATTGTCCGGTAGGGACTCCGCGCTTTGTATGGTGGGGATGGAAACTTCTGAAGTCCAGGAGACTATTTGTAGCCTTGGGTTTACGATATAGCTTGGTGACAATAGTATCATTCTAAAAAGAAAACCAAACAAAAAAATAGATCGGAGCATATAACTAGTAACAACCAAGAAAGACCGAAAAAATGCCCCTAAAATATAACTTTTATTAATTAGCGGTAAAAATGACCAACTAGAGTCAGGAGACAGTATTACTTAACCATATAACTTAATACTAAAAAGGATAGAGGTATCTGGGTGAGGGGGTGCTCTCTCTCCCTAATCTCACCCTACCTTACCGCGGAGGTTGGCACCCTAAAGTCGACATGGCGCCCCCACTCAACGACGGCTCTCCCTAAAAGACCCTAAAGGGGACTACTTAAAGAAAACACCACCACCAACACCAAAAAATATAATAATAAATAAAGTGCAAATGTGCTGTAGTGCTTGGATAACACCTGCAGAGTATGTTCAAATGTTTGTCATATACCCATTAATTATTCAGGATTCTCTTAGTGTGAATCCTAACATCTAATAACTGGGGTGCGAACTGTGAGCAGAGGTACCGATATGTTTACTCTGTGTCAGACATATTTATGTATATCAGGACTGATATGTCATATACACTATGCAGGATGCTTAGTATTGTTGCCTGATGTATGGCATATGATATTCACGTATACATTGATAAATGCCAATATATAACACCAAAAAATAGGGGAACTATCCCGTTCAGAAGATATATTAATAGGATATATTCAAAAACTCCCCAACTTATTGGCAACAGTAATCACAGTAGTGAAAAGGCTGCTCACAGCTGTTCAAATGAAAAACATAGTGATATGAGCCCAGTTACATAGCACATTGCAGGATTTGAATAATTCATGGTTACAGCATGGTCAGAGAAAAAATAATGATAGTACAAGTGGTACTCATCGTTTTGCTGCCCGTCCCAACGCGTTTCCCCCCGGATAGTGGACCGGGGTTCATCAGGGGACCAAAGAAGGAAGGGGCTTGTTCCCCAGGCAGGTGACCGCTACAGTGAGCTGCACCTCGTTCTGACCGCTATCAAATGAAGGGTTACCTGTCTCTCTCAATCCTGTTTAAATAGCATCCTAGCGCCATAATCGGCGTTCTTTTCTACCGGAAATGACGTATTCTTCCTTTCCGGTTATGCAGTGGAGCCAACAGACATCTACTATGGGGAGACCATTAACTGCGACACGCACTGGTGGACCGCAAAATGCACGCCACCTAGCGCAAGCGCATTAATTATGCAAGGAGTGCCACCACTAAACAACCTGGCGCCATAAGCGGCGTTCTTTTTAACCGGAAATGGCATATTCTTCCTTTCCGGTAATGCAGTGGAGCCAACTACCATGGGGAAGCCATTAACTGCAACACGCACTTGTGGAACGCAGAAGCGCGCCACCTCGCGCAGGCTCATTAGTCATATAAGGCGTGCCACCACTGAATGGTACCGCCACTCAAGGCATTATCTCCTGCCGGAAGTGACATTTCGCCACCATCGGCCATCGGGTAGAGATTATATACACGCCATAAGTAAAACAGAACATATAGCCCATGGGAACGGAACACTTTTGCGCTCATCTCACACATGCGCCTTAATATGCGTGACACATAATTACAGTGCCAGAGAATACTTTAGCAAAGAAACGTCATGCAGTAATATAGAGTGTTCACATGACTAATAGGCCTATACGTAGTCTGCTCAATACATTAAACAGGATTATAGATGATTGACAGCCCTACCTCTGCGGTCATATCAAAAGAGACATTTCTAACCACCATTTGATGAATCCATCAATGGGGTTTTGAAAGGTTTCCCTGGTTGGACCCATGTAGGGACAAATATTACAGTCTCCACATGGGAACGACCCCCTAAGCCTCACTCCACGATTCAACCGGGTAGTCTGTCTTCTATAGTGACTTTGGACTAAGAGATCCCTCAAATTGGGTGCTCTCCTAGCTACCAAAAGGGGCTGTTCACCCACAATGTTAGAAGTGTTCAAAATGCCCCAATGTCTACACAAGATACCCCTCGATTGCGACCAGTGTGTATTATAGTTTGTAATGAATGTGGGCATATTATCCCGTACCTTGCGTTCTGTATTTAGCAAGGACTCTTGTGTATGTGTCCTCGCCCTCTGAAATGCCATTGAAATACATCTCTGCGGATAGTTTCTTTCTTTAAAACGGGACGTTAATGTCAAGGCCTCTGACCTGAAGTCGTCATCGCGTGTGCAGTTCCTCCTTGTTCTGAGAAATTGTCCGGTAGGGACTCCGCGCTTTGTATGGTGGGGATGGAATCTTCTGAAGTCCAGGAGACTATTTGTAGCCGTGGGTTTACGATATGGCTTGGTGACAATAGTATCATTCTCCATCATGACTTCCAAATCCAAGAAGGTAGCTGAGGAGGAAGATGTTGAATAAGTAAAAAAAATGTTATATGGATTCTCGTTCAACCCATCCATAAATACCCTACACTCAGCTTCTGTCCCCGACCAAACAAAAAACACGTCGTCGATAAAGCGCATCCAATAATGCACCTTATCTTTGAATGCATCAAGTACATATACCACAGTGGCCTCCCATCAACCCAAAAATAGGTTGGCTAGGGTCGGGGCACATCTGGCCCCCATGGCCACACTGGAGGTCTGAAGGTAGTATGTCCTATCGAATGTAAAATAATTATGTTTGAGGACAAATTCCATCAGATCCACAATTAATGAGTCGTGCATTCTGTCAGAATGCCCCGACTGATCCAAAAAATAAAGGACTGCCCTAACCGCATCTTCGTGATCGATGTTTGAGTAGAGAGACTCTACATCACAAGTAACCAGCAACGTGTTACTAGGTAATATAATATCCCGGCACTTCTTGATAAAATATGAAGAGTATAAAATAAAGGAAGGTAATTTCTTAACCATAGGTTGCAGAAAGTGGTCGACATAGATACAGATTTTCTCGCATAGACTGCCGATACTGGCCACAATTGGACGGCCCGGTGGCTTACAAAGATCTTTATGCACCTTGGGGAGCATGTAAAAGGTCGCAATGATTGGGTGTTCAACCCACATAAAATTAAATTCCTGGCCATTAATGATCCCCAAGTCCCGAGCCCTTTCCAAAAGGCCCCTCAACTTACTTGAAAACACCCCTGTAGGGTCTGATGGTAACTTCCGGTAAAATCGGACATTGTCCAACTGGCGATGGGCCTCCTCCAGATATAAAGTGTGGGGCCATAGGACCACATTCTCCCCCTTATCAGCCTCCTTAATTAGGAAGGCAGGTATAGATTTCAAATTAGTAATGGCACGTTTTTCTTCTACTCCAAGGTTGTTAGGCATGCCAGAAAAGGGGCGTAGTCGGAAAATGTCTTTTTTTACCAACTCAAAAAACACCCTTATTGCTGGTACCAGTGAATAGGGGGGGCCACCGTTGATTTATTTTTATGGGGAAACCGGTCCTTACCACTATCGATGGAGTCCTCCTGTAATAGTTGCAGCAAATCCTGGAGTACTTGTCGGTCCGTCTGATCCAATCCATCCCTGTCATGTGGCCTATTGTGTAGAACTTGTAAAACCAAGCGCCTACAAAATAAATACAGGTCCTTAACCAGTGTAAATTTATCCACCTTCTGTACTGGGGAGAACGTCAAGCCCCTTTGTAATACTGAAATTTCCACCGGGGTGAGTTGATACTCAGATAAATTAATAACCTGTAACTTACCTGGTGGTTCCTGTAAACCAGGTGATGGAATGACAGCTTCCAATGATGGTCCCATTAATGGAAGAATTTGTGCCGTTTCGGCATCTTGCGACCTCCAAACCTGGTGAACCGTCGAGGTGGCTGAGCGGCACTTGCGGCCCCTTCTGGTCCTCCGTCGGGCTCGCTGTCGGCCGATGATAAAAAATCACTCCCACTACCAGATGAGTGAGGACCTCCTCCACCTCCCTTGGATGGCCCAGACCCCGCCCCAGGTTGTCTAGACATATGGGGGGCCTGTCTTCGATTCCCCTGGTGCTTCCATTGGAAGGCTTGTTGAGTATCAAAGTCGTTCCGATCCCGAAAGAACTTAGATCTCTTCTTCTCTCTGATATCCAGATCATATTTATCAAGGGTATCCTTGAGTCTCATCCTAAAGGGCTGGACCTGTGTTTTGTCGTCAAAATTAGATAACTTGGACTCTAGTTCCTTAATGTGGCCTTTGGTGCTCACAAGCAACTCCCTATCATGCTCTAGGAGCATGTTCATGATAATATTGGAGCAACGTAACAATCCCTGTTCCCATGTTGAACGAAAAGCCACAGACGGCTCCCACGCGGGATAAATGGGAACCCTAAGGCCCCGGGGTACAATATTAGCTTTCATGTACTCCTCCAAACTCCGAACAATCCACCACAGTCTGATCCCTAATCTATGGGCTGAAGTAAGCTCAGCTGTTAGTATAGAAAACTCTGAGCCCGGTATATGACTCTCCGTGGAAGAAAAAACACTGGTTGACTCCGCACGCCAGGCCGCCTCACGTGCATCCCAGTCCATGATGGACCCAACACAAGTAAAGAGCTATAAAACAAAAAATATGTATACGTCAGTAAACAATAATAATTTAACTGATTTAAAGACCATTAATAGAGTGCGTGCTGCCAAAAAAGAAAACCCGCTATAGAAGTCAGGTTATGCAAGATACTAAACATACCAAAAGAACTGGCGCACAGCTATAAACTATACACATAAAAGGGGGGTGCAAGTAGCAGCATAGTAAATGACAAGAAGGGAGAAGAAAGACGCTGCTACAAAAAATTGCACACCACTCGGTATATGAACATGCAAAAAACACTTTATTGGCATAGACAATAAAAACAATTAAAAACATAGAACCACTGTAAACCACCTGGACATAAATACATGTGTATATACATAGCAATAATTATACAGCCTATCAATATGTCCATAGGGAATATACACCCTAAATGGACATGTATGCTGGTAAACACCTACCTAATGGCTCATGAGGACTCTGAATACAAGCCTATTATAAAAGGGATATATATCCCGCAGAACCCACAGGCAAGTGTGCCAAATAATGACCACCCACCTGCTCATATGAAGTGAAAAAAAAAAAGAGCCTAAGCAGTGAGGGCAAGATATCCCCAACCCAAACCTGTACCAACCTATGTCCGATAAGCTGAGGTGTCCAGGGGGAGAGACAGTGGACCCTAACCCCACGCGTATCGCCTCCTTAATGAGGCTTCGTCAGGGGAAGTATGCAGTAGCCAAATAAACCAGTGTTTATATGTCCCAGATAATTGTTTTAAGCTCTCACTGGTGTGTCCAGAGTCCTACCATAGGAGCGTGATAAACATCCACGCCCCTCACCCGGAAGCGACGCCCATCCAAGTGTCATAAGACCAGGGCTGCATAGCACCTGCGCACATAGTCAGATAGCTCGTGCGCAAATCTGACCCCAGGACACTACGCAGGAGCCGCACCACATCCTCCAAGGGCGCATGCGCCCCTACCAAAACAGAAGCTGAGTGTAGGGTATTTATGGATGGGTTGAACGAGAATCCATATAACATTTTTTTGACTTATTCAACATCTTCCTCCTCAGCTACCTTCTTGGATTTGGAAGTCATGATGGAGAATGATACTATTGTCACCAAGCTATATCGTAAACCCACGGCTACAAATAGTCTCCTGGACTTCAGAAGTTTCCATCCCCACCATACAAAGCGCGGAGTCCCTACCGGACAATTTCTCAGAACAAGGAGGAACTGCACACGCGATGACGACTTCTGGTCGGAGGCCTTGACATTAACGTCCCGTTTTAAAGAAAGAAACTATCCGCAGAGATGTATTTCAATGGCATTTAATAGGGCAAGGACAAATACACAAGAGTCCTTGCTAAATACAGAACGCAAGGTACGGGATAATATGCCCAGATTCATTACAAACTATAATACACACTGGTCGCAATTGAGGGGTATCTTGTGTAGACATTGGGGCATTTTGGCTACTGATCTGAACACTTCTAACATTGTGGGTGAACAGCCCCTTTTGGTAGCAAGGAGAGCACCCAATTTGAGGGATCTCCTAGTCCAAAGTCACTATAGAAGACAGACTACCCGGTTGAATCATGGAGTGAGGCTTAGGGGGTCGTTCCCCTGTGGAGACTGTAACATTTGTCCCCACATGGGTCCAACCAGGGAAACCTTTCAAAACCCCATTGATGGATCTAGGCATAGACTTGGAAGTTACATCAATTGCAGGACTAGATGCGTCATTTATGCTCTTATCTGTCCTTGCAAGATGGTCTATGTAGGTCAGACCTCACAAGAGTTGCGACGGAGAATCCAAAAACACTTCTCCACAATCAATCTGGCAAGAAGTGACATGGAGAAGGGGAGAGCATTAACCCCGGTAGCGGCCCATTTCTTATCACATCACTCTGGCAGTACATTGAAGACATGGATAGTGGGATTGGAGAAAATTACAATGTCAGAGAGGGGGGGATCCCCCAAAAACCGGTTAAGGCCCCGTCACACATAGCGACGCTGCAGCGATACCGACAACGATCCGGATCGCTGCAGCGTCGCTGTTTGGTCACTGGAGAGCTGTCACACAGACAGCTCTCCAGCGACCAACGATCCCGAGGTCCCCGGTAACCAGGGTAAACATCGGGTAACTAAGCGCAGGGCCGCGCTTAGTAACCCGATGTTTACCCTGGTTACCATCGTTAAAGTAAAAAAAACAAACACTAAATACTTACCTACCGCTGTCTGTCCCCGGCGCTCTGCTTCTCTGGTCTGGCTGTGAGCACAGCGGCCGGAAAGCAGAGCGGTGATGTCACCGCTCTGCTTTCCGGCTGACCGGCGCTCACAGCCAGACCAGAGAAGCAGAGCGCCGGGGATAGACAGCGGTAGGTAAGTATGTAGCGTTTGTTTTTTTTACTTTAACGATGGTAACCAGGGTAAACATCGGGTTACTAAGCGCGGCCCTGCGCTTAGTTACCCGATGTTTACCCTGGCTACCAGCAAAGACATCGCTGAATCGGCGTCACACACGCCGATTCAGCGATGTCAGCGGGACCTCAACGATCAAAAAATGGCCCAGGCCATTCCGACACGACCAGCGATCTCACAGCAGGGGCCTGATCGCTGGTACGTGTCACACATAGCGAGATCGCTACTGAGATCGCTGTTGCGTCACAAAACTTGTGACTCAGCAGCAATCTCGCTAGCGATCTCGCTATGTGTGACGGGGCCTTTACTTCAAGTAGAGTCTCGGTGGATTTTTAATCTTGGATCTGTCACCCCTACAGGTCTGAATGAAGAGTTACTGTTCACCGGCTTCCTTGGTTGAATATGTGGACTGTTGGACTACACTTTCCCTATTGGAACTGGAACAATTATGGACCATTCTGTGGGACCCAGGCTCAATATGGAAAGAGCTGTATGGATGAACGCTGTTCTTGGATCTTGCTCCATTGGAGGAACATTGGAATCTGGGACTATCCAGTATTTTCTATTTGTATATGGGTCCTATATTTGGTACGGTCTCATAATTTTGGGTTTCTGTGTGGAACACTTGGATCTATATCAGCTGTGGATCTATGGGGATATCCCTTATATTAGGTGGCTCATGGGGTAGGTAGGATATTTGGGAGTCCAATGGTTCTTGGCCCCTATGTGATGGATTCGGCCTGACATCTATTGCGGACCTTGGGGGGTATTCCATTTAATCAGCTTGGCTCATGGGGCAGGCAGGTCATTTGGGTCCTCTTACCGTTCCCCGTCGGGGATCTTGTTCTGGTGGGGCTTTTGGAGAATATTTATATTCTAAAGGGATAGGTTACCCCCTACTGTATCATATGGACCAATTGTGTCCTCTATATTTATTTATTTTTCCTTTTCTGCTGTTGATACTCTTTTCTGTGGTTGATACTTTTTAATCATCCTTTTGTGTTATGATTGATTACAATAAATGAATTGACTTATGATGTTGGTTGTTAGTTCATTGTTTGATTGGTGCGGGATGTTTGGGGGATGTAGCCCCTTGGTGCACATGTATATATGTGGTATTGTGTATGGTTGTGTGTGTATAAGTCAAGTTGTGGTTTGTGGTCTTGTATGTGATATGGGGGATGTATGTGTGTTGGTTATATATATATATACAGTGGTTTATGGGTGGCTATGTATGGGTATGGTATATGGGTGTTTTATTGTATTAGGAGTGTATGTTATATTGGATGGGTATATTAGGTTGGATGTAGCGGTATAACTGTAAGATGGGTGGACTTTTACTAGGATTCATTTGCAATGGTATAGATGCATCTATATATTGCTTCAATGCATATGTATTTTGCAACCCTCTTGACCTATGTTTACATCACTCCTTAATAGATTTTTTTTTTCCCTCCGGTTTTCCTGCCCTCTTCTCCCCCTGCCTATCCTCCCCTGGCCTGCATTTTGCATTTTTTTTTCTGTTTGGCTCTATGTGTACACAGTTTGCTTCAACCCCCGAACTGTGGCTGTCCGGGATTATTTCCCAGACATGCGCAGAACGGTGGTTTTCTATATTGTGCTTGATATCGTTGTGCTCCTGTAGTCCAGTTGCGGACGCGCGCTGGTTCAGGCTGCTCTCCTTATGTACGTGGCCTCTAGTATTATAGCATATATTTGCGCGGTCATAGTTTGGTGGTGACCACTTTTTAGTCCTGAGGGGGCGCATTGTGCTCTTGTCAGATGTGGTATAGTGTGCGCTCTGGGTGATCATGATGATTGATCTGTGTATGCGCACTGTCTCTTGGAGACACAAGTGTTTTGGTAGGGGCGCATGCGCCCTTGGAGGATGTGGTGCGGCTCCTGCGTAGTGTCCTGGGGTCAGATTTGCGCACGAGCTATCTGACTATGTGCGCAGGTGCTATGCAGCCCTGGTCTTATGACGCTTGGATGGGCGTCGCTTCCGGGTGAGGGGCGTGGATGTTTATCACGCTCCTATGGTAGGACTCCGGACACACCAGTGAGAGCTTAAAACAATTATCTGGGACATATAAACACTGGTTTATTTGGCTACTGCATACTTCCCCTGACGAAGCCTCATTAAGGAGGCGATACGCGTGGGGTTAGGGTCCACTGTCTCTCCCCCTGGACACCTCAGCTTATCGGACATAGGTTGGTACAGGTTTGGGTTGGGGATATCTTGCCCTCACTGCTTAGGCTCTTTTTTTTTTTTCCCTTCATATGGGCAGGTGGGTGGTCATTATTTGGCACACTTGCCTGTGGGTTCTGCGGGATATATATCCCTTTTATAATAGGCTTGTTTTCAGAGTCCTTATGAGCCATTAGGTAGGTGTTTACCAGCATACATGTCCATATAGGGTGTATATTCCCTATGGACATATTGATAGGCTGTATAATTATTGCTATGTATATACACATGTATTTATGTCCAGGTGGTTTACAGTGGTTCTATGTTTTTAATTGTTTTTATTGTCTATGCCAATAAAGTGTTTTTTGCATGTTCATATACCGGGTGGTGTGCAATTTTTGTAGCAGCGTCTTTCTTCTCCCTTCTTGTCATTTACTATGCTGCTACTTGCACCCCCCATTTATGTGTATAGTTTATAGCTGTGCGCCAGTTCTTTTGGTATGTGTGGTGACTATCTGAGACGCCTCTATCACCCAGGGAATCCTTTTGATAAGTTGCTGGGATTCAACCACCAGACTAGGGAATGAATAGTGGGTAAACTTAGAGTCATTCGACTTTCTAACCGCCCTCCTAGTATTTTTTGGTTCCTTAAAATATCCCACTGAAGTGTCCTTGTGTGGAGCTGTGCCCACTGAACCGCTGGGAGACAGGCAGAGAGGGACCCCAGTAATGACATTGCCTTCCTTAGAGTCATGGTAGGGTTTGCACGTGCTTCTGACACTAGGTGGATTATGTTTTGTTTTTTCTTGTCTGGTAGGTGACAAACCTGAGAACTTGAGTCCAGGGTCAGACCCAAGAATTCTTGAACCTTGGTTGGTTCCAGTCTTGATTTTTGGAGGTTCACCAGCCAGCCCAGTTTTGTTAAGGTGTCTATCACTCTGTCGCATTGTTGACGGCAGAGTTCGGCCGAGTTGCTCACAATCAGAAAGTCATCTAGATGTGGAATAATCAAGACGTCTTCCTCTCTCAGATGTGCCATCATCTCCACTATCAACTTCGTGAAGATGCGGGGAGCAATTGATATGCCCTGTCCTTTTATGACTACTGCCAGCCTGAGGAATTTCTGAGAGGTCTTGTGGATGGGGACGTGATAATATGCGTCGCTGAGATCTAGAACTATCATAAAACAGTTGGGAAACAGATTTTTTACCGTTGACTTTATTGACTCCATTTTGAATTTGTGGTTTTTTACATAAGTATTCAACTTCCGTAAGTTTATTATAGTTTGGAAGGTCCCGTCTGGTTTGGGAACCAGGAACAATGGAGAGTAGAAACCCTTCCCTCTCTCCAGAGGGGGGACTTCTTGGATGACAGCCTTGTTTACTAGTTTTACGATTTCTAGTTCTAGAGCTTCTTGTTGTTGAGGAGATGATCTCAGCGGTGTTACCACATAATTCCGTGGGGGTAGGGATAAAAATTCTATGTGAAGCCCTTCTCCTATTAATTTCAATATCCAAGGGCTGGTCGAAATTTTCTCCCAGGCCGGGAGGAATTGAGACAATCTCCCTCCCACCCTGGGGAAGACGTCTTTTGGGGGGGGTTTCTATCTTGAGGGGAGTTACCAAAAAGGAAACCTCTGTCTTTCCTTCTCCCGTCATCCCATCGGTTTTGTTCCCTCGGTGGTCTCCTTCTAAAAAATTTTCTGTTCCGAAAGGGCCGTTTATTATATGTTGGGGTCAGGATGGGAAAACCTTTCTTTTTATCACCTGCTTTTTGCAGGATATCGTCCAAAGTCTCTCCAAAGAGAAATTTACCTTCACAAGAAATTGAACACAGTTTTTGTTTAGTTTGTAAGTCCCCCGGCCAGCTTTTTAACCATAAGGTTCTACGTGCCACATTTGAGAGAGCTGCAGATTTAGATGTTAATTTAATGGAATCGGCCGATGAGTCTACCAAGAATGCCGTGGCTCCTCTAATCATAGGGATGGACTCTAAAATTTTATTTCTAGGGACCCCATCTCTAAGCTGTTTCTCTAGGTTGTCAACCCAAATCATTAAAGAACGTAACGTACAGGCCGCTGCTATAGTTGGCCTTAAGCATCCTCCTGCTGACTCCCAGGCCCCTTTAAGAAAAGTATCTGCTCTTTTATCAAGAGGATCTTTCAAAGTTCCCATGTCCTCGAATGGCAATGCGAACTTTTTCGAGGCCTTAGCTACTGCAACGTCTAGTTTGGGGGCTTTATCCCACGAGACCGAAGCCTCTTCTTCAAGGGGGTATTTCCTTTTAATAGAGGGAACCGATGCATTTTTCCTCTCAGGTTTCTCCCACTCCTTTTTTATTAATGTTTGAATATTTTCGTTAAGGGGAAACACCTTACGCTTTTTTTGGGATAGCCCTCCAAACATAATGTCCTGCACAGTTTTATCAGGACGAGGATCCAACACCCCCATCGTTGATCTCACAGCCTTTACGAGGCCGTCAACCTCATCTAGGGGGAAGCAATGACGACCCCCACTTTCACTGTCTGAAGTGGAGAGGGATGAATCTTGCGTATCCGAGTTTTTACTCTCGGAGCTGGAAGAGTCGGAATTCCTATCAGGAACTGATTGTTTCTTAGTAGATCTCCTTTCGCCTTTAAGGGAGTTAAACACCGTCTCAACCTCCGCTTTAATTACAGAACCTAACTCAGAGGCGAAGTTCGGGGTCTCCTCACAGAGGACTCGCTCAATACAGGAGTCGCATAATTTCTTCTCCCAGGACTGTGGTAATGCTTTCTCGCATAAGGGGCAGGTTCTATTTTTCATCTTCCCCGTTCTCTTCCTTGCCTAAGATAAGGGAGAAGTGGAACCCCAATTACAAAAAAATGAGCTTTCACGAAGATCACTCACCAATCTGACGCAGCCACAGGTACCGGTTCTGGAGGAGGGGTAGGATCCTGAAGAGTATGATCTGTGAGCGGCCGCAAGTTTACCACACTGGAACTACGTTGTGTGGAATGGCTACTGGATCGAGAACTCCGGTTGCCTGCAGAAGTTTTCTTCCCCTGGGCATCTGGTTTCTGGCGCTGACGATGGCGCTGCTGCTGCTGCGGTGGCGGCGGCGGCGGTGGCTGGAGCTGCTGATTGCTGTCTTCCATGGCTCTTGGAACAGCATGCAGCAAGGGTTTTGCTAAGCGCACCTTCTTTTAAAGGATGGCGCTTATACCCTCCCTCCGTGGCTGCGTTGTTTGGAGGAAGCGCTTTTTTTTTTTTCTTCTCTTCTTCCCAGCCACTGCGCATGCGCACGCAGCTAGTGACCCGGAAATGAAGGATTCCGGTTCCGGGGCAGCGCCATCTTGGTGTAGTCATTCACCTCACTGCCCCCGAACCGGAAGTTCCTCCACTACTTCCGGTGCTGCGCCATCTTGGAACCCTGGCGTCCTGCGGCAGTGTGCTGGAGCGCTCCAACTTCCAGTGTGCTGGAGCGCTTCCCCCCGCTCACGCTTCCAGACCCCTCGGTCGAAGTCGTGGCGGCTTCGGATACCGGACCAGCCGTGGCAGGGGCCTCCCCGCTGCCAGAACCCGGACTGGCCAGTTCTGGATCTTCGCCAGGTTAGTCCTTTTGTTCCGGTCGGTCATGACAGGTACCGTCCGAGAAGGTTCCCCGTCAGGGACAGGAAACCAAACTGATGCAGGGGAGAGGTACCGCCCTTTTATCCTGTAGGTTTCCTGTCCCTGAAGGGCGGATCCCCTCTCTCTCTGGTAGTGCTGTCATGGGCGACTGAGAAAAACCGCTTTTCTTTTGGTATGCTCCGGTGGCCACTCACTGCCACCTGCCATCACGTGCACCGGGTAGTGTTCAGCCATGCTTGCTGCACGCTTTCACGCACACTTCTCTTCCTCCTTCTTGCATTCAAGTCCTTACAGTGGGTGGGTACAGCTTTTGCGCATTTTCTCGGGCTCCACCCTTGACAGCACATATTCTCTGTTCCTCACCCACCACGTGGCGCAACAATAGTGGCAAGCAAACAATTTTAAAAAGTCCATGGCACACAGGACCCGATGTTTCGGGTCGGTCTATCCTGTTTGTGATGCCAAAATGGAGCGCCCGCTAGGACCGTGGGATACTCGGTACCAGGTCAGTATGGTTCTTAAAGGGGTGGTCTCAGTGGCAGTGACCCGGTCCAAGGCCCTGGGCGTCCAAATAAAGGGGATGAATGGACTTGGAAATAATGTGGTAATGTTCATGACGCCACCTGTGGTACTCGGCCAGGGATGGCCAACGCTGCTTAAAGGGGTCCGCTTAGGCTGATGGTAATGCAGCTTAGATTGTTTCCCTCCCCACAGGTGGGGCAGAGGTCCCAGGGCTACCAGGACAGTCTATGAGGGGTTGCAGATGTTGGGGTGCAGGAAATAATTGTAGGAGACAGGATTTGCAATCTCTTTACAATTTACTGGTAAAATTGATGTCAGGGGCACAGGTTACAGGTGACTGGAAGCGGTTCAGAATTTCCCTAGCCAGTTGGGGTTGGAAGCCTTCCTTTCTGCGCTGAATTCTGGGTTCTTGATGCATTAGCTTTCCTCATGTCCCTCTCTCAATCTGTCCCTTAGGTGGAACACTACCCATATGGCAGGCAGCTCGAGCCTTTTCTACAGGTGTCCCTCTCTCGTGGTGACTCCGGGCTCTAATATGCTGCTGTGCCTTTGGGTGTCAGTTGTGGCCAGGAGACCTGCAATCTACTGCCCTCCAGTTTATGCTGTGGGGCATACAGTTCCCACACAACCTTGGACTCCGGTGTCTGGTTTCTTGTGCTCAATCCTGAGAATGAGCTCAATTGCAGCTTCACTCCCAGTTTCTCTCTCCTTTGCTTCCTCTCCTTTCACAGTCTCACATATATTGACTGTAACTCCTCCTCCAGACCAGAACTTATAGGGAAGCTACCCTGAAACCGGGTTTAGAGCTCTCCCTTCTGGCCTGGCGTCAAGAAAGTGTTGTATGCTAGTGCTACCTGCCAAGGGGATGCTTTCTCGCTTCGAGGCATGGCATCACCGGATTCCTGGGGTGCCACAATAACAATGTACAAAAAAAGAAAATGGAGAATGCATGACCAAATAGAGCAATAAAATAAATGTGAGTTAATTTTTCTGTGAACTTTAAGGGAACTTTTTAGCACTGTTACTGACAAATCTAGAAGCCTGTAAACTGTGATTGTAAGGGAACTAAATTATGGAGCATGAAAGATAAATAGAAGATGGCATTATAACTAATGTTATATTTATCTTTATTTATGTAAGGTTAGAATAGACGGATAGATGTGGATACAGTAGTTTTGTATTTTTGAAAGGATACTTGTCATTGTTCCACATAGAAAAATAATGGAACGTTAAAGGGGTTTGCTAATTTACATACTGCTGCTGGAGAGCCATTTGACTAAACCAGCCTATAATCTCCAATTCAAAAACAGCTAACACATGTGAGATGCTTTTCAATTTGAGGAGACTGATAGGACACATATTCTGCCATTTCGGGAACAAGAGATCTGTAAAGTCTCTGAGGAGATCTGCACTAACAAATGCCACAAAATCAAGCTTGAACTGGCACACAGGGGAACAGGTGAATCCCCCTGTGGCCCCGTGTACAGGAGCAACACACTTACCCCTCAACATGAGCAGTGGTTAGCCTAATTCTTTAATTCTATATGTACAGATGAAGAAAGTATCTCAACATTCATCCAACAGACTATCTAGATCTAAAATATAAAGCTGAATGTGTGTATGTGTGTATGTGTGTATGTCCGGGATTGGCATCTGCACCGTCGCAGCTACAGCCACAAAATTTTGCACAGTCACACGTCTGGACCCCAAGAGCTGTGAAGGTACAGATGAATGACCTCGGGGAGACTAAAACTGTTGCAGAGTGCGTCTTCTTGCAGTCATCGCTGTACTTAGGAGAGCTTCAATCAGCAAGATATCTTGAGTAAACAGTATTTACTTCATACTGGATAAACATGAGATACAATTCAGTGTCACACAGTCCGTGCACTGAAGACAACACATTCATGAAGAAAAGCAAAACCGAAAGTAAGAAAAACAACCAACCACTGAGAGCTTCCCTCCCCACATTACAGCAAGTATATAACTTTACACACTATCGCCATCTGCTGTCTGGTTAGTATAAAGTCCTCCTTTCACTTATAATAAGTCCTAATCTGTTGCATATGCCAACATCCTTTCTCAACAGTAAGGACTTATTCAATCAAACCCAACTTTTTTATTAGTCTCTGATGTTTATCAGCATTCAACGCCTTCGTGAAAATGTCTGCTGTCATTTCTTCAGTAGGACTGTACTCTAACTTCAAGACTCCTTGTTCCTGATGATCTCTCAAGAAATGATATTTCACATCAATATGCTTGGTTCTTGGATTGACTCTTTCCATCTGAGCAAGAACAAGACATCCTTGATTGTCCTCTTTTAGTTTTGTTAGTGCCAACTGTGGTTGTCCTAATTCTGTCAACAATTGTCTTAACCACAGTACTTCTTGACTCGCATGTGCTGCTGCAACATATTCTGCTTCTGTTGAAGATAGTGTCACAATTGACTGTTTCTTACTTGTCCAACTTATTGGTCCACCTGAGAGAAAAAAAATATGTCCACTGGTAGATCTTCTGTCAGTTGGATCTCCAGCCCAATCTGCATCAACATATCCTGTTAAAATGCAATCATTGCTTGTGGGTAATTTCAGCTTAACATTGCTAGTTCCTTTCAAATAACGTATTACTCTCTTCACGGCATTCCAATCAGCTTTATTTGGTTTTGATACCTTTCTACTAAGGATTCCTACTGCTGCTGCGATGTCTGGTCTTGTAACGGTCGCTAGATACAGTAGTTTTCCAATTTCTGTTCTGTATTCTTCATTATTTGGTAGCATATTTTGTTCACTGTTCATCTCTTTGAGATAATTAGTTTCCATTGGAGACTTTACTGTTTTTGCATCCTTTAATCCAAATTTTTCTGTTATGTCTTGAATCATGTGATTTTGATTCAGTAGGAAACTTCCATCTTCTTCTCTTTCTACTTGTATTCCTAGATATTGTTTTACATTTCCCAAGTCTTTGATTTCGAAATGTCGCTTCAGGATTTTTAGAATGTTTTCGTTATCCCTTTCTTGTTCAAAACAAATCAAAATGTTGTCTACATATATGAGTATGTAAATCCATCTATTAATCAGCCTTTTTGTGTATAAGCATGGATCAGCTTTGCTTCTTTGAAATTTTTCATCTGTAATTACTTCCGTGATTTTGTCATTCCACGCTTTAGCTGCTTGCTTTAAACCATATATGCTTTTCTGTAGTTTACAAACTTTGTTTGGATTTCCTTCATCTTTGAATCCTGGAGGTTGTTCCATATAAATGTCTTCTGTTAAATCTCCATTCAGAAAAGCTGTCTTTACATCCAGATGTCTCAGTTGCATCTGTTTCATTGCTGCAACTGTAAGTAAAGTTCTTATTGTAGTGTGTTTGACAACTGGAGCAAATGTCTCATCATAGTCTTCTCCTACAGGCAGTTTAGATATTTCTTCCCAAGAAGTAGGCTCATAGATTTTTCTTGTGCTTGTCTTGTATGAGAGACGTTTTGGTGGTTTTCCTTTGTTCTCTCTCATTGAACGTCTTGGTTCTGTGTCTGTTTGTAGTTGTGATTCTTCACTTTCAGTATTTTGTTCTTCATTAACTTCTGCTTCTTTCTCATCAGATATTTCTTCAGTTGTGTCATTATTGGTTTTCTCATTTTTTGTTTCAACTGAAATCATAATATCTTCATTCAAATCTTCAATGAATGTCACACTGTTACTCACTGTAACTCTGTCTGTTTTGGGATCTAGGATTCTGTATCCTTTGCAATTTTCACTATATCCAACAAATATTCCTTCCATGGATCTGTTTTGAAGTTTGGAACGTTTTTCTGTTGGAATGAATATGAAAACTTTACATCCAAAAACTTTTAAATGATTGACACTTGGTTTCATACCTTGCCACAGTTCATATGGAGTTTTCGTCAGTTTTCTGCAAAAAAGTCGGTTCTGTAGATAAGTAGCTATCATTGCTGCCTCACCCCAATATTTCTCTGGTAGTTTGGAATCCGTCAGCATACATCTTATCATCTCTGTTAGAGTTCTGTTTTTTCTTTCTGCTACTCCATTTTGTTCAGGTGTGTATGGAACCGTTTTTTGATGTTCTATTCCATTTTGTCTTAAGTAGTCTTCTATTCTGTGACTTGTAAATTCACCTCCATTATCACTTCTGATGACAATTGGCTTCCTTTGAAATTTGTTACTTGATCTTGTTACATAGTCTACAAGTTTATCAAAAACTTCACTTTTGTTTTTAATTAAGTATGTGACTGTGTATCTTGAGTAATCGTCTATAAAAGTCAACATGTATCTATTGCCTCCTGATGTAGTCACTTTCATGGGTCCACATACGTCAGTATGCACCAAATCAAGTGGTCTTTCGCTTTTCATCTCACTTTCTTTTGGAATAGATATCCTTGTGGCTTTGGATTTTATACAACAATCACATCTTATGGTAATTGAGCAATCTGATATCTTTAAATCTTTTGTCAATTCTTTTCTCTGTAGTTCCCTTATACTGTCAGGGTGTCTATGTCCTAGACGTCTATGCCACATGTGAATACAGTTTTTGTGATCATGTGTACATACCTTCATCTGTTCCTTTGGTGTGTCAAAATGATATAATTGTTCATCTGCCTTGACTTTGGTTATCACCTTGTTTCCTGCAATAATTGAACACTCATTGTCTGTGAATTTCACTGTAAGTCCTTTTGCTGTTAAACGTTTCACAGATAATAATCCGCCTTCCAATTTTGAAACATACAACACATCTTGTACAAGTATCTTTGAATCTTGTCCGAACTTGTTTGAACAATTTAGCATACCTTGTCTGATACCTTCTGCGGTTATTTTGCTTCCATCTGCGAGATAAATGGCTTCTTTCTTATCTAAATGAAGAACAGTAAAGAAATTCTTGTCACTTGTCATATGACTCGTTGCTCCTGAATCAATAAACCAACCAAGTGATGATTTCTTGTCTGTTACTTTAAATGTGCCATTCCAATTATTCTCACATGAATCAGAAATTGTGTTTTTTACTTTCTCTGTATGCTTTTTATGTTGTAATTTTTGTTGTTCTGCTTTCCATATGGTACAGTCTTTCTTTAAATGACCGTTTTTCTTACATCTGAAGCATTCTCTTGTCTCTTTATTATAGGGTTTTTTGAATTCTGTAGCTTTAAGAGCGTTTTCACTGTCCTTTTCAGTAGAAGAATCATTTCTTTGTTCTTTTCTTCTCTGATATTCATCTATTAGTCTTGTTTTCACAAAATCTAATGTAATGTCAGTTTCTGGTCTCGTCTCAAGGGCATTTATCAAGGCTGTGTATGAATCTGGTAAACTGCACAACAATATAGCTGCTACATGACTTTCTTTAATATCTTCACCAATAGATCTTAGCTGTGATATCACTTCCATCATTGAGAATATGTGCTTCTGCATATCGTCATTTGCACTCAATCTCATACTGTACAGCTTTCTTAATAAAAACAACTTGTGATTCAAGCTAGGTCTTTCATACAGTTTTCTTAATGCTTCCCACATTCCCTTAGCTGTTTCTTCATTTCTTATATGTATTAATTGAGCATCATCCACTAATAAGCTAATGGTGGCTCTCGCTTGTATATCCTTCTTATCCCATGTCTGATTATCTTGATCTGGTCTTGCTGTAACAATTACTTCCCATAGATCATCCTTAGATAACAACATCTCTACTTTGAATTTCCATAACTGATAATTTTCACTATTCAGTTTAGCTACTGTAAATTTCAGTTCTGTGTTACTCATCATCTTTATATAGTCTTACTTGTTTAGAGAGTTGTACTGAAGATATTCTCCTGTATGTCCTGTGAATTCTCTGCAATTATATCCAGCTCCTGGGATGCTGAATTCCTCTGTCACTCTGTATCTGGATTTAGTTCCTTCTGTTTACAGAGCTTATCTGTGTGCTCCGTTATCTGGGCTATAAACCAGGATCCTTCTGCCTGAGCTTGTAGTGCAGACCTGTAGTGTCTGGAGTGCCTGGGTTGCCTGGAGTTATCTGGGGTGCCTGGGATGTCTGGGGTTATCTGGGGTGCCTGGGTTTATCTGGGGTTATCTGGGGTGCCTGGGCCCATAACCTGTTGCAGAGTGCGTCTTCTTGCAGTCACTGCTGTACTTAGGAGAGCTTCAATCAGCAAGATATCTTGAGTAAACAGTATTTACTTCATACTGGATAAACATGAGATACAATTCAGTGTCACACAGTCCGTGCACTGAAGACAACACATTCATGAAGAAAAGCAAAACCGAAAGTAAGAAAAACAACCAACCACTGAGAGCTTCCCTCCCCACATTACAGCAAGTATATAACTTTACACACTATCGCCATCTGCTGTCTGGTTAGTATAAAGTCCTCCTTTCACTTATAATAAGTCCTAATCTGTTGCATATGCCAACAAAAACATCCAACACCGCGGAGACACCATCATGTGTTTCTCAACGCAGTGATCCAGAACACTGCCCCCATCCCTTATGGGAAATATGCAAATGCATGTAAAGTAAGCTGCGGAGACACCATCACGTGTTTCTCAACGCAAGCAAGGAATAGCCAGGCCTTTCCCCGGGAAGGAACAACCACAGGAAGGGCAGCATCCAATAAAGGAAAACATCCAATAAAGGAAAACCACCTTTGCCAAGCATGGTATCCATCCACAGACAGCTGTTTCTTTCTTTTTTTTTTTTTTTTCCCTCAGATGGGAAAATCCACGGTCCAGAAATCCAAGACCAAAGAAAAATCCCAAACAGCTGCGTCAAATCCAAAACACAAAAGCTGTTCCCATCATCATCGGAAAATTTCAGTTTACTACAACATCAGAAAAAACAAGTCAAGACATATTTACAAGGTATCTCCACTTCTTCACCTTCCAAATCCCTTCGGCATCCACCTCCCCCCTTCTTCTTTTATCCCATAGAAAACACACATACATCTTCCCCAAAATCACATTTAGACTATTCTTTACTACAATTTCCTTTCTCTTAAAAACATACACATTCCTCACATCCCATAATACTTCCTTTATACATGCAACTATTAACCACAACACTCTCTCCTTCACTCCATCACACATTCCCAAGCCAAACTTGAACAACTCGAATGATAACAAGCTCACACCACACAATTCTTTACACAATGGTCCCATTCTTCCAATCACCTCCCTAGCATAATGACAATTCCAAAACACATGTATTACACTTTCCCTTCCACCACCTCTCGGACACATATACATACCCACCTCTCGGACACATATCACTTCTCCCCAACCCACAATTCTTCTGAAATTCTCTAACTAGTAACACTCCATGCAAAGACTGCCACACAATCTCACTCTGCCTATTCGTCATACCGTCCACCCACACTTTCTTCCATACTTTTTCTATATCATTCCCTCTAACCATGTCTATTCCACACTCTGTCTCTCTACATTCAATCATCCTATACACAACCTTCTTATTAGTCAACAACCTAACATCCACATCACACAACTCATACTTCACCAAAAATTTATAAACCCACACATACCATCTAGGCACGTCAAAAGCAACCGGATACCTCAGATCCCTCTCTCGCCACCTCAAATGAAATAAATATGCCCCAAACAAAAACCTACCCAGACAAGAAAACTTCCCATCCATCCTAATCACCCTCAACACAAAAACCACAATATTTACACCAAAAAACACCTCAAGGTTTGGAAAACCCAACCCACCTTTTTCTAAACGTTTCACCAAAACCTCCCTCCTAGCCCTCTCCATTCTAGAATTCCACAAAAACACAAACAGAATCCTATTTAACCCTCTCATACACATGTACCCCGGCGGAAAAACCACTGCAATATATAAGAAAATAGGCAAAATCACACTTTTAATAACTAAGATTTTTCCCAAAAATGAAAGACTTCTCATCTTCCAAAAACATAACTTCCGCTCAACCTTTCCTTTCGCATCATCCCAACTTTCTTTCCCATCCAAACTCTCTGAAAATTTCACACCCAAAACCTTAATAGACCCAGTCACCTCATTCACTCCTACATCCTTACTGAAAACCCCTCCCCCAAAAACCTTACACTCACTCTTCTCCCAATTCACCTTAAATGCTGACGCACCACAAAAATAGACGCTAATAACTTCACCCGCCTCACAGAATACTCTGAATCACACAACACACACGTCATCCATATAAGCACTAACCTTCCATTCCCTCCCTCCACCTCCTGGCACTTGTACACCTCTAATCACTTTATCTTTCCTCAACATACAAAGCAACGGTTCAATCGCACAAATAAAAACCACAGGAGACAAAGGACAACCTTGTCACACACCTGAAAAAACATTCACTCTTCTACCCACAGAACCATTCATCAAAACACAACTATAAATGTCTATATATAAGCTCCTCACCCTCCAAACAAAATCAGGCGGAAACCCCATTCTCAATAATACCCGGAACAAAAAACTATGTGCTAACCGATCATACCCCTTTTCAAAGTCCAAACTCAAAACAAATACACTCTTCTTCCGACTCATACAGTCCCACAAACAATCTCTCAACATACACACACACTCATGTATACGTCTCCCAGGCACTGCACAACACTGTTCATCCCCAATCACACTCTCTATCACATCACGCATCCTATTCGCCATTACTTTCGCATATATCTTATAATCGCAATTCAACAACGTTATCGGTCTCCAATTTTTTAAACTCTTCAAATCTCCTTTTTTAGGTATTAACACAACCATCCCTGCACGCATACTCTCAGCCACCTCCATACTAGACCACATATACTTACACATATCCACAAAATCCTTACCAATCACATGCCACATCACCCTATAAAACTCTATAGGAAGACCATCCTCTCCTGGAGTCTTATTTAACGCCATGCTATTCATTACCTTCCATACCTCATCACCTGTCACCTCACCCATCACTCTCTCTCTCTCTCCATCTCACTCAATTTATTTTCTAATACACTTAGTACATCCTCCTCCAAAGCCTCATCCCTCCACTTCACTGCATACAGCTCCTCATAAAACTTAGCCACATGTTCACACATATCCTCCCCACTTACCTCTCTTCCATCCATTGCATTCAAAACACCCATACTCTGCTTTTTACCAAAAACCTTTTTAAAGAAAAACCTTGAACACCTTTCATCTTGCTCCATTCTATCAATTTTTGCCCTAAAAATAATACTCTTCCCTTTCTCTTCCAAAAACTCTTTAATTTCTTTTTTAACCTTTTTTATCCCCTCCTCCACCTCCATTCCTCCTTCTCTCAATTTATACAATAAACATAAATGGCATTCAACTTAACAAACTTTTCCCTCATAATTGCCGCAAATTCATACCCCACACTTTTAAAAAACTTTTTTGTCTGCCTCTTAACCCAATCCCACCACTCACAAACATTCACAAAATTTTCCATACTTTTACACCACTGTTCATACTTTCTCACATACTCCTTCCTCACAGCTTCATTTTCCAACAATTTCACATTTAATTTCCACAAACCCTTTCCAAACACACCACTAACATTAATATCTAACTCGCACAACACACAAACATGGTCCGAAAAAACGACCCTATCCTGCTTATATCCAATAGGAATAATATTTTTAGAAATAAAACAATAATCCAACCTGGACTGTGCTCTTCCACTATCAGAAAAAAAGGTATCTAACAAAGGGTTAACCTTACACACACGCTGCATATCACTCAAATAAAAGTCAGTAACTAACTCCAGCAAAACTTTTCCAGACACATCCACATTCACTCCTCCCACATCACAATTCATATCACCCACAATCACCACAGGCACTCTTCCTGGAACAAAAAGCTTCACTTTTTCAAATAATAACTTACGCTCATTTTTTTCTACTGGCAAATAAATTTTGATAACACAAAACTTAGCATTTTTATATTCAAAATTTGCTAAGATACACCTCCCCACCTCCACCACCAAATAATTATTCAAAACAACCTCCTGCCCCTTAACTAAAATACCCACACCATCATTTCTATTATTTGCACTACCAGACCATACAGACGCACCATAAGACCACTCATCCCCTTTCACACCATCCACAATCCCACATTCTTGCAAACAAAAAATAGATGCACTCTGCATAGCTAAAAAATCCAAAATTGCTGCTCTCCTCCTCGCTTTCTTAAAAACTCACATTTTGAAAAACTATAGAAAAACCCATACTGCAAAAACAAAAAACACAATGCAAAAATTACCACAAAACTACACACATTACACAAAAAGCCCTTGACAAAGGTCAAGACTAGTGTTGAGCGATACCGTCCGATACTTGAAAGTATCGGTATCGGATAGTATCGGCCGATACCCGAAAAATATCGGATATCGCCGATACCGATATCCGATACCAATACAAGTCAATGGGACATCAAGTATCGGAATGTATCCTCATGGATCCCAGGGTCTGAAGGAGAGGAAACTCTCCTTCAGGCCCTGGGATCCATATTAAAGTGTAAAATAAAGAATTAAAATAAAAAATATTGTTATATTCACCTCTCCGGCGGCCCCTGGACATCAGCGGGAGGATCCGGCGTCCGGCACGGCTTCTTTCTTCAAAATGCGCGCCTTTAGGACCTGTGGAATGACGTCCCGGCTTCTGATTGGTCGCGTGCCGCCCATGTGACCGCCACGCGACCAATCAGAAGCCGCGACGTCATTCCTCAGGTCCTAAAAGGCGCTCATTCTAGGACTTTAGCTGAGGAATGACGTCGCGGCTTCTGATTGGTCGCGTGGCGGTCACATGGGCGGCACGCGACCAATCAGAAGCCGGGACGTCATACCACAGGTCCTAAAGGCGCGCATTTTGAAGAAAGAAGCCGTGCCGGACGCCGGTTCCTCGCGCAGATGTCCAGGGGCCGCCGGAGAGGTGAATATAACAATATTTTTTATTTTAATTCTTTATTTTACACTTCCGATACCGATATCCGATATCACAAAAATATCGGATCTCGGTATCGGAATTCCGATACCGCAAGTATCGGCCGATACCCGATACTTGCGGTATCGGAATGCTCAACACTAGTCAAGACTCACAGAAAGGAGAGAAAAAAAACAACAGATCCACTGAGCTTTCATTTTACCCAGTATCACCATTGTCCTCCTGTGCCATTCGGACTGAACAGCAAGTCCCTGAACCACTAACCCCTTCGTGCTCACTCCATTTTTTTTTAGCTGGCCCAATTTTCCTCTTAGGCATACTACTGCATGCCTCATCACTTTCCCCATCCTCCTCCCTCTGACACTTATTCCCACCCCTGTCCTCATCTGAAGAAAGCCCTCCAATATTCTGAGGATCTGAGGGGTGCACAGGGCTCTCAGCTTCAGAAATGCGCATGTCTTCCTCCGTTGCATCCATTGCTTCCTCAAGAGAAAACATTTCAGGCACAGTAGAGTCATCATCTTCTTCCTCATCTTCTTCCTGATCTTCCTTATTAAACCCCTTCTCTATTTTTTTTGCTGCCAACCAAAACTCCTTATCTTCCTTCTGTGCATCGCTCATAGCACCACGGGGTGCTAGCACAATGTCATCTGGAGTCACAGAGCGTCTTTCCCTCTCCCTCCTTTCCTCTCTCTCCATTCTTTCAGATTCCTTTCTGATAATCGCCAACCTCCTCCTTCTCTCCTCCTCCTCTCTCCATTCACACTCTGAGCATCTAGGCGCCCTCCGCGGACAATCCTTATACATGTGGTCACTACTACCACACACATCGCAGGTCTTAGCCATCGGGCAATCACCAGCCATTTGCCCCTCCTTCTTGCAGTTTCGGCAACACTGCCCCTTCTGGCAGTCTGCCTAGACATGTCCAAAAGAGAAGCATCTCCTGCAAAACAGAGGCTGCCCAGGGTACGTGAGGAAACCCCTATGCCCTGCCACAGAGAAGTTCGCAGGAGGGTGTCTGAACCCACCCACACTGCCAGGATCTCTTCTGAACCTTACACGATACTTGTATCGACAATTGAAGATTCCTAAGCAGTTCACTTGCTTCTCTCCCTTTGAAACAAAGTCACAATGCAGTGAGAGGAAGCTCTCCAACAATGCAGGTTCAGTAAAGGGGTTATATACAGTGATAGTCACCTGCCTTTCCTGAAGACCAAACAGTGGTTCACATTTCACTCCCTTCAAACAGGGATCTCTGGCATGATTCCGGAACCACTCATAGATATTCAGGCAATAATGCTCTGACTTAAAAGTAATGTGGTAGTTACCTTGATTAGGGAACTCATTGATACTATGAGTTATATACTATAGATGTTTTCCCGCTTTCCTCCAGCCTTTTCCTCAATAAGGTCATGAACAATAAAGACCACGCTGTTCCTTGCCCGGATAGATGGCTCCAATCTCACTCGGATGGTGTTCTTTACGTAACTCATCTTCAAAGCTGTCGGTACAAAATACCACAGAAAAAAACAGAATTCTATGCAAAAGGGTCTGGATTCTTCCAGAAAACCTCACTCCTGACAGCTGTTTCGGGGTATTTGCCCCTCCTCAGTATGGAGTAGGAAACTGGCTATTAGGAGCAGTGCCTAGTAAAAGGCTGTGAAGGTACAGATGAATGACCTCGGGGAGACCAAAACATCCAGGTGGTTTTCCTTTATTGGATGTTTTCCTTTATTGGATGCTGCCCATCCCATGGTTGTTCCTTCCCGGGGAAAGGCCTGGCAATTCATTGCTTGCGTTGAGAAACACGTGATGGTGTCTGCGCAGCTTACTTTACATGTATTTGCATATTTCCCATAAGGGATGGGGGCAGTGTTCTGGATCACTGCGTTGAGAAACACGTGATGGTGTCTCCGCGGTGTTGGATGTTTTGGTCTCCCTGAGGTCATTCATCTGTACCTTCACAGCCTTTTACTAGGCACTGCTCCTAATAGCCAGTTTCCTACTCCACACTGATAAGGGGCAAAAACCCCAAAACAGCTGTCTGTGGATGGATACCATGCTTGGCATAGGTGGTTTTCCTTTATTGGATGTTTTCCTTTATTGGATGCTGCCCTTCCCTTGGTTGTTCACAAAACTTGCACATTTTCAAAACGCATCACACAAAAAACTCGCCACGCACAAAAATCGCCATGTGCAAAACTTGCTGCACACAACTTGCTACACTAACCTGTCACATGCAACTCAACACACAAAAATTTGCTACACGCATGTCGCCACACAAAACTCATCTCACAAAAGTCGTTACATGCATGTCGCCACACGCAACTCAACACACACAACTTGACACATGAAACTCATCCTTAAATACACAAAGAAATCTGGTATTATCCTTCAAAAGTAAAAATCTGATTAATAAGCAGACAAACTATAATAGCAACAAATGTACCATATAGGAAATACGGCAGCTGTCAGTCACATGACCTGTATATTATGTGTATGTGTGAGCTAATATATACTGCCAGGGGGGAAGGCTTCATGTTGGCTGGGGATTTATCAGGCTGCCAATAGCAACCAAGCACAGCTCAGCTTCTATTTTGCAACAGTTAGTTAAGCTGAGCTCTGATTGGTTAATATAGGCGACAAAGGACATTCTCAGTATAACAAAGCTTGTGTGAGGTAATAGCATGTCCGTTAGGGTGTGTTGGTGGAAAGGCTGATGTCAGTCGCATTTCCTCTATGTGAGAGGATATAGAAACTGCCAGTTACAGACTATTTTTACCACCATAATGCCTCATAAGAAAAGCAATTCCATGGCACGAATGTCAGCTGATGCAAAAAGAAAAGCTGCATTACGGGCCAATGAAAAATGTGAAGACCGAGAAACAAGGCTGACCACATGAGAACAGCAGCTGCTTCCTCAAGAGCCAATGAACTTTCTGAACAGAGGGAAGCGAGGCTTGCAGACAAGAGAACAAGAGCTGCTTCCTCCAGGGCCAATGAACTTTCTGAGGAGAGGGAAGTGAATCTTCTACATTAGGGTTGAGCGAAACGGGTCGGCCATTTTCAGAAGTCGCCGACTTTTGGCAAAGTCGGGTTTCATGAAACCCGACCCGACCCTTGTGTGGGGTCGGCCATGAGGTCGGCGATCTTCTGAATCTGGTATCGGAATTCCGATACCGAGTTCCGATATGTTTGCAATATCGGAAATCGGTATTGGAATCCATATTTAAGTGTAAAATAAAGAATTAAAATAAAAAATATTGCTATACTCACCCTCTGACGCGCCCTGGTACTAACCGGCAGCCTTACTTCCTTAGAAGACACAAAAGAGAATAGTAAAACCAAAAACACTCAGTTTGAAAAAATGTTGCAGTAATCCGCAAGTGCTAGTAAAAGATGTAAAAAACAGGGTATTTGGTTGATACGTTTTTTGCAAAAAATGTATACTAAGCTGCTCTACCAATCTTCACGGTATACCCTTATCAGAGCAGTCCTAACTAATGTATGCAATCCCTATCTGATGTATTTAAAAACCTGATCATCTGTATATAACCTGTGTGAACAGGGTTCAGAGAGGAAAAATCCATGTGTGCATACAGGGTAGAACAGCTTTTGTGCAGATAGCCCAAGAGGAGTGGTGGAACTCCCCAGTCTTGTAGACACAAGAGAACAATTATGGAAACAGGAACACATGGGCTACTTGCACAGTGAACAAGTCTGTATGATCATGTTCACACACCACCAAGAAACCTGAAGACACAAAAGAGAATAGTAAAACCAAAAACACTCAGTTTGAAAAAATGTTGCAGTAATCCGCAAGTGCTAGTAAAAGATGTAAAAAACAGGGTATTTGGTTGATACGTTTTTTGCAAAAAATGTATACTAAGCTGCTCTACCAGTCTTCACGGTATACCCTTATCAGAGCAGTCCTAACTAATGTATGCAATCCCTATCTGATGTATTTAAAAACCTGATCATCTGTATATAACCTGTGTGAACAGGGTTCAGAGAGGAAAAATCCATGTGTGCATACAGGGTAGAACAGCTTTTGTGCAGATAGCCCAAGAGGAGTGGTGGAACTCCCCAGTCTTGTAGACACAAGAGAACAATTATGGAAACAGGAACACATGGGCTACTTGCACAGTGAACAAGTCTGTATGATCATGTTCACACACCACCAAGAAACCTGAAGACACAAAAGAGAATAGTAAAACCAAAAACACTCAGTTTGAAAAAATGTTGCAGTAATCCGCAAGTGCTAGTAAAAGATGTAAAAAACAGGGTATTTGGTTGATACGTTTTTTGCAAAAAATGTATACTAAGCTGCTCTACCAATCTTCACGGTATACCCTTATCAGAGCAGTCCTAACTAATGTATGCAATCCCTATCTGATGTATTTAAAAACCTGATCATCTGTATATAACCTGTGTGAACAGGGTTCAGAGAGGAAAAATCCATGTGAGCATACAGGGTAGAACAGCTTTTGTGCAGATAGCCCAAGAGGAGTGGTGGAACTCCCCAGTCTTGTAGACACAAGAGAACAATTATGGAAACAGGAACACATGGGCTACTTGCACAGTGAACAAGTCTGTATGATCATGTTCACACACCACCAAGAAACCTGAAGACACAAAAGAGAATAGTAAAACCAAAAACACTCAGTTTGAAAAAATGTTGCAGTAATCCGCAAGTGCTAGTAAAAGATGTAAAAAACAGGGTATTTGGTTGATACGTTTTTTGCAAAAAATGTATACTAAGCTGCTCTACCAATCTTCACGGTATACCCTTATCAGAGCAGTCCTAACTAATGTATGCAATCCCTATCTGATGTATTTAAAAACCTGATCATCTGTATATAACCTGTGTGAACAGGGTTCAGAGAGGAAAAATCCATGTGTGCATACAGGGTAGAACAGCTTTTGTGCAGATAGCCCAAGAGGAGTGGTGGAACTCCCCAGTCTTGTAGACACAAGAGAACAATTATGGAAACAGGAACACATGGGCTACTTGCACAGTGAACAAGTCTGTATGATCATGTTCACACACCACCAAGAAACCTGAAGACACAAAAGAGAATAGTAAAACCAAAAACACTCAGTTTGAAAAAATGTTGCAGTAATCCGCAAGTGCTAGTAAAAGATGTAAAAAACAGGGTATTTGGTTGATACGTTTTTTGCAAAAAATGTATACTAAGCTGCTCTACCAATCTTCACGGTATACCCTTATCAGAGCAGTCCTAACTAATGTATGCAATCCCTATCTGATGTATTTAAAAACCTGATCATCTGTATATAACCTGTGTGAACAGGGTTCAGAGAGGAAAAATCCATGTGTGCATACAGGGTAGAACAGCTTTTGTGCAGATAGCCCAAGAGGAGTGGTGGAACTCCCCAGTCTTGTAGACACAAGAGAACAATTATGGAAACAGGAACACATGGGCTACTTGCACAGTGAACAAGTCTGTATGATCATGTTCACACACCACCAAGAAACCTGAAGACACAAAAGAGAATAGTAAAACCAAAAACACTCAGTTTGAAAAAATGTTGCAGTAATCCGCAAGTGCTAGTAAAAGATGTAAAAAACAGGGTATTTGGTTGATACGTTTTTTGCAAAAAATGTATACTAAGCTGCTCTACCAATCTTCACGGTATACCCTTATCAGAGCAGTCCTAACTAATGTATGCAATCCCTATCTGATGTATTTAAAAACCTGATCATCTGTATATAACCTGTGTGAACAGGGTTCAGAGAGGAAAAATCCATGTGTGCATACAGGGTAGAACAGCTTTTGTGCAGATAGCCCAAGAGGAGTGGTGGAACTCCCCAGTCTTGTAGACACAAGAGAACAATTATGGAAACAGGAACACATGGGCTACTTGCACAGTGAACAAGTCTGTATGATCATGTTCACACACCACCAAGAAACCTGAAGACACAAAAGAGAATAGTAAAACCAAAAACACTCAGTTTGAAAAAATGTTGCAGTAATCCGCAAGTGCTAGTAAAAGATGTAAAAAACAGGCTATTTGGTTGATACGTTTTTTGCAAAAAATGTATACTAAGCTGCTCTACCAATCTTCACGGTATACCCTTATCAGAGCAGTCCTAACTAATGTATGCAATCCCTATCTGATGTACTTAAAAACCTGATCATCTGTATATAACCTGTGTGAACAGGGTTCAGAGAGGAAAAATCCATGTGTGTATACAGGGTAGAACAGCTTTTGTGCAGATAGCCCAAGAGGAGTGGTGGAACTCCCCAGTCTTGTAGACACAAGAGAACAATTATGGAAACAGGAACACATGGGCTACTTGCACAGTGAACAAGTCTGTATGATCATGTTCACACACCACCAAGAAACCTGAAGACACAAAAGAGAATAGTAAAACCAAAAACACTCAGTTTGAAAAAATGTTGCAGTAATCCGCAAGTGCTAGTAAAAGATGTAAAAAACAGGGTATTTGGTTGATACGTTTTTTGCAAAAAATGTATACTAAGCTGCTCTACCAATCTTCACGGTATACCCTTATCAGAGCAGTCCTAACTAATGTATGCAATCCCTATCTGATGTATTTAAAAACCTGATCATCTGTATATAACCTGTGTGAACAGGGTTCAGAGAGGAAAAATCCATGTGTGCATACAGGGTAGAACAGCTTTTGTGCAGATAGCCCAAGAGGAGTGGTGGAACTCCCCAGTCTTGTAGACACAAGAGAACAATTATGGAAACAGGAACACATGGGCTACTTGCACAGTGAACAAGTCTGTATGATCATGTTCACACACCACCAAGAAACCTGAAGACACAAAAGAGAATAGTAAAACCAAAAACACTCAGTTTGAAAAAATGTTCTCTTTTGTGTCTTCAGGTTTCTTGGTGGTGTGTGAACATGATCATACAGACTTATTCACTGTGCAAGTAGCCCATGTGTTCCTGCTTCCTTAGAATCAGCGCGTGAAGGGCCTTAGATGACGTCGCGGCTTGTGATTGTAATATACCTATTAGGTATATACTCACCCTCGGACGCGCCCTGCTTCTTTCCGGCAGCCTTCCTTCCTAAGAATCAGCGCTTGAAGGACCTTCGGTGACGTCGCGGCTTGTGATAGGTCGCGCGAGCGGTCACATGGGCAGTCGCGCGACCAATCTCAAGCCGCGACGTCATCTAAGGCCCTTCACGCGCTGATTCTAAGGAAGGAAGGCTGCCGGTGAGAACCAGGGCGCGTCAGAGGGTGAGTATAGCAATATTTTTTATTTTAATTCTTTATTTTACCCTTAAATATGGATCCCAGGGCCTGAAGGAGAGTTTCCTCTCCTTCAGACCCTGGGAACCATTGGAAACCCAATTCACTGCATTGGGTTTCGTGTTTCGGCCGACCCCGACCCCGACTTTTTTATAGGATTGGCCGATTTCACTCGACCCGACTTTTGAAAATGTCGGGTTTCGTGAAACCCGACCCGATCCTATAAAAGTAAAAGTCGCTCAACCCTATTCTACATTACTTGGCCAATTTAGTTAAATCTGTGTGGAACATCTCTGGTGTTGAAATATATGTTGTGAAATGCTTCTATTAGCTTAGTTTTTGCCTTTTTTTTTACATTTCTATCTATTTGTTTTGTGGTTTTTGTGTGCAGTAGGGTTGAGCGACCTTGACCTTTTTAGAATCGAGCCGTGTTTCGCGAAACCCGATTATCTTAGAAGTCGAGTCGAGTGGAATCGGCCGATTATCGCGAAAAGTCGGGTATCGCCCGAAACACGAAACCCAATGCAAGTCAATGGGGGAGCATAGTCGGCAGTGAGTGGAGGCCAGGAAAACACCTACACTGCCCATTTTAATGGCAAAAACATCCATTCTTGTTAAAGAAGCTTGTCAATCGTAATTTACTTTATAATAATTGGAAGGCATTTGAAATTGGGGGTCATTTGGCTAAAGTTGTGGGGGGTAGGGCTGGTTCAAGTAATTAGTGGGCCCAGTAAATCTGGACCACGTCACGGCAGTGGAGCAGGGAGAGGTAAGTATTTAAACTTTGCAAGTGCTGTGATCCTGAGCAAGCAGGGGGGGCCCACTCGTTGGCATTGGCACTGGCACAGGGCCCCTCAAAGTACAGCGGTGTGTTTGCACGGCGGGGGCGCCTCCCACCGGCAGCAACACTTTTGCGTACTATGAGAGGCCCTGTGCCAGTGACGTCGCCAACTAGTATTCCTCCCCCCACCTGATGAAGGAACCTGCACTTTCATCTGCACCTTCCTCTTTGTCCCCGTGTAAGGTGGTATGGTATGCGGGAAGAGGAACCAGACTTTCAGCAGGGTCACAATCTTGCTGTGTAGCGTGCACGGGGAATTTTGCGTTATGGGTCAATGTACCAGCAGACTCATCTATCACTGGCTGGGCAATGGGCAGGATGAGGAGGAAACACAGATATAGGCCCAAAGAATAAAGTGGGCTAAATGCAGTTCAAAATTGGTAACACAGGACTAACCAGGGGGCATTGCAGTGGAGGACAACTGGAATGAGAGGCTGACACAGAGAGTAGGCCCAAATCAGTAAGTAGTCGACATGCAGTTCAAAATTGGCAACCGTAGTAAACAGGCGGCCCAGCTTTGTTCAGTTGAGGAGAACAGCAAGGAGTGGCAGACACCGATAGTAGGCCCCAACCCAACTAGTAGGCCAAATGCAGTCTAACATTAACAACTACTTAACAAGAGCCTGAAAATGGAATTTCAGGACAGGAAACCAGGAGAACAGCAAGGAGTGGCAGACACCGATAGTAGGCCCAAAACCAACTAGAACGCCAAATGCAGTTGTTCCATTTAACTACAATTTAATGAGAGCCTGAAGATAGAAGTTCAGGAAAGGCAACCTGGAGAACACCTTGGAGTGGAACACACCATCTCTCTACACCCCATACCCAATTTGTAGGCCTAATGCAGCGTAGTTTCCAACAACTACTAACCGAGAGCATGAAGATCGAAGCAATGGAGAGGAAACCTAGGGAACACCCTGGAGTGGAACACACCATCTCTCTACACCCCATACCCAATTTGTAGGCCTAATGCAGCGTAGTTTCCAACAACTACTAAACGAGAGCATGAAGATCGAACCAATGGCGATGAAACCTGGGGAACACCTTGGAGTGGAACACACCATCTCTCTACACCCCATACCCAATTTGTAGGCCTAATGCAGCGTAGTTTCCAACAACTACTAAACGAGAGCATGAAGATTGAAGCTCAGGAAAGGCAACCTGGAGAACACCTTGGAGTGGAACACACCATCTCTCTACACCCCATACCCAATTTGTAGGCCTAATGCAGCGTAGTTTCCAACAACTACTAAACGAGAGCATGAAGATTGAAGCTCAGGAAAGGCAACCTGGAGAACACCTTGGAGTGGAACACACCATCTCTCTACACCCCATACCCAATTTGTAGGCCTAATGCAGCGTAGTTTCCAACAACTACTAAACGAGAGCATGAAGATTGAAGCTCAGGAAAGGCAACCTGGAGAACACCTTGGAGTGGAACACACCATCTCTCTACACCCCATACCCAATTTGTAGGCCTAATGCAGCGTAGTTTCCAACAACTACTAAACGAGAGCATGAAGATTGAAGCTCAGGAAAGGCAACCTGGAGAACACCTTGGAGTGGAACACACCATCTCTCTACACCCCATACCCAATTTGTAGGCCTAATGCAGCGTAGTTTCCAACAACTACTAAACGAGAGCATGAAGATCGAAGCTCAGGAAAGGCAACCTGGAGAACACCTTGGAGTGGAACACACCATCTCTCTACATCCCATACCCAATTTGTAGGCCTAATGCAGCGTAGTTTCCAACAACTACTAACCGAGAGCATGAAGATCGAAGCAATGGAGAGGAAACCTGGGGAACACCTTGGAGTGGAACACACCATCTCTCTACACCCCATACCCAATTTGTAGGCCTAATGCAGCGTAGTTTCCAACAACTACTAAACGAGAGCATGAAGATCGAACCAATGGCGATGAAACCTGGGGAACACCTTGGAGTGGAACACACCATCTCTCTACACCCCATACCCAATTTGTAGGCCTAATGCAGCGTAGTTTCCAACAACTACTAAACGAGAGCATGAAGATAGAAGTTCAGGAAAGGCAACCTGGAGAACACCTTGGAGTGGAACACACCATCTCTCTACACCCCATACCCAATTTGTAGGCCTAATGCAGCGTAGTTTCCAACAACTACTAACCGAGAGCATGAAGATCGAAGCAATGGAGAGGAAACCTGGGGAACACCCTGGAGTGGAACACACCATCTCTCTACACCCCATACCCAATTTGTAGGCCTAATGCAGTGTAGTTTCCAACAACTACTAAACGAGAGCATGAAGATCGAACCAATGGCGATGAAACCTGGGGAACACCTTGGAGTGGAACACACCATCTCTCTACACCCCATACCCAATTTGTAGGCCTAATGCAGCGTAGTTTCCAACAACTACTAAACGAGAGCATGAAGATTGAAGCTCAGGAAAGGCAACCTGGAGAACACCTTGGAGTGGAACACACCATCTCTCTACACCCCATACCCAATTTGTAGGCCTAATGGAGCGTAGTTTCCAACAACTACTAAACGAGAGCATGAAGATAGAAGTTCAGGAAAGGCAACCTGGAGAACACCTTGGAGTGGAACACACCATCTCTTTACACCCCATACCCAATTTGTAGGCCTAATGCAGCGTAGTTTCCAACAACTATTAACCGAGAGCATGAAGATCGAAGCAATGGAGAGGAAACCTGGGGAACACCCTGGAGTGGAACACACCATCTCTCTACACCCCATACCCAATTTGTAGGCCTAATGCAGCGTAGTTTCCAACAACTACTAAACGAGAGCATGAAGATCGAACCAATGGCGATGAAACCTGGGGAACACCTTGGAGTGGAACACACCATCTCTCTACACCCCATACCCAATTTGTAGGCCTAATGCAGCGTAGTTTCCAACAACTACTAAACGAGAGCATGAAGATTGAAGCTCAGGAAAGGCAACCTGGAGAACACCTTGGAGTGGAACACACCATCTCTCTACACCCCATACCCAATTTGTAGGCCTAATGCAGCGTAGTTTCCAACAACTACTAAGCGAGAGCATGAAGATTGAAGCTCAGGAAAGGCAACCTGGAGAACACCTTGGAGTGGAACACACCATCTCTCTACACCCCATACCCAATTTGTAGGCCTAATGCAGCGTAGTTTCCAACAACTACTAAACGAGAGCATGAAGATTGAAGCTCAGGAAAGGCAACCTGGAGAACACCTTGGAGTGGAACACACCATCTCTCTACACCCCATACCCAATTTGTAGGCCTAATGCAGCGTAGTTTCCAACAACTAGTAAACGAGAGCATGAAGATCGAAGCTCAGGAAAGGCAACCTGGAGAACACCTTGGAGTGGAACACACCATCTCTCTACATCCCATACCCAATTTGTAGGCCTAATGCAGCGTAGTTTCCAACAACTACTAACCGAGAGCATGAAGATCGAAGCAATGGAGAGGAAACCTGGGGAACACCTTGGAGTGGAACACACCATCTCTCTACACCCCATACCCAATTTGTAGGCCTAATGCAGCGTAGTTTCCAACAACTACTAAACGAGAGCATGAAGATCGAACCAATGGCGATGAAACCTGGGGAACACCTTGGAGTGGAACACACCATCTCTCTACACCCCATACCCAATTTGTAGGCCTAATGCAGCGTAGTTTCCAACAGCTACTAAACGAGAGCATGAAGATTGAAGCTCAGGAAAGGCAACCTGGAGAACACCTTGGAGTGGAACACACCATCTCTCTACACCCCATACCCAATTTGTAGGCCTAATGCAGCGTAGTTTCCAACAACTACTAAACGAGAGCATGAAGATTGAAGCTCAGGATAGGCAACCTGGAGAACACCTTGGAGTGGAACACACCATCTCTCTACACCCCATACCCAATTTGTAGGCCTAATGCAGCGTAGTTTCCAACAACTACTAAACAAGAGCATGAAGATTGAAGCTCAGGAAAGGCAACCTGGAGAACACCTTGGAGTGGAACACACCATCTCTCTACACCCCATACCCAATTTGTAGGCCTAATGCAGCGTAGTTTCCAACAACTACTAAACGAGAGCATGAAGATTGAAGCTCAGGAAAGGCAACCTGGAGAACACCTTGGAGTGGAACACACCATCTCTCTACACCCCATACCCAATTTGTAGGCCTAATGCAGCGTAGTTTCCAACAACTACTAAACGAGAGCATGAAGATCGAAGCTCAGGAAAGGCAACCTGGAGAACACCTTGGAGTGGAACACACCATCTCTCTACACCCCATACCCAATTTGTAGGCCTAATGCAGCGTAGTTTCCAACAACTACTAACCGAGAGCATGAAGATCGAAGCAATGGAGAGGAAACCTGGGGAACACCTTGGAGTGGAACACACCATCTCTCTACACCCCATACCCAATTTGTAGGCCTAATGCAGCGTAGTTTCCAACAACTACTAAACGAGAGCATGAAGATTGAAGCTCAGGAAAGGCAACCTGGAGAACACCTTGGAGTGGAACACACCATCTCTCTACACCCCATACCCAATTTGTAGGCCTAATGCAGCGTAGTTTCCAACAACTACTAACCGAGAACATAAAGATCGAACCAATGGCGATGAAACCTGGGGAACACCTTGGAGTGGAACACACCATCTCTCTACACCCCATACCCAATTTGTAGGCCTAATGCAGTGTAGTTTCCAACAACTACTAAACGAGAGCATGAAGATTGAAGCTCAGGAAAGGCAACCTGGAGAACACCTTGGAGTGGAACACACCATCTCTCTACACCCCATACCCAATTTGTAGGCCTAATGCAGCGTAGTTTCCAACAACTACTAAACGAGAGCATGAAGATTGAAGCTCAGGAAAGGCAACCTGGAGAACACCTTGGAGTGGAACACACCATCTCTCTACACCCCATACCCAATTTGTAGGCCTAATGCAGCGTAGTTTCCAACAACTACTAAACGAGAGCATGAAGATTGAAGCAATGGAGAGGAAACCTGGGGAACACCTTGGGGAGGCAGACACCGTTAGTAGGCCCTACCAAAGTTGTACACCCAATGCAGTTTTAAAATTCCTAGAGGCTGAAAACAAGACTATTGACGCTCAGCTTTTTTCAAAGGAACACAGCTGAATTGAGTGGCGCAGACAGACACAGGTAGTAGGACTCAAACCAAAAATGTGGCTCACTGCAGCAGAAAAAAGTTACAGGGGTACACAAGCTGCAGTGCTCTGGGCAGTGGAGGACAATTTCAATAGTGAACCGCAGACAGACTTTGTACGCCTACTATTAAAAAAGGATGCTCTATGCAATTATAAATAGGTTCTAGGGGTACACGGGCAGCAGTGGTGTGGTCAGTGGAGGCCTAGTGGAAGGAGTGACCGCAGACAGGCATCGAAGGCCTAAAATAAAATAATTGGGCTGGCTGTAGGCAATTTTAAATTGGTTCCAGGGGTACACGGGCAGCAGTGGTGTGGTCAGTGGAGGCCTAGTGGAAGGAGTGACCGCAGACAGGCATCGAAGGCCTAAAATAATAACACATGGCTGTAGGCAATTTTAAATTGGTTCCAGGGGTACACGGGCAGCAGTGGCCTGGTCAGTGTAGTAGTAGTAGAAAGAACGGACCGCAGACAGGCATCGAAGGCCTAAAATAATAACACATGGCTGTAGGCAATTTTAAATTGGTTCCAGGGGTACACGGGCAGCAGTGGTGTGGTCAGTGGAGGCCTAGTGGAAGGAGTGACCGCAGACAGGCATCGAAGGCCTAAAATAAAAAAATTGGGCTGGCTGTAGGCAATTTTAAATTGGTTCCAGGGGTACACGGGCAGCAGTGGTGTGGTCAGTGGAGGCCTAGTGGAAGGAGTGACCGCAGACAGGCATCGAAGGCCTAAAATAATAACACATGGCTGTAGGCAATTTTAAATTGGTTCCAGGGGTACACGGGCAGCAGTGGCCTGGTCAGTGTAGTAGTAGTAGAAAGAACGGACCGCAGACAGGTATCGAAGGCCTAAAATAAAAAAATTGGGCTGGCTGTAGGCAATTTTAAATTGGTTCCAGGGGTACACGGGCAGCAGTGGCCTGGTCAGTGTAGTAGTAGTAGAAAGAACGGACCGCAGACAGTCATCGAAGGCCTAAAATAAAAAAATTGGGCTGGCTGTAGGCAATTTTAAATTGGTTCCAGGGGTACACGGGCAGCAGTGGTGTGGTCATTGGAGGCATAATGTAAGGAGTGACTGCAGACAGGCATCGAAGGCCTAAAATAATAACACATGGCTGTAGGCAATTTTAAATTGGTTCCAGGGGTACACGGGCAGCAGTGGTGTGGTCAGTGGAGGCATATTGTAAGGAGTGACCGCAGACAGGCATCGAAGGCCTAAAATAATAACACATGGCTGTAGGCAATTTTAAATTGGTTCCAGGTAGGGTTGAGCGAAACGGGTCGTTCATTTTCAAAAGTCGCCGACTTTTGGCAAAGTCGGGTTTCATGAAACCCGATCCGACCCCTGTGCGGGGTCGGCCATGCGGTACGCGACTTTCGCGCCAAAGTCGCGTTTCAATGACTCGAAAAGCGCCATTTCTCAGCCAATGAAGGTAAACGCAGAGTGTGGGCAGCGTGATGACATAGGTCCTGGTCCCCACCATCTTAGAGAAGGGCATTGCAGTGATTGGCTTGCTGTCTGCGGCGTCACAGGGGCTATAAAGGGGCGTTCCCGCCGACCGCCATGTTACTGCTGCTGATCTGAGCTTAGGGAGAGGTTGCTGCCGCTTCGTCAGAAGCAGGGATAGCGTTAGGCAGGGTCCATTAACCACCAAACCGCTTGTGCTGTAGCGATTTCCACTGCCCAACACCACCTTCGGTGTGCAGGGACAGTGGAAGCTACATTTTTTTTTTTTTTCCCCTCAGCGCTGTAGCTCATTGGGCTGCCCTAGAAGGCTCCCTGATAGCTGCATTGCTGTGTGTACGCCGCTGTGCAAACCAACTGCTTTTTTCAAAGCACAAATCCTGTTGTTCCTTCCTTTCTGCACAGCTATCTTTTTTGTTTGTACACACTTTTTATTTAATTTGTGCATCAGTACACTCCTTATTGCTGCCTGCCATACCTGGCTGAGATTACTGCAGGGAGATAGTAATTGAAGGACACTCCCTTTTTTTTTTTTTTTTTTTTTTGTGGGAGAGTAAGATTGACATTTCTGCTAGAGTGCCATCCCTGTGTGTGCCATCTCTCACTCAGTGGGCCATAGAAAGCCTATTTATTTTTTTGCTTGATTTGGGTTATAAAATCTACCTGAAAAAATCACTACATCAATCAGTGGGAGAAAAATATTGGCCTCAGGGCTTGTGTGCCACTCTTGACTCCTGTGTGTGCCATCTCTCAGTCAGTGGGCCATAGAAAGCCTATTATTTTTTTAGCTTGATTTGGGTTCCAAAATCTACCTGAAAAAATCACTACATCAATCAGTGGGAGATAAATATTGGCCTCTGGGCTTGTGTGCCACTCCTGACTCCTGTGTGCGTCATCTCTCACTCAGTGGGCCATAGAAAGCCTTTTTTTGTTTTATTTGTTTTCTAAATTCTCCCTGAAAAAATCATTTTATTTTATTTGGTTTCTAAATTCTTCCTGAAAAAATCATTTTATTCTATTTTTTTTTTCCTAAAGTCTCCCTGAAAAAAAAAACAAAAACAAATCAGTGGGAGATTAATATTGCCCTTTCTGCTTGTGTGCCAGTCTTGACTCCTGGGTGTGCCATCTCTCTCTCTCTCTCCAATTGTGGGCCATAGAAAGCCTATTATTTTTTTAGCTTGATTTGGGTTCCAAAATCTACCTGAAAAAATCACTACATCAATCAGTGGGAGAAAAATATTGGCCTCTGGGCTTGTGTGCCACTCCTGAATCCTGTGTGCGTCATCTCTCACTCAGTGGGCCATAGAAAGCCTTTTTCTTGTTTTATTTGTTTTCTAAATTCTCCCTGAAAAAATCATTTTATTTTATTTGGTTTCTAAATTCTTCCTGAAAAAATCATTTTATTCTATTATTTTTTTTTCCTAAAGTCTCCCTGAAAAAAAAAAAAAAAACAAATCAGTGGGAGATTAATATTGCCCTTTCTGCTTGTGTGCCAGTCTTGACTCCTGGGTGTGCCATCTCTCTCTCTCTCTCCAATTGTGGGCCATAGAAAGCCTATTATTTTTTTACCTTGATTTGGGTTCCAAAATCTACCTGAAAAAATCACTACATCAATCAGTGGGAGATAAATATTGGCCTCTGGGCTTGTGTGCCACTCCTGACTCCTGTGTGCGTCATCTCTCACTCAGTGGGCCATAGAAAGCCTTTTTTTTGTTTTATTTGTTTTCTAAATTCTCCCTGAAAAAATCATTTTTATTTTATTTGGTTTCTAAATTCTTCCTGAAAAAATCATTTTATTCTATTATTTGTTTTTCCTAAAGTCTCCCTGAAAAAAAAAAAAAAAACAAATCAGTGGGAAATTAATATTGCCCTTTCTGCTTGTGTGCCAGTCTTGACTTCTGGGTGTGCCATCTCTCTCTCTCTCCAATTGTGGGCCATAGAAAGCCTATTATTCTTTTAGCTTGATTTGGGTTCCAAAATCTACCTGAAAAAATCACTACATCAATCAGTGGGAGATAAATATTGGCCTCTGGGCTTGTGTGCCACTCCTGACTCCTGTGTGCGTCATTTCTCACTCAGTGGGCCATAGAAAGCCTTTTTTTGTTTTATTTGTTTTCTAAATTCTCCCTGAAAAAATCATTTTATTTTATTTGGTTTCTAAATTCTTCCTGAAAAAATCATTTTATTCTATTATTTTTTTTTCCTAAAGTCTCCCTGAAAAAAACAAAAACAAATCAGTGGGAGATTAATATTGCCCTTTCTGCTTGTGTGCCAGTCTTGACTCCTGGGTGTGCCATCTCTCTCTCTCTCTCCAATTGTGGGCCATAGAAAGCCTATTATTTTTTTAGCTTGATTTGGGTTCCAAAATCTACCTGAAAAAATCACTATATCAATCATTGGGAGATAAATATTGGCCTTTGGGCTTGTGTTCCACTCCTGACTCCTGTGTGCGTCATCTCTCACTCAGTGGGCCATAGAAAGCCTTTTTTTGTTTTATTTGTTTTCTAAATTCTCCCTGAAAAAATCATTTTATTTTATTTGGTTTCTAAATTCTTCCTGAAAAAATCATTTTATTCTATTAGTTTTTTTCCTAAAGTCTCCCTGAAAAAAAAAAAAATCAAATCAGTGGGAGATTATTATTGCCCTTTCTGCTTGTGTGCCAGTCTTGACTCCTGGGTGTGCCATCTCTCTCTCTCTCTCCAATTGTGGGCCATAGAAAGCCTATTATTTTTTTAGCTTGATTTGGGTTCCAAAATCTACCTGAAAAAATCACTACATCAATCAGTGGGAGATAAATATTGGCCTCTGGGCTTGTGTGCCACTCCTGACTCCTGTGTGCGTCATCTCTCACTCAGTGGGCCATAGAAAGCCTTTTTTTTGTTTTATTTGTTTTCTAAATTCTCCCTGAAAAAATCATTTTATTTTATTTGGTTTCTAAATTCTTCCTGAAAAAATCATTTTATTCTATTAGTTTTTTTCCTAAAGTCTCCCTGAAAAAAAAAAACAGTGGGAGATTAATATTTACGTTTGTGCTTCAGTGACAGTCCTGCGTGTGTGGCATCTCTCTCATTTGTTGCCACCAACAACAGAGTGTGTAACATTGTGCCTGATTTTCGTTGTGGTCTCACTCACCTGTAAAGGGGTAGCTAAATCATACTGAAGTTATAGCTCACCGTGTAAGTTGTGTGACAGCAACAAATACCGTTAGTTTGTTTACGTTTTTAAAACAATGAGGAAGTCTGGTGGAAGAGGTCGTGGCCGGGGGCGTTCATTGTCAGCTGGTAATGAGGGTAGTGGTAGTGGTGGAGCATCAGCTGGTCGTGGGAAAAAAAATATTGCACCTAAGTCTGGAGCTGTGGAGCCAGGTTCATCGTCTGGCTACACAAGGCCTCGAACGCTCCCTTTTCTGGGAGTAGGAAAACCGCTTTTAAAGCCGGAGCAGCAAGAGCAAGTTTTGGCTTATCTTGCTGACTCAGCCTCTAGCTCTTTTGCCTCCTCTCGTGAAACTGGTAAATGTCAAAGCAGCGCGTCGTTAGTGGATGTTCACGGTCAGGGACAAGTCGCTTCCTTGTCCTCTTCAGCAAAAACAACAACAGAGAAGAATGCAGCAGGCGACACAACGGGTTACTCCATGGAGCTCTTTACACATACCGTCCCTGGCTTAGAAAGTGAAGCAGTTAACAGCCCATGCCCATTACAAGTTGAATCTGACATGGAGTGCACTGATGCACAGCCACAGCCAGACTACTATGCTGGTCCTTTGACTCAGACCACAACATTGCCCTCGCAGGGTAATGATCAAGAATCAGACCCTGATGAGACTATGTTGCCCCATCACGAACGCTATACCACCGACCGACACGGTGACACAGACGAAGTTGCACACGAGCTACAAGAAAAGGTAATAAATGACCCAGTTCTTGACCCCGATTGGCAGCCATTGGGGGAACAGGGTGCAGGTGGCAGCAGTTCTGAAGCGGAGGAGGAGGGGCCGCAGCAGGCATCAACATCGCAACAGGTTCCATCTGCCGGGCCCGTATCTTGCCCAAAACGCGTGGCAAAGCCAAAACCTGTTGGAGGACAGCGTGGCCATCCGGTTAAAGCTCAGTCTGCAATGCCTGAAAAGGTATCCGATGCTAGAAAGAGTGCAGTCTGGCATTTTTTTAAACAACATCCAATTGATCAGCGCAAAGTCATCTGTCAAAAATGTTCAACTACCTTAAGCAGAGGACAGAATCTGAAAAGTCTCAAAACAAGTTGCATGCATAGACATTTAACCACCATGCATTTGCAAGCCTGGACTAACTACCAAACGTCCCTTAAGGTTGTAGCACCCTCGGCCAATGAAGCTAGTCAGCAACGCAACATCCCTTCCGGCAATGTAGGGCCACCATTTTCCGCACCACCTGCAGTATCTGTGCAGGTTTCATTGCCAGGCCAAAGCAGTCAGGGTCAGGGAATCACCAGTTTCGTAGTAGGAAACACTGCATCTAGGGCACCGGCGGCAACAATACCATCTCCCACCGTCTCTCAGTCTGCCATGTCCACCGGCACCCCCGCTAGTTCCACGATCTCCAGCTCTCCAGTCCAGCTCACCCTACATGAGACTATGGTTAGAAAAAGGAAGTACTTAGCCTCGCATCCGCGTACACAGGGTTTGAACGCCCACATAGCTAGACTAATCTCGTTAGAGATGATGCCCTACCGGTTAGTTGAAAGCGAAGCTTTCAAAGCCCTGATGGACTACGCTGTATCACGCTACGAGCTACCCAGTCGACACTTTTTTTCCAGAAAAGCCATCCCAGCCCTCCACCAGCATGTTAAAGAGCGCATCGTCCATGCACTCAGGCAATCTGTGAGCACAAAGGTGCACCTGACAACAGATGCATGGACCAGTAGGCATGGCCAGGGACGTTACATGTCCATCACGGCACACTGGGTAAATGCGGTGGATGCAGGGTCCACAGGGGACAGCAAGTTTGGGACAGTTCTGCCTAGCCCACGGTCTAGGAAACAGTTGGCTGTAGCCGTTCGCACCCCCTCCTCCTCCTCTTCATCCTCCTGCAGAAGCGAGAGCTCGTCCACAGACCGCAGTCGCACAACCACTCCATCCGCAGCTGCCACTGTTGCACACCAGGTCTCCCATTATGGGGCAGCTACTGGCAAACGTCAGCAGGCTGTATTGGCTATGAAGTGTTTGGGCGACAACAGACACACCGCGGAAGTTCTGTCCGAGTTCTTGCAGAAAGAAACGCAGTCGTGGCTGGGCACTGTAGATCTTGAGGCAGGCAAGGTAGTGAGTGATAACGGAAGGAATTTTATGGCTGCCATCTCCCTTTCCCAACTGAAACACATTCCTTGCCTGGCTCACACCTTAAACATGGTGGTGCAGTGCTTCCTGAAAAGTTATCCGGGGTTATCCGACCTGCTCCTCAAAGTGCGTGGACTTTGCTCACATATCCGCCGTTCGCCCGTACACTCCAGCCGTATGCAGACCTATCAGCGTTCTTTGAACCTTCCCCAGCATCGCCTAATCATAGACGTTGCAACAAGGTGGAACTCAACACTGCACATGCTTCAGAGACTGTGCGAACAGAGGCGGGCTGTTATGTTTTTGTGGGAGGATACACATACACGGGCAGGCAGTAGGATGGCAGACATGGAGTTGTCAGGTGTGCAGTGGTCGAAGATTCAAGACATGTGTCAAGTCCTTCAGTGTTTTGAGGAATGCACACGGCTGGTTAGTGCAGACAACGCCATAATAAGCATGAGCATCCCCCTAATGCGTCTGCTGATGCAAAGTTTGACGCACATAAAGGATCAGGCGTCTGCAGCTGAGGAAGAGGAAAGCCTTAATGACAGTCAGCCATTGTCTGGCCAGGGCAGTGTACAGGACGAGTTAGCGGGCGAAGAGGAGGAGGAGGACAAGGAGGATGATGGGGATGATTATATTTGTAATGAGGAAGCTTTTCCGGGGCCACTGGAAATTGGTGGCGCGGCAAGGCCGGGTTCTGGTTTTTGGAGGGACACAAGTGACGTGGATTTGCCTGAAACTGCCCCTCAACCAAGCACAACCGGAGATTTGAGAACTAGAACTTTGGCCCACATGGCGGATTATGCCTTACGTATCCTCAAAAGGGACACACACATAACTAAAATGATGAACGATGACGATCACTGGTTGGCCTGCCTCCTTGATCCTCGCTATAAAGGCAAATTGCAAAATATAATGCCACATGAGAACTTGGAACTAATATTAGCAACCAAACAATCAACTCTTGTTGACCGTTTGCTTCTGGCATTCCCTGCACACAGCGCCCGTGATCGTTCTCACACGAGCTGCAGGGGCCAGCAGACCAGAGGAGTTAGAGGGGCAGAAATCAGAAGTGGCGTTGGCCAGAGGGGTTTTCTGACCAGGTTGTGGAGTGATTTTGCTATGACCGCAGACAGGACAGGTACTGCAGCATCAATTCAAAGTGACAGGAGACAACATTTGTCCAGTATGGTTACAAACTATTTTTCATCCCTTATCGATGTTCTCCCTCAACCGTCATTCCCATTTGATTACTGGGCATCAAAATTAGACACCTGGCCAGAATTGGCAGAATATGCATTGCAGGAGCTTGCTTGCCCGGCAGCTAGTGTCCTATCAGAAAGAGTATTCAGTGCTGCAGGTTCAATACTAACAGAAAAAAGGACTCGTCTGGCTACCCAAAATGTAGATGATCTGTTATGGCTGGCAATCAGGCAACACAGCATGCAGTAATCAGCGCACATACAGAGATCTGACAATAACCAAAAACAATAGGACGAGCTCTGAGACGTGGAATCTCTGTAGACTGCAGTACCTGATCTATCCTCACACAACTATAAGCAGCAGTGGATTGCGCCTATCACTACCTATGCAACTCGGCACTGCCTGAGGAGCTGACTAGCCTGAAGATAGAAATACAAGCCTGACTTACCTCAGAGAAATACCCCAAAGGAATAGGCAGCCCCCCACATATAATGACTGTTAGCAAGATGAAAAGACAAACGTAGGAATGAAATAGATTCAGCAAAGTGAGGCCCGATATTCTAGACAGAGCGAGGATAGCAAAGAGAACTATGCAGTCTACAAAAAACCCTAAAACGAAAACCACGCAAAGGGGCAAAAAGACCCACCGTGCCGAACTAACAGCACGGCGGTGCACCCCTTTGCTTCTCAGAGCTTCCAGCAAAAGTTAATAGCAAGCTGGACAGAAAAAACAGAAAACAACTAGAAGCACTTATCTAGCAGAGCAGCAGGCCCAAGGAAAGATGCAGTAGCTCAGATCCAACACTGGAACATTGACAAGGAGCAAGGAAGACAGACTCAGGTGGAGCTAAATAGCAAGGCAGCCAACGAGCTCACCAAAACACCTGAGGGAGGAAGCCCAGAGACTGCAATACCACTTGTGACCACAGAAGTGAACTCAGCCACAGAATTCACAACAGTACCCCCCCCTTGAGGAGGGGTCACCGAACCCTCACCAGAACCCCCAGGCCGACCAGGATGAGCCACATGAAAGGCACGAACAAGATCTGGGGCATGGACATCAGAGGCAAAAACCCAGGAATTATCTTCCTGAGCATAACCCTTCCATTTGACCAGATACTGGAGTTTCCGTCTAGAGACACGAGAATCCAAAATCTTCTCCACAATATACTCCAATTCCCCCTCTACCAAAACAGGGGCAGGAGGCTCCACAGATGGAACCATAGGTGCCACGTATCTCCTCAACAACGACCTATGGAATACATTATGTATGGAAAAGGAGTCTGGGAGGGTCAGACGAAAAGACACCGGATTGAGAATCTCAGAAATCCTATACGGACCAATAAAACAAGGTTTAAATTTAGGAGAGGAAACCTTCATAGGAATATGACGAGAAGATAACCAAACCAGATCCCCAACACGAAGTCGGGGTCCCACACGGCGTCTGCGATTAGCGAAAAGCTGAGCCTTCTCCTGGGACAAGGTCAAATTGTCCACTACCTGAGTCCAGATCTGCTGCAACCTGTCCACCACAGAATCCACACCAGGACAGTCCGAAGACTCAACCTGTCCTGAAGAGAAACGAGGTTGGAACCCAGAATTGCAGAAAAATGGAGAGACCAAGGTAGCCGAGCTGGCCCGATTATTAAGGGCGAACTCAGCCAACGGCAAAAATGACACCCAATCATCCTGGTCAGCGGAAACAAAACATCTCAGATATGTTTCCAAGGTCTGATTGGTTCGTTCGGTCTGGCCATTAGTCTGAGGATGGAAGGCCGAGGAGAAAGATAGGTCAATGCCCATCCTACCACAAAAGGCTCGCCAGAACCTCGAGACAAACTGGGAACCTCTGTCAGAAACAATATTCTCAGGAATGCCATGTAAACGAACCACATGCTGGAAGAACAAAGGCACCAAATCAGAGGAGGAAGGCAATTTAACCAAGGGCACCAGATGGACCATTTTAAAAAAGCGATCACAGACCACCCAAATGACCGACATTTTTTGAGAAACGGGAAGGTCAGAAATGAAATCCATCGAAATATGTGTCCAAGGCCTCTTCGGGACCGGCAAGGGCAAAGCAACCCACTGGCACGTGAACAGCAGGGCTTAGCCCTAGCACAAATTCCACAGGACTGCACAAAAGCACGCACATCCCGTGACAGAGACGGCCACCAGAAGGATCTAGCAACCAACTCCCTGGTACCAAAGATTCCTGGATGACCGGCCAGCACCGAACAATGAAGTTCAGAGATAACTTTACTAGTCCACCTATCAGGGACGAACAGTTTCTCGGCCGGACAACGATCAGGTTTATTAGCCTGAAATTTCTGCAACACTCTCCGCAAATCAGGGGAGATGGCAGACACAATGACTCCTTCCTTGAGGATACTCGCCGGCTCAGATAACCCCGGAGAGTCGGGCACAAAACTCCTAGACAGAGCATCCGCCTTCACATTTTTAGAGCCCGGAAGGTATGAAATCACAAAATCAAAACGAGCAAAAAATAACGACCAACGGGCCTGTCTAGGATTCAAGCGCTTGGCAGACTCAAGATAAGTAAGGTTCTTATGATCAGTCAAAACCACCACGCGATGCTTAGCACCCTCAAGCCAATGACGCCACTCCTCGAATGCCCACTTCATGGCCAGCAACTCTCGGTTGCCCACATCATAATTACGCTCAGCAGCAGAAAATTTCCTGGAAAAGAAAGCACATGGTTTGAACACTGAGCAACCAGAACCTCTCTGTGACAAAACCGCCCCTGCACCAATCTCAGAAGCATCAACCTCGACCTGGAACGGAAGAGAAACATCAGGTTGACACAACACAGGGGCACAGCAAAAACGACGCTTCAACTCCTGAAAAGCTTCCATGGCAGCAGAAGACCAATTAACCAAATCAGCACCCTTCTTGGTCAAATCGGTCAACGGTCTGGCAATGCTAGAAAAATTACAGATGAAGCGACGATAAAAATTAGCAAAGCCCAGGAATTTCTGCAGACTTTTTAGAGATGTCGGCTGAGTCCAATCCTGGATGGCCTGAACCTTAACCGGATCCATCTCGATAGTAGAAGGGGAAAAGATGAACCCCAAAAATGAAACTTTCTGCACACCGAAGAGACACTTTGATCCCTTCACGAACAAGGAATTAGCACGCAGTACCTGGAAAACCATTCTGACTTGCTTCACATGAGACTCCCAATCATCTGAGAAGATCAAAATGTCATCCAAGTAAACAATCAAGAATTTATCCAGATACTCACGGAAAATGTCATGCATAAAAGACTGAAAAACAGATGGAGCATTGGCAAGTCCGAACGGCATCACCAGATACTCAAAATGACCCTCGGGCGTATTAAATGCCGTTTTCCATTCATCTCCCTGCCTGATTCTCACCAGATTATACGCACCACGAAGATCAATCTTAGTAAACCAACTAGCCCCCTTAATCCGAGCAAACAAGTCAGAAATCAATGGCAAGGGATACTGAAACTTAACAGTGATCTTATTAAGAAGGCGGTAATCAATACACGGTCTTAGCGAACCATCCTTCTTGGCTACAAAAAAGAACCCTGCTCCCAATGGTGACGACGATGGGCGAATATGTCCCTTCTCCAGGGACTCCTTCACATAACTGCGCATAGCGGTATGTTCAGGTACGGACAAATTAAATAAACGACCCTTAGGGAATTTACTACCAGAAATCAAATCGATAGCACAATCACAATTCCTATGCGGAGGTAGGGCATCAGACTTGGACTCTTCAAATACATCCTGAAAGTCCGACAAGAACTCTGGGATGTCAGAAGGAATGGATGACGAAATAGACAAAAATGGAACATCACCATGTACTCCCTGACAACCCCAGCTGGTTACCGACATAGAGTTCCAATCCAATACTGGATTATGGGTTTGAAGCCATGGCAACCCCAACACGACCACATCATGCAAATTATGCAGTACCAGAAAGCGAATAACTTCCTGATGTGCAGGAGCCATGCACATGGTCAGCTGGGCCCAGTACTGAGGCTTATTCTTGGCCAAAGGTGTAGCATCAATTCCTCTCAATGGAATAGGACACCGCAAAGGCTCCAAGAAAAATCCACAACGTTTAGCATAATCCAAATCCATCAGATTCAGGGCAGCGCCTGAATCCACAAACGCCATGACAGAATACGATGACAAAGAGCACATTAAGGTAATGGACAAAAGGAATTTGGACTGTACAGTACCAATAACGGCAGAGCTATCGAACCGCCTAGTGCGTTTAGGACAATTAGAAATAGCATGAGTAGAATCACCACAATAGAAACACAGTCTGTTCAGACGTCTGTGTTCTTGCCGTTCTACTTTAGTCATAGTCCTGTCGCACTGCATAGGCTTAGGTTTACTCTCAGACAATACCGCCAAATGGTGCACAGATTTACGCTTGCGCAAGCGACGACCGATCTGAATGGCCAAGGACATAGACTCATTCAAACCAGCAGGCATAGGAAATCCCACCATTACATCCTTAAGAGCTTCAGAGAGACCCTTTCTGAACAAAGCCGCTAGTGCAGATTCATTCCACAGAGTGAGTACTGACCACTTCCTAAATTTCTGACAATATACTTCTACATCATCCTGACCCTGGCATAAAGCCAGCAGATTTTTCTCAGCCTGATCCACTGAATTAGGCTCATCGTAAAGCAATCCCAGCGCCTGGAAAAATGCATCAACATTACTCAATGCAGAATCTCCTGGTGCAAGAGAAAACGCCCAGTCCTGTGGGTCGCCGCGCAAAAAAGAAATAATAATCAAAACCTGTTGAATAGGATTACCAGAAGAATGAGGTTTCAAGGCCAAAAATAGCTTACAATTATTTCTGAAGCTCAGGAACTTAGTTCTGTCACCAAAAAACAAATCAGGAATCGGAATTCTTGGTTCTAGCATCGATTTCTGATCAATAGTATCTTGAATCTTTTGTACATTTACAACGAGATTATCCATTGAGGAGCACAGAGCCTGAATATCCATGTCCACAGCTGTGTCCTGAAGCACTCTAATGTCTAGGGGAAAAAAAAGACTGAAGACAGAGCTAAGAAAAAAAAATGATGTCAGGATTTCTTTTTTCCCTCTATTGGGAATCATTGGTGTGGCTCCTTGTACTGTTATGGCTGGCAATCAGGCAACACAGCGTGCAGTAATCAGCGCACATACAGAGATCTGACAATAACCAAAAACAATAGGACGAGCTCTGAGACGTGGAATCTCTGTAGACTGCAGTACCTGATCTATCCTCACACAACTATAAGCAGCAGTGGATTGCGCCTATCACTACCTATGCAACTCGGCACTGCCTGAGGAGCTGACTAGCCTGAAGATAGAAATACAAGCCTGACTTACCTCAGAGAAATACCCCAAAGGAATAGGCAGCCCCCCACATATAATGACTGTTAGCAAGATGAAAAGACAAACGTAGGAATGAAATAGATTCAGCAAAGTGAGGCCCGATATTCTAGACAGAGCGAGGATAGCAAAGAGAACTATGCAGTCTACAAAAAACCCTAAAACGAAAACCACGCAAAGGGGAAAAAAGACCCACCGTGCCGAACTAACAGCACGGCGGTGCACCCCTTTGCTTCTCAGAGCTTCCAGCAAAAGTTAATAGCAAGCTGGACAGAAAAAACAGAAAACAACTAGAAGCACTTATCTAGCAGAGCAGCAGGCCCAAGGAAAGATGCAGTAGCTCAGATCCAACACTGGAACATTGACAAGGAGCAAGGAAGACAGACTCAGGTGGAGCTAAATAGCAAGGCAGCCAACGAGCTCACCAAAACACCTGAGGGAGGAAGCCCAGAGACTGCAATACCACTTGTGACCACAGAAGTGAACTCAGCCACAGAATTCACAACAATGATCTAACCTTCATTAAAATGAACCACAACTGGATTTCGAAATCTTTTGCCCCACCTTGCCCGGCTGACACCTAGCTTTCCTATGAAAAGGTCTTGCCTGTGGACTATTCTGAATGCCTTTTCCAATCTCGTAATTTTCTGCACCTGATTGTCCAGCATACGACATGTTTACACCTCACTAAATGGCCAAACTCCCCACACGGGGCCGTGGTATCGACACTTGGCGACAGCACCCGTGAGAGTACTGTTTGTCTGAAGAGGTGGGTGTGCCCGCTATTGGTCGACGGAACTGCCACTAGGTCCCTCATAGTACAATAAAGTGTCTGGCGGTGGTGGTGCGCACCCAACGTCAGACACACCGTTGTAATATGAGGGGCCCTGGGCCTGTACCGCCGGCCACAAGACAGTTACCCCCCCAGGTCAAACAGTGCTCTACGACTTGCAAAATTTTCTCTCACAGCTCCACCAATGTTTAGTCTATGCGCTGACATCATTCAATGCCTGGCACTGTCAATACCATTGTATTGACATTTTTCTTATGTTAGGCCTTCGAAGCCTGTCTGCGGTCCCTCCTTCCACTAGGCCTCCACTGACCTGTCTACTGCTGCCCGTGTTCCCCTGGAACCAATTTTAAATTGCCTACAGCCAGCCCAATTTATTATGTTAGGGCTTCGAAGCCTGTCTGCGGTCCCTCCTTCCACTAGGCCTCCACTGACCTGTCTACTGCTGCCCGTGTTCCCCTGGAACCAATTTTAAATTGCCTACAGCCAGCCCAATTTATTATGTTAGGGCTTCGAAGCCTGTCTGCGGTTCCTCCTTTCACTAGGCCTCCACTGACCTGTCTACTGCTGCCCGTGTTCCCCTGGAACCAATTTTAAATTGCCTACAGCCAGCCCAATTTATTATGTTAGGGCTTCGAAGCCTGTCTGCGGTCCCTCCTTCCACTAGGCCTCCACTGACCTGTCTACTGCTGCCCGTGTTCCCCTGGAACCAATTTTAAATTGCCTACAGCCAGCCCAATTTATTATGTTAGGGCTTCCATGCCTGTCTGCGGTCCATCCTTCCACTAGGCCTCCACTGACCTGTCTACTGCTGCCCGTGTTCCCCTGGAACCAATTTTAAATTGCCTACAGCCAGCCCAATTTATTATGTTAGGGCTTCGAAGCCTGTCTGCGGTCCCTCCTTCCACTAGGCCTCCACTGACCTGTCTACTGCTGCCCGTGTTCCCCTGGAACCAATTTTAAATTGCCTACAGCCAGCCCAATTTATTATGTTAGGGCTTCGAAGCCTGTCTGCGGTCCCTCCTTCCACTAGGCCTCCACTGACCTGTCTACTGCTGCCCGTGTTCCCCTGGAACCAATTTTAAATTGCCTACAGCCAGCCCAAGTTATTATGTTAGGGCTTCGAAGCCTGTCTGCGGTCCCTCCTTCCACTAGGCCTCCACTGACCTGTCTACTGCTGCCCGTGTTCCCCTGGAACCAATTTTAAATTGCCTACAGCCAGCCCAATTTATTATGTTAGGGCTTCAAAGCCTGTCTGCGGTCCCTCCTTCCACTAGGCCTCCACTGACCTGTCTACTGCTGCCCGTGTTCCCCTGGAACCAATTTTAAATTGCCTACAGCCAGCCCAATTTATTATGTTAGGGCTTCGAAGCCTGTCTGCGGTCCCTCCTTCCACTAGGCCTCCACTGACCTGTCTACTGCTGCCCGTGTTCCCCTGGAACCAATTTTAAATTGCCTACAGCCAGCCCAATTTATTATGTTAGGGCTTCCAAGCCTGTCTGCGGTCCCTCCTTCCACTAGGCCTCCACTGACCTGTCTACTGCTGCCCGTGTTCCCCTGGAACCAATTTTAAATTGCCTACAGCCAGCCCAATTTATTATGTTAGGGCTTCGAAGCCTGTCTGCGGTCCCTCCTTCCACTAGGCCTCCACTGACCTGTCTACTGCTGCCCGTGTTCCCCTGGAACCAATTTTAAATTGCCTACAGCCAGCCCAATTTATTATGTTAGGGCTTCCAAACCTGTCTGCGGTCCCTCCTTCCACTAGGCCTCCACTGACCTGTCTACTGCTGCCTGTGTTCCCCTGGAACCAATTTTAAATTGCCTACAGCCAGCCCAATTTATTATGTTAGGGCTTCGAAGCCTGTCTGCGGTCCCTCCTTCCACTAGGCCTCCACTGACCTGTCTACTGCTGCCCGTGTTCCCCTGGAACCAATTTTAAATTGCCTACAGCCAGCCCAATTTATTATGTTAGGGCTTCCAAGCCTGTCTGCGGTCCCTCCTTCCACTAGGCCTCCACTGACCTGTCTACTGCTGCCCGTGTTCCCCTGGAACCAATTTTAAATTGCCTACAGCCAGCCCAATTTATTATGTTAGGGCTTCGAAGCCTGTCTGCGGTCTCTCCTTCCACTAGGCCTCCACTGACCTGTCTACTGCTGCCCGTGTACCCCTTGAACCAACATCAGAAAATATAAAAATAAGTATTTTGCTTATAAAAAAGAAAATACTGGAGAGATATCAAATGCAGACATTTTAACATTAAAAACAAACACATACAACAAAAATCTGGTACAGTACTAAAAATGGCCACCAGCTACAATAACTTTCTCCTGCAAGTAGTTAACTGAAAGGTTTTTTCAATTTAAAACACAGATATGGCATCCACCGAGTGTTGTCCTGTCGCGTCTTCTTTATATTATTGCCAAGAAGATGCAAAACAATGAAAATAATAAAATCATTATTTACCAAAAAAATAGAGTAAGTCAAAACCACATTGCAAATAAACATTCATTACAAATAAAGAAGCAGGGCGCGTCCGAGGGTGAGTATATACCTAATAAGAATATAATCACCCTCGGACGCGCCCTGCTTCTTTCCGACAGCCTTCCTTCCTAAGAATCAGCCCTTCCGTGGTGTAGAGAGAGGGTTTGTTACACTCCAAGGTGTTCCCCAGGTTGCCTTTCCTGAGCTTCGATCTTCATGCTCTCGTTTAGTAGTTGTCGAAAAGTAGGCTGCATTAGGCCTACAAATTGGGTATGGGGTGGAGAGAGATGGTGTGTTACACTCCAAGGTGTTCCCCAGGTTTCCTTGCCATTGCTTCGGTCTTCCGACTCTCGTTTAGTAGTTGTAGAAAACTACACTGCATTAGGCCTACAAAATGGGTATCGGGTGGAGAGAGATGGTGTGTTACACTCCAAGGTGTTCCCCAGGTTGCCTTTCCTGAGCTTCGATCTTCCGGCTCTCGTTTAGTAGTTGTTGGAAACTACACTGCATTAGGCCTACAAATTGGGTATGGGGTGTAGAGAGATGGTGTGTTCCACTCCAAGGTGTTCCCCAGGTTTCCTCGCCAATGCTTCGATCTTCCGGCTCTCGTTTAGTAGTTGTTGGAAACTACGCTGCATTAGGCCTACAAATTGGGTATGGGGTGTAGAGAGATGGTGTGTTCCACTCCAAGGTGTTCTCCAGGTTGCCTTTCCTGAGCTTCGATCTTCCGGCTCTCGTTTAGTAGTTCTTGGAAACTACACTGCATTAGGCCTACAAATTGGGTATGGGGTGTAGAGAGATGGTGTGTTCCACTCCAAGGTGTACTCCAGGTTGCCTTTCCTGAGCTTCGATCTTCCGGCTCTCGTTTAGTAGTTGTTGGAAACTACGCTGCATTAGGCCTACAAATTGGGTATGGGGTGTAGAGAGATGGTGTGTTCCACTCCAAGGTGTTCTCCAGGTTGCCTTTCCTGAGCTTCGATCTTCCGGCTCTCGTTTAGTAGTTGTTGGAAACTACACTGCATTAGGCCTACAAATTGGGTATGGGGTGTAGAGAGATGGTGTGTTCCACTCCAAGGTGTTCTCCAGGTTGCCTTTCCTGAGCTTCGATCTTCCGGCTCTCGTTTAGTAGTTGTTGGAAACTACACTGCATTAGGCCTACAAATTGGGTATGGGGTGTAGAGAGATGGTGTGTTCCACTCCAAGGTGTTCTCCAGGTTGCCTTTCCTGAACTTCTATCTTCAGGCTCTCATTAAATTGTGGTTAAACGGAACAACTGCATTTGGCGTACTAGTTGGTTTGGGGCCTACTATCGGTGTCTGCCACTCCTTGCTGTTCTCCTGGTTTCCTGTCCTGAAATTCCGTTTTCAGGCGCTCGTTAAGTAGTTGTTAATGTTAGACTGCATTTGGCCTACTAGTTGGGTTGGGGCCTACTATCGGTGTCTGCCACTCCTTGCTGTTCTCCTCCACTGAACAAAGCTGTGCCGCCTGTTTACTACGGTTGCCAATTTTGAACTGCATTTCGACTACTTACTGATTTGGGCCTACTCTCTGTGTCAGCCTCTCATTCCAGTTGTCCTCCACTGCAATGCCCCCTGGTTATTCCTGTGTTACCAATTTTGAACTGCATTTAGCCAACTTTATTCTTTGGACCTATATCTGTGTTTCCTCCTCATCCTGCCCATTGCCCAGCCAGTGATAGATGAGTCTGCTGGTACATTGACCCATAACGCAACATTCCCCTTGCACGCCACACAACAACATTGTGACCCTGCTGAAAGTCAGGTTGCTCTTCCCGCATACCATACCACCTTACACGGGGACAAAGAGGAAGGTGCAGATGAAAGTGCAGTTTCCTTCATCAGGTGGGGGGAGGAATACTAGTTGGCGACGTCACTGGCACAGGGCCTCTCATAGTACGCAAAAGTGTTGCTGCCGGTGGGAGGCGCCCCCGCCGTGCAAACACACCGCTGTACTTTGGGGGGCCCTGTGCCAGTGCCAATGCCAACGAGTGGGCCCCCCCTGCTTGCTCAGGTTCACAGCACTTGCAAAGTTGAAATACTTACCTCTCCCTGCTCCACTTCCGTGACGTGGTCCAGATTTCCTGGGCCCACTAATTACTTGAACCAGCCCTACCCACCACAACTTTAGCCAAATGACCCCCAATTTCAAATGCCTTACAATTATTATAAGGTAAATTACGCTTGACAAGCTTCATTAAGAAGAATGGATGGTTTTGACAATAAATGGGCACTCTAGGTGTTTTCCTGGCTCCCACTCACTGCCGACTATGCTGCCCCATTGACTTGCATTGGGTTTCGTGTTTCGGTCGATCCCGACTTTACGTCATAATCGGCCGATTTCACTCGACCCGACTTTTGAGATAGTCGGGTTTCGCGAAACCCGGCTCGACTCTAAAAAGGTCAAGGTCGCTCAACTCTAGTTCCAGGGGTACATGGGCAGCAGTGGTGTGGTCAGTGGAGGCATAGTGGAAGGAGTGACCGCAGACAGGCTTCGAAGGCCTAACATAACAAAAATGTCAATACAATGGTATTGTCAGTGGCAGGCATTGAAGGATGTCAGCGCATAGACTAAACATTGGTGGAGCTGTGAGATAATTTTGCAAGTGGTAGAGCACTGTTTGAGCTTGGGGGGGGAACTGTCTTGTGGCCGGCGGTACAGGCCCAGGGCCCCTCATATTACAACGGTGTGTCTGACGTTGGGTGCGCACCACCACCGCCAGAGACACTTTATTGTACTAGGAGGGACCCAGTGGCAGTGCCGTCGACCAAAAGCGGGCACACCCACCTCTTCAGACAAACAGCACTCTCACGGGTGCTGTCGCCAAGTGTCGATACCACGGCCCCGTGTGGGGAGTTTGGCCATTTAGTGAGGTGTAAACATGTCGTATGCTGGACAATCAGGTGCAGAAAATTACGAGATTGGAAAAGGCATTCAGAATAGTCCACAGGCAAGACCTTTTCATAGGAAAGCTAGGTGTCAGCCGGGCAAGGTGGGGCAAAAGATTTCGAAATCCAGTTGTGGTTCATTTTAATGAAGATTAGATCATCTACATTTTGGGTAGCCAGACGAGTCCTTTTTTCTGTTAGTATTGAACCTGCAGCACTGAATACTCTTTCTGATAGGACACTAGCTGCCGGGCAAGCAAGCTCCTGCAATGCATATTCTGCCAATTCTGGCCAGGTGTCTAATTTTGATGCCAGTAATCAAATGGGAATGACGGTTGAGGGAGAACATCGATAAGGGATGAAAAATAGTTTGTAACCATACTGGACAAATGTTGTCTCCTGTCACTTTGAATTGATGCTGCAGTACCTGTCCTGTCTGCGGTCATAGCAAAATCACTCCACAACCTGGTCAGAAAACCCCTCTGGCCAACGCTACTTCTGATTTCTGCCCCTCTAACTCCTCTGGTCTGCTGGCCCCTGCAGCTCGTGTGAGAACGATCACGGGCGCTGTGTGCAGGGAATGCCAGAAGCAAACGGTCAACAAGAGTTGATTGTTTGGTTGCTAATATTAGTTCCAAGTTCTCATGTGGCATTATATTTTGCAATTTGCCTTTATAGCGAGGATCAAGGAGGCAGGCCAACCAGTAATCGTCATCGTTCATCATTTTAGTTATGCGTGTGTCCCTCTTGAGGATACGTAAGGCATAATCCGCCATGTGGGCCAAAGTACCAGTTCTCAAATCTGCGGTTGTGCTTGGTTGAGGGGCAGTTTCAGGCAAATCCACGTCACTTGTGTCCCTCCAAAAACCAGAACCCGGCCTTGCCGCGCCACCAATTTCCAGTGGCCCCGGAAAAGCTTCCTCATTAAAAATATAATCATCCCCATCATCCTCCTCGTCCTCCTCCTCCTCTTCGCCCGCTAACTCGTCCTGTACACTGCCCTGGCCAGACAATGGCTGACTGTCATCAAGGCTTTCCTCTTCCTCAGCTGCAGACGCCTGATCCTTTATGTGCGTCAAACTTTGCATCAGCAGACGCATTAGGGGGATGCTCATGCTTATTATGGCGTTGTCTGCACTAACCAGCCGTGTGCATTCCTCAAAACACTGAAGGACTTGACACATGTCTTGAATCTTCGACCACTGCACACCTGACAACTTCATGTCTGCCATCCTACTGCCTGCCCGTGTATGTGTATCCTCCCACAAAAACATAACAGCCCGCCTCTGTTCGCACAGTCTCTGAAGCATGTGCAGTGTTGAGTTCCACCTTGTTGCAACGTCTATGATTAGGCGATGCTGGGGAAGGTTCAAAGAACGCTGATAGGTCTGCATACGGCTGGAGTGTACGGGCGAACGGCGGATATGTGAGCAAAGTCCACGCACTTTGAGGAGCAGGTCGGATAACCCCGGATAACTTTTCAGGAAGCACTGCACCACCAGGTTTAAGGTGTGAGCCAGGCAAGGAATGTGTTTCAGTTGGGAAAGGGAGATGGCAGCCATGAAATTCCTTCCGTTATCACTCACTACCTTGCCTGCCTCAAGATCTACAGTGCCCAGCCACGACTGCGTTTCTTTCTGCAAGAACTCGGACAGAACTTCCGCGGTGTGTCTGTTGTCGCCCAAACACTTCATAGCCAATACAGCCTGCTGACGTTTGCCAGTAGCTGCCCCATAATGGGAGACCTGGTGTGCAACAGTGGCAGCTGCGGATGGAGTGGTTGTGCGACTGCGGTCTGTGGACGAGCTCTCGCTTCTGCAGGAGGACGAAGAGGAGGAGGAGGGGGTGCGAACGGCTACAGCCAACTGTTTCCTAGACCGTGGGCTAGGCAGAACTGTCCCAAACTTGCTGTCCCCTGTGGACCCTGCATCCACAACATTCACCCAGTGTGCCGTGATGGACACGTAACGTCCCTGGCCATGCCTACTGGTCCATGCATCTGTTGTCAGGTGCACCTTTGTGCTCACAGATTGCCTGAGTGCATGGACGATGCGCTCTTTAACATGCTGGTGGAGGGCTGGGATGGCTTTTCTGGAAAAAAAGTGTCGACTGGGTAGCTCGTAGCGTGATACAGCGTAGTCCATCAGGGCTTTGAAAGCTTCGCTTTCAACTAACCGGTAGGGCATCATCTCTAACGAGATTAGTCTAGCTATGTGGGCGTTCAAACCCTGTGTACGCGGATGCGAGGCTAAGTACTTCCTTTTTCTAACCATAGTCTCATGTAGGGTGAGCTGGACTGGAGAGCTGGAGATCGTGGAACTAGCGGGGGTGCCGGTGGACATGGCAGACTGAGAGACGGTGGGAGATGGTATTGTTGCCGCCGGTGCCCTAGATGCAGTGTTTCCTACTACGAAACTGGTGATTCCCTGACCCTGACTGCTTTGGCCTGGCAAAGAAACCTGCACAGATACTGCAGGTGGTGCGGAAAATGGTGGCCCTACACTGCCGGAAGGGATGTTGCGTTGCTGACTAGCTTCATTGGCCGAGGGTGCTACAACCTTAAGGGACGTTTGGTAGTTAGTCCAGGCTTGCAAATGCATGGTGGTTAAATGTCTATGCATGCAACTTGTATTGAGACTTTTCAGATTCTGTCCTCTGCTTAAGGTAGTTGAACATTTTTGACAGATGACTTTGCGCTGATCAATTGGATGTTGTTTAAAAATATGCCAGACTGCACTCTTTCTAGCATCGGATACCTTTTCAGGCATTGCAGACTGAGCTTTAACCGGATGGCCACGCTGTCCTCCAACAGGTTTTGGCTTTGCCACGCGTTTTGGGCAAGATACGGGCCCGGCAGATGGAACCTGTTGCGATGTTGATGCCTGCTGCGGCCCCTCCTCCTCCGCTTCAGAACTGCTGCCGCCTGCACCCTGTTCCCCCAATGGCTGCCAATCGGGGTCAAGAACTGGGTCATTTATTACCTCTTCTTGTAGCTCGTGTGCAACTTCGTCTGTGTCACCGTGTCGGTCGGTGGTATAGCGTTCGTGATGGGGCAACATAGTCTCATCAGGGTCTGATTCTTGATCATTACCCTGCGAGGGCAATGTTGTGGTCTGAGTCAAAGGACCAGCATAGTAGTCTGGCTGTGGCTGTGCATCAGTGCACTCCATGTCAGATTCAACTTGTAATGGGCATGGACTGTTAACTGCTTCACTTTCTAAGCCAGGGACGGTATGTGTAAAGAGCTCCATGGAGTAACCCGTTGTGTCGCCTGCTGCATTCTTCTCTGTTGTTGTTTTTGCTGAAGAGGACAAGGAAGCGACTTGTCCCTGACCGTGAACATCCACTAACGACGCGCTGCTTTGACATTTACCAGTTTCACGAGAGGAGGCAAAAGAGCTAGAGGCTGAGTCAGCAAGATAAGCCAAAACTTGCTTTTGCTGCTCCGGCTTTAAAAGCGGTTTTCCTACTCCCAGAAAAGGGAGCGTTCGAGGCCTTGTGTAGCCAGACGACGAACCTGGCTCCACAGCTCCAGACTTAGGTGCAATATTTTTTTTCCCACGACCAGCTGATGCTCCACCACTACCACTACCCTCATTACCAGCTGACAATGAACGCCCCCGGCCACGACCTCTTCCACCAGACTTCCTCATTGTTTTAGTAACCAAACTAACGGTATTTGTTGCTGTCACACAACTTACACGGTGAGCTATAACTTCAGTATGATTTAGCTACCCCTTTACAGGTGAGTGAGACCACAACGAAAATCAGGCACAATGTTACACACTCTGTTGTTGGTGGCAACAAATGAGAGAGATGCCACACACGCAGGACTGTCACTGAAGCACAAATGTAAATATTAATCTCCCACTGATTTGATTTTTTTTTTTTTTTCAGGGAGACTTTAGGAAAAAAAATAATAGAATAAAATGATTTTTTCAGGAAGAATTTAGAAACCAAATTAAATAAAATGATTTTTTCAGTTAGAATTTAGAAAACAAATAAAACAAAAAAAGGCTTTCTATGGCCCACTGAGTGAGAGATGACGCACACAGGAGTCAGGAGTGGCACACAACCCCAGAGGCCAATATTTATCTCCCACTGATTGATGTAGTGATTTTTTCAGGTAGATTTTGGAACCCAAATCAAGCTAAAAAAATAATAGGCTTTCTATGGCCCACAATTGGAGAGAGAGAGAGAGATGGCACACCCAGGAGTCAAGACTGGCACACAAGCAGAAAGGGCAATATTAATCTCCCACTGATGTGATTTTTTTTTTTTTTCAGGGAAACTTAAGGAAAAAAAAATAATAGAATAAAATGATTTTTTCAGGAAGAATTTAGAAACCAAATAAAATAAAATGATTTTTTCTGGGAGAATTTAGAAAACAAATAAAACAAAAAAAGGCTTTCTATGGCCCACTGAGTGAGAGATGACGCACACAGGAGTCAGGAGTGGCACACAAGCCCAGAGGCCAATATTTATCTCCCACTGATTGATGTAGTGATTTTTTCAGGTAGATTTTGGAACCCAAATCAAGCTAAAAAAATAATAGGCTTTCTATGGCCCACAATTGGAGAGAGAGAGAGAGATGGCACACCCAGGAGTCAAGACTGGCACACAAGCAGAAAGGGCAATATTAATCTCCCACTGATTTGATTTTTTTTTTTTCAGGGAGACTTTAGGAAAAAAAAATAATAGAATAAAATGATTTTTTTCAGGAAGAATTTAGAAACCAAATAAAATAAAATGATTTTTTCAGGGAGAATTTAGAAAACAAATAAAACAAAAAATTGCTTTCTATGGCCCACTGAGTGAGAGATGATGCACACAGGAGTCAGGAGTGGCACACAAGCCCAGAGGCCAATATTTATCTCCCACTGATTGATGTAGTGATTTTTTCAGGTAGATTTTGGAACCCAAATCAAGCTAAAAAAATAATAGGCTTTCTATGGCCCACAATTGGAGAGAGAGAGAGAGATGGCACACCCAGGAGTCAAGACTGGCACACAAGCAGAAAGGGCAATATTAATCTCCCACTGATTTGATTTTTTTTTTTTTTCAGGGAGACTTTAGGAAAAAAAAAAAATAGAATAAAAAGGTTTTTTTCAGGAAGAATTTAGAAACCAAATAAAATAAAATGATTTTTTCAGGGAGAATTTAGAAAACAAATAAAAGAAAAAATAGGCTTTCTATGGCCCACGGAGTGAGAGATGACGCACACAGGAGTCAGGAGTGGCACACAAGCCCAGAGGCCAATATTGTTCTCCCAATGATTGATGTAGTGATTTTTTCAGGTAGATTTTGGAACCCAAATCAAGTTAAAAAAATAATAGGCTTTCTATGGCCCACAATTGGAGAGAGAGAGAGAGATGGCACACCCAGGAGTCAAGACTGGCACACAAGCAGAAAGGGCAATATTAATCTCCCACTGATTTGTTTTTTTTTGTTTTTTTCAGGGAGACTTTAGGAAAAAAAATAATAGAATAAAATGATTTTTTCAGGAAGAATTTAGAAACCAAATAAAATAAAAATGATTTTTTCAGGGAGAATTTATAAAACAAATAAAACAAAAAATAGGCTTTCTATGGCCCACTGAGTGAGAGATGACGCACACAGGAGTCAGGAGTGGCACACAAGCCCAGAGGCCAATATTTATCTCCCACTGATTGATTTATTGATTTTTTCAGGTAGAATTTAGAACCCAAATCAACCAAAAACATAAATAGGCTTTCTATGGCCCACTATTTCTGAGAGAGATGGCACGCTCAGGACTGGCACACAAGCCCAAAGGCCAATATTAATCTCCCACTTTTTATTTTTTTTCAGGGAAAGTTTATAAACCCAATAAAAAAATAATAAATAGGCTTTCTATGGCCCACTATCTGAGAGAGAGAGATGGCACGCTTAGGACTGGCACACAAGCCCAAAGGCCAATATTAATCTCCCTTTTTTTTTTCAGGGAGAATTTATAAAACCAAAAAAATAAAAATAAATAGGCTTTCTATGGCCAATATTTTTCTCCCACTGATTGATGTAGTGATTTTTTCAGGTAGATTTTAGAACCCAAATCAAGCAAAAAGATAAATAGGCTTTCTATGGCCCACTGAGTGAGAGATGGCACACTCAGGGATGGCACTCTAGCAGAAATGTCAATCTTAATCTCCCACAAAAAAAAAATAAAAAAAAACAGGGAGTGTCCAACAATTACTATCTCCCTTCAGTAATCTCAGCCAGGTATGGCAGGCAGCAATAAGGAGTGGACTGATGCACAAATTAAATAAAAAGTGTGGACAAACAAAAAAGATAGCTGTGCAGAAAGGAAGGAACAAGAGGATTTGTGCTTTGAAAAAAGCAGTTGGTTTGCACAGCGGCGTACACACAGCAATGCAGCTATCAGGGAGCCTTCTAGGGCAGCCCAATGAGCTACAGCGCTGAGGGGAAAAAAAAAAATGTAGCTTCCACTGTCCCTGCACACCGAAGGTGGTGTTGGGCAGTGGAAATCGCTACAGCACAAGCGGTTTGGTGGTTAATGGACCCTGCCTAACGCTATCCCTGCTTCTGACGAAGCGGCAGCAACCTCTCCCTAAGCTCAGATCAGCAGCAGTAACATGGCGGTCGGCGGGAACGCCCCTTTATAGCCCCTGTGACGCCGCAGACAGCAAGCCAATCACTGCAATGCCCTTCTCTAAGATGGTGGGGACCAGGACCTATGTCATCACGCTGCCCACACCCTGCGTTTACCTTCATTGGCTGAGAAATGGCGCTTTTCGCGTCATTGAAACGCGACTTTGGCGCGAAAGTCGCGTACCGCATGGCCGACCCCGCACAGGGGTCGGATCGGGTTTCATGAAACCCGACTTTGCCAAAAGTCGGCGACTTTTGAAAATGAACGACCCGTTTCGCTCAACCCTAGTGTGCAGTATAAATTTTTGTTAACACATTCTATTTTACTAACAGCAGTTATTAACCCGGGCAAAGCCGGGTAGTACAGCTAGTTATTATTATAAAGAAGCAGAGGTAAATGTGTGAATGAGGGTAATGTAATAGCTGGATGTAGCTGAATAATGAGCCATCAGAACCAAAGTTCTTGGTGGGCCCTTGACAATTTGTGAATATATATATATATATATATATATATATATATACAGTATATATATATATATATACTGTATACTGTATGGGCGGGTGGGGAAGCTGGGTGCCCAATTAGATCATTTGCTGTGAGGCCTTATGATTTATATATATGCCCCGGTCCTAGTACGTGAGGCTTTATTTTTTTCCAGGTACTATCAAAGGATACTGCGAGTTATCATTTTACAACAACTCCAATACTAAAGTTTTAGGAACACTGGTCGATAGAAACAAATAGGCATTCAGAGCATGCCATGATTTGTACATGTATAACAGCTGGTGAGCAACAGGTTGGGGAACACTAGTCTATAATAACATATACCTATGTAAGTAAAATAACTTTTTTTGAGGTTTTCATGGTGTTCTTACTGTCAGTAGCTTATCTTTTCAAAGTTCAACATGTTCTGACTATGGCATTTTTCATATTATTTGCCTATTGACTTCAATAAGCTTTTAATTATATCTCAAAAACATAAAATTCACTTCTGTACAAAGACAATTTTTTAAATATAAAACTACTAGAAACCATAGTGAGAAAGCCAGTCGAAATACTAGCAACTATATAGAAAGAGAATGGTTAAGTAGTTTTATTCATGTGATGTTCTTCCTACTGCAAGAAAGGAATGAATTGGAAAAAAACATGTTTTTGTCCTATGTCTATTAGTCACATCTTATTTTTTAAATCAAATCTACCTTTAAAAAATATGTGCTTTACTGAAATATGCTAAATACTGTTTATTACTTTTGTAGCGATTTATGTTTTTATGAATCTAATGCATATCACAAAGGCAAAAAAAATAAATAAATGTAACTTATATATTGCAACACATTATGAAAAGTGGCTGAAAGCAAATCTTGCAAAAATTCAAAAATATGTGTACAGTATGTATATGGCGTGATCATTAAGAGGTTATTTTTGTCTGTTCTGTTTTTGTTCTGAAAATGGTTTTGGCCCAGATTCTGATCCCAGCCTGCATCCGTTTAAATGTCCCTATTCTGTTCACTTTTATTGACTTTTTCTGTCACATTTGCATTTCCATGGGGAAATCAGATCAGGGACAATTGGAGTTATAAAGGTGGCTGCTATTAATACGATTAAACAGATTCTTGTGAAAGGATTTTGGATTTGGAATTAATTTATTTTAGTCTCTGCCTTCTTTCTTCTAAACCCATTTGTTTGTTTATTTTGATTTTTCTTCACTGTTGTAAGAAATGTTCATAGAGCTGCTTGCGATTGAAAATAGCATGTGGCATAACAAAATATAGCATTTTTTTGTTTTCATTGACATCTTCATTAAATCAGCAAAGGAGTAAAATATATTACACAGGCAAGATATATTGCAGAGTGGGATTAATAAAAAAAAATAGCTGCAACCTCTTATAACCAGTCAATTGAAAATTTACTCAAAGGCAACATACCATAATCTCCCATGTATTAGACTAAGGGGGGACATGGGATTGTAAGTCCAAGTGATTTATCTTTTGCCCTTTGCTAATACTGGTGTACAGTGGGTACGGAAAGTATTCAGACCCCTTTAAATTTTTCACTCTTTGTTTCATTGCAGCCATTTGGTTAATTCAAAAAAGTTCATTAATTTTCTCATTAATGTACACTTTGCACCCTATCTTGACAGAAAAAAACAGAAATGTAGTAATTTTTGAAAATGTATTAAAAAAGAAAAACTGAAATATCACATGGTCATAAGTATTCAGACCCTTTGCTCATTATTGAGTAGAAGCACCCTTTTGAGCTAGTACAGCCATGAGTCTTCTTGGGAATGATGCAACAAGTTTTTCACACCTGGATTTGGGGATACTTTGCCATTCTTCCTTGCAGATCCTCTTCAGTTCCATCAGGTTACATGGTGAATGTTGGTGGACAACCATTTTCAGGTCTCTCCAGAGATGCTCAATTGGGTTTACGTCAGTGTTCTGGCTGGGCCAGTCAAAAATGGTCACAGAGTTGTTCTGTAGCCACTCCTTTGTTATCTTAGCTGTGTGCTTAGGGTCATTGTCTTGTTCAAAGGTTAATGTTCAGCCAAGTCTGAGGTCCAGAGCAGTCTGGAAGAGGTTTTAATCCAGGATATCTCTGTACTTGGCCCCATTCATGTTTCCTTCAATGACAACCAGTTGTCCTGTCCCTGAAGCTGAAAAACACCCCCATAGCATGATGCTGCCACCACCATGTTTCACTGTTGGGATTGTATTGGGCAGGTGAAGAGCAGTTCCTGGCTTTCTCTACACATATTGCTTAGAATTATCACCATAAAGGTCAACCTTCGTTTCATCAGACCAGAGAATCTTATTTCTCATAGTCAAGGAGTCCTTCATGTGTTTTTAGCAAACTCAATGCAGGCTTTCTATGTCTTGCACTGAGTAGAGGCTTCCATCTGGCCACTCTGCCATAAAGGCCTGACTGGTGGAGGGCTGCAATGATAGTTGACTTTGTGGATCTTTCTCCCGTCTCCCGACTGAATCTGTTGAGCTCAGCCACAGTGATCTTGGGGTTCTTCTTTACCTCTCTCACCAAGACTATTCTCCCATGATTGCTCAGTTTGGCTAGATGGTAAGGTCTAGGAAGACTTTTGGTGGTCCCAAACATTTTCCATTTAAGGATTATGGAAGCCACTGGGGTCTTAGGAATCTTGAGTACTGCCGAAATTCTGTTGTAACCTTGACCAGATCTGTGCCTTGCCACAATTCTGTCTCTGAGTTCCTTGGCCAGTTCCTTTGACCTCATAATTCTCATTTGGTCTGACATGCACTGTGAGCTGTGAGGTCTTATATAGACAGGTGTGTGCCTTTCCAAATCATCAATCAAAGTAATAACAGTTTAATTAAACACAGCTGGACTCCAATGAAGGAGTAACACCATCTCAAGGAGGATCACAAGGACATGGACAGTATATGACTTAAATATGAGTATCTGAGCAAAGGGACTGAATAATTATGACCATTAATGTGAATTAAATGAACTTTTTTGAATTTATCAAATGGTTTCAGTGAAACAAAGATTTAAAAATTTAAATGGTCTGAATACTTTCTGTACCCACTGTATGTCTGTGATTTTTGTAAGGCTTAACCCTGTTCCATTTTGGTCTACTACCTCCTTGCTGGGCAGATATGAAACACGTAGTGATGTTTTCCCGACAAAATCAAGGAATCCCAGGATTGGTGGATCAGCTGGAAGATGGTGGAGAATTTATCTATTTAACCCCCTTGATGGAGCGTGGTGGAGCATTCCTCACCTTGAAGCTTGAAGATCCCAGCCAACCTCCACCGAAGCTCTTGAGGTTCTTCTTGGTCCATATATACATTTGTTGCTTGCTTTATTAGGCTAAACTCGATTAAGGCTCCAGTCGATTAAGGACTGAGCCACTGCTTACTGATTCTTCTTCATTTATTTTTTTTTCTTTTATTTTTTCATATAGCGCTAACATATTCCGCAGCGCTTTACAGTTTACACACATTATCATTGCTGTCCCCGATGGAGCTCACAAACTAGAATCCCTCTCAGTATATTTTTGGAATGTGGGAGGAAACCGGAGTACCCGGAGGAAACCTACGCAATCACAAGAAGAACATACAAACTCCTTGCAGATGTTGTCCTTGGTGGGATTTTAACCCAGGACCTCAGCGCTGCAAAGCTGCAGTACTATCCACTGAGCCATTATTTACAATGGTCTAAGATTTATGTATTTGTTAATAATCCCTTAAAAAAACATTGTGGCCTGTTTACCAACATCATAGTTGTTATGTCTTTATTTATGAGGTTAAGTAAAGGTAGACTATAGCCTTGCTAATCCAATGCAATGCAAAAAGCTGGATTTAATTTACCAATAGACATGGTAGACTTGAGTTTATAGAAAGCTCTTGGAAAAAAATGTCTGTAATAAGGAAAATTCAAATCTTTTAAATTGCTCTTGGTATACTGTAGAGCCAACATATTCCATGGTGCAGAGCAAACAATGTCCCTAATTTGGCACACATTCTAAATTCCCTATGACATTGTCTTTAGAATGTCGGAGAAAGGATTCAGAGGTCTGTTGAAGAGTTTTACTTGCTTGAAGCCAAATAACTTGGAGGTACAACAATCTTAGAGCTCATGCAGGCTACCATAAAAATTGGATGAGTTCTATCTGTCATTTTGACAGATAGCACTTGACCCCGTGTTATGGGGCTGTGCACATGTCCAATTATTTTGTTGGACCGAGCTAGTCTGAGAAAAAAATTGCAGCATGCATAAGTTACATTTGATCATCGGATGGCTCTCAGCTATTCAATCGGGTATGTGAAAAAAATCCGACCGCATTTGAATTGCATCAGAGTGCTGTCTGATTTACATGGACAGACGAAATGGACAAGATGAAGACAATTTTTTTAATTCTCCTCATCCAAGAAAATCGATCAGAGTCTGATCACAGTCAGCTCAAACTCTGATTATAGTCTAATCAGAGTGTGGTGAGCATAATCAGACCGAGGATTTTCACCAAGAGAAAAACATTTGTGTGACACTAACCTTTCATAAAGTAACAAGTACACTCCAACAAAGGTAGTAGTTAGTTGACAACATCGACAAATAGTTTACTGTTGTCACATTTGCTGACACTTGCACCAATTTTCTGACATTTCCCTAAGGAGCATGAAGACCGGGGGGGAGGGGCGATCTTACCAGCACTGCCATTAGAGTATTAGGGATCAATACAGTAAATAGTATACTTTATTATGTGTAAGCAATTTTGTTTTTTGATAAAGAAATGTAGGTATGGACAACTGCTTTAAGCTGCTGGCCGTGCTCATCCATTGCTACAACATAGGATTATTGATTTAGAGGATTGTGTATATTTCAAACTGACAGTGGTGTTTCCCTTCCGTTTACTGGAGCGTTATTGGATACTGTGGTTACATGGTTATATTACCTATGTATATGGTCAGCTTGACTGAAAATATATTATAATGCTGCTAGTAAGGGAACTACCATTACAATTTTACTCAGTAGCTTTCACCAATCTCGATGTGGTCAAGTTTTAAAAAACATTTCTTGCAGTGATATAATGATGGAAAGATTGTAAGTTTTAAGTGACTCCTGCCCCGGATGTGTGTTACACAGTACAAACATTGTTCAGTTGTAAAGCTTATTTCAAGAGTGATTTTTCTGTCTTCGATTTTGCCCTTTTGTTGACCCAGATCTTCACTTAAATTGACTCCACAGCTCTTATAACTTTGTTACAGTGCTTGCTGTATAGGAAAAATATCGGGTGTAAATGTTGTACTCAAGACTAATTTAAACTTGAAAAACTAACGAAATACACAACACTTGGTTTGGGAAAAACCATTAATAAAGAGCTTCTTAATTGTAAGAGTTTATTTTAATTAGCCTGCTGGCATCACAATTTAATAAGGCTACAGCATATCAAGGCATAAAAAGCAATTTAATTGTCTTAACAATGATATTAATTTTGTGTGTTTGATTTACGTTCAGAGATCATTATAAATAAAGTCTTTTCTGGTAATTATTTATTCATTTAAAGTAGTTTGAAAGGGGATAAATATGACATCTTTCAACCTTGACAGCCACTAACAGCAGAGGAATTTCACAGATGGTTCATACAATTTCTCATTCTTAATAATAGTTGTTGCTCCAGTTCTTTTCCTTTGTTTAAAATGTATAAAATTAATTAAAATGAAACAAAAGGAGTCAGAATTGAGCTATAGGAAGCCGAATATATTCTCTTCTTAACTTAAAGAGGTCAAAAGAGGACAGTTTTGGCTTTTATTTTATTCACGTTCCTCTCCTAAGAAGTATGTTTTTCTTGTTTTATAATCTGCTATATTGTTTTATGAATATATTCACTTATTTAGGGTTAATTTTTAGGGGTTTTACCAGTAGTGTGACCCTCACAGGATTTTCTAAACGCATGTTCTAACTCTCCTAGGTATTACTGGGCTATGTTCACATATTGTATTTTTGCTGCCTTTTTTCATGAAAATGAAAAGCTAATTTTTCCAATATTAGCAAAAGCTATGAGATTTCAGAAATTTCTTGCACTTTTTTTTTCCTTACTGAATTGGAAAAACACAATTCTTTCACCATTTGTGCAACGTTTTTTCACCCATAGAAAGCAATGGGTAAGTGCCAAAAAGCAGAAAAATACAGCAAAAACGTTGCCATCAGTTTTTGCTGAATTTTAGTGAACAAAAGCAGGATGTGAAACCCATTTATTTTTGTGATTTTCTTAAGTTTAAACCAAAATGTCTGTTTCCTCTCCTGAGAATGAGGCCGGAGTAACACTAGAGAGGAATATGCTATGTGAGGAAAAAAAAAATCGCATAGCACTCGGACCACTGTTAATCTATGGGGCAGCTCCCATCATTGTTTCTTTTCTCGGCCGCATTATACCTGTGAGTGAAATCGCAGCAAGCTGTGTTTTGTTGCGTATATCGGCTGAGTCTCGCCAATACAAGTCTATGGGTGCGAGAAAAAACGGACACCACATGGACCATCCGTGTGAATTGCGAGAAATACGCACATATTTTTCTCATTTCAGCCCATTGAGCCATAAAATTCATTGAGGAAAATCAGTGAGAAATGAAAAGCCATGCGCATGTCATACTGATTGTATATGGATACTTGAATGTGAGAAAAATCACATCATCACATTGCAAACGGATTACACACGGATCACCATGCGGAGAATACTCGTGCGACTCTTGGTTGATAGAATCGGACCGATTTTTCTTACAGCAATTGAGACTTCAGCCTGACAGATCAGATTAGTACATTTTAAATAAATTAGTGATGAGCAGAAGTAAACATTGCCTGATCATCTACATGCCCGACTATTGTGTAAAACTGATCAACACCTGATCAGTTAAACATCTGACCGATGTGTAAAAGTAAATGCCTGACATGCAAAATGCAAAGCCATTTTGTTAGGTAAACTATCCCCAAACAATTTAACCCTTCCCTCCAATGTTTTAAATTTGCAATTTTGTGTTTTTTCTGAAACTCATGGTCACTATTTTTTCCGACAAAATAACCAAAGATAGAAAAAGATTGTGCCGAGGATGAAAAATATCACAAGAATCATTTATAAAGCTACATTTTAGTGTATAACTTCATTAAGAACATGCATATGCAAAATAATAAAGCAAACGCCAAAAGACAAACAGAGACATCTTAAAAAAACTGTATGGTACATACATGCATATAACTATGTATGTGTATGTAGCTGGTGAGCTATTCATAGAAGTTTCACAAGTACATGTGTACAAAAAAAGGACTATCACAGGTGATCAAAGACATGTGATCTGTTGTGAATTCTGTGGCAGAGCTCCCTCCTGTGGTCACAAGTGGTACTTCGGCTGATTCTCTCTGTGAGCTTCCGTTGGTGGAGGAAAGTGGTACTGCGGCTTCTGAGTTTCCATCCTCAGGTGATGTGGTGAAGTCGTTAGGTGCTGCTCTATTTAACTCCACCTAGTGCTTTGATCCTGGCCTCCAGTCAATGTTCTAGTATTGGACCTGTTTCCTCCTGGATCGTTCCTGTGGCCTGCTGCTCTGCATAGCTAAGTTCCGCTTTGCTATTTTGTTTGCTGTTTTTTCTTTCCAGCTTGTATATTTGTTTTTTCCTGCTTGCTGGAAGCTCTGGGACGCAGAGGGTGTACTTCCGTGCCGTTAGTTCGGTACGGAGGGTCTTTTTGCCCCCTTTGCGTGGTTTTTGTAGGGTTTTGTGTTGACCGCAAAGTTACCTTTCCTATCCTCGCTCTGTTCAGAAAGTCGGGCCTCACTTTGCTAAATCTATTTCATCTCTACGTTTGTCTTTTCATCTTACTCACAGTCATTATATGTGGGGGCTGCCTTTTCCTTTGGGGTATTTCTCTGAGGCAAGGTAGGCTTATTTTCTATCTTCAGGCTAGCTAGTTTCTCAGGCTGTGCCGAGTTGCATAGGTAGCATTAGGCGCAATCCACGGCTGCCTCTAGTGTGGTTGGAGAGGATTAGGGATTGCGGTCAGCAGAGTTCCCACGTCTCAGAGCTCATTCTATGTTTTTGGGTTATTGTCAGGTCACTGTATGTGCTCTGACCTCTATGTCCATTGTGGTACTGAATTATCTTATCATAACAGTGATCTTATAGCAGTAGGTAAAATAAGTGCCTGCATGCATGTACATGAAATGTTTAATATATATTTTTTAAGCTGATATAGCTGATAAAGTTAAATGTACAAATATCCCAAAGGTATATAACAATGAATATTAGAAGTAGTAAAGTAATATTTACAAATACCCAAGGGAAAAAGTTAGTACTGCATGACAGTGATATGCTCTCCTACCACAAGACCCGACACGTGTTTCACCACTGCTTTATCAGGAGTATTCTTGTGCCATATGAAGAAGTGCTATACCTTTAGGTTAATTGAGATATATTGGTAAAATATTTTTTTCAGACATAAAAATATTTTTCCATTCATTTATTTAATCAAATTGCCCTTTTTTCCAAAAGTGTTTTATGGTGTCACATATTTTACATCGGTGCCCTAACACTTTGCATTGTTCATGCTTGTATGGTGGAAGCAAAGCTGAACTTTAGGCTCCTGGAAAATGCTGAAAAAACTCTTCTTAAAAGTCAGCAAAACCTGCTTTTTGTCAGCAGTAGGGATGAGTGAACGTGCTGGGTGATACTTGGTTATCACTCGAGTATCATGGTGCTCGGATGTGCTTGTAACTTGGCGAGTAATGGGCAGTGCTTGATGTAAACTCGAATCCCAGTCCCACATCTTTGGCGCCTGTTGAGCAGCCAATAAGCATGCATTGATTACCCATGAGTCATTGTAATGCTGCAGCCATCCTGGTTGTGGCATTTCTGTGACTGGCTGGCCATCTGACATAATATTATAAAAGGACAGGTGCTATCTGGCTTGGCACACGGACACTAGTGCACAGCTCTGTGACACTTCATTTTGGAGGGAGAGAGTACTTGTCAAGGCCTGTGTGCACTGCATAACGAATCAGAAGCCTATAGTGTTGATACTGGTGCCGAAGTTGAGCCACCATACTAACAGCCTTTCTAAGGTCTAATCGTTTGCAGCACAAAAAATCTGCATTTAGCCTGGGGAGGGAGAGATTCGCAGGGGCAGGAAGAGTGACAGAATCCAGTCTGTACACAAGAATTAGGACTGTGTAGGAGGTTGGAAAATATATAGCTGCAGTTTTTTGTGAGGGCTGAAAAAAATTTATATATTTTGATCCTTCAAGAATTACGTGCTTTGAGGTCCTTTTTTGTGTTATATAACACACCCAAAAGTCATTGAAACATTTTCTGGGCTAAATTTCTCAGCCATACACTATTCCATAGACCACAACTATGAGAGTCAAAATGTTTTCTCATTTTGACTCTCGTAGTTGTGGTCTACCTATGATGTCAATTACAGGCCTCTCTCATCTTTTTAAGTGGGAGAACTTGCACAAATGGTGGCTGACTAAATACTTTTTCCCCTACTGTACAATGTTATTGGTCTGTGAATATTTTTGTGATCTATAAAAGTGAACAAAGCCTTTACTTTTTTTATAAGTTTCCATTTCTTAGACAGACAGGGTTACGTTGTCTGTGAACATTTCTGTCACAATCCTACCAGGAGGTTGGTCAGCAGACAGCACGACACGCATACCACGGGATAGAAACGGGGAGAGGAAGGCCCTACCGATAGGGAATGAGGGATGTGACACTAGTGATGAGCAAGTATAATTGTTGCTCGCGCTTTCCTGAGCACGTTCGGGTGGTCTCTAAGTATTTGTGAGTGCTCAGAGATTTAGTTTTTTTCACCGCAGCTGAATGATTTACAGTTGCTGGACAGCTTGAATACATGTGGGGATTCCCTAGCAACCAGGTAACCAGCCAAATGTACTCAGGCTGGCTAGCAGCTGTAAATCATGCAGCTGTGTAAACAAAAACTCGGTGCTTGGGAAAACCTGAGCTATGAGTATACTCATTGTCCCTGCACTCCCCTATTGCTCTAAGTGGGTCCTTTCCCCTGCCACTGTCACAAACCTTGTCCCTCACTGTCACCTTGCACTGCCCTGACAAGAACACTGACCGGCAAGGGCGCTATCCTCACCACTGCAGATGGTACAACACATGGGGTGGTGGCATGCATGAGACTGACAAGGTAAAGCACTACACTTAGCTTCCATACTCTACTGCCAAGTTACACACCACAGGGGACACAGAAGCAGGACTCCAAACTCCAGAAGTAGCTACAGACAAGGTACAAACACGACTCTTAGCTTCTAGACTCTGCTGCCAAGCTCCGCACTGCAGAGGATACAGAAACAAGACTCCAAACTCCAGAAGTAGCTGACACCAGAGAGATCCAACTGCAAGGCTGGTCTCCATAGAATAACTCTATCACCAACAGTCAGCTGATTCATCAGATGACCATTTAAAAGATGGTGGGAGTGGTCACCACGTACATCGGCTGACCTAACCCCTCTGCAGTTACAGCAGACAGCCAGCAAAGGAAACTGACATTAACCCCCTTTGGCCCGAAAGGAAAAACATAGTGGAACCAGTGCTGCTACGAATCCAAAAATGGATCGTGACATCAGAGCTGTCACGAATCCAAAAAATTGATCATGACAATTTCTTTGATCTGTAAAACTGCTAAAAAGCTTTTAAAAATGTTGTAGGCTTCCATTACTAAGACATATAGTGTTATGTGGTCTGTGAACATTTCTGTGATCTCTAAAAGTGAACAAAAGCTTTTAAAATTTTTGTAGCCTTCCATTTGTCTGACATACAGTATTACATGATCTGTAAATATTTCTGTCACTCCCTGGCATGGCGCATGTGCTCCTGTCACTGAGGATTACTGGCAAGGTTTCTTCCACCTCCTACAGCAGTTCCTGCACCCCTCCTGCTCCTCATCATCCTTCCTCTTCAATGTGCTATCTCAGACCAGGTAATCCGCATCAGCCAGAATCTGGAAGCTCTACAGCCCTGCCTCAGCGAAGCTGCAACTGATTCTGTCGAAGCTAACTTGTCTAGGAGACAAACTGCACAGCCTGGCAGAGTTACTTAATTAAATAACAGATCAGATAAATCTTTGTTTTTTGCCTCTGAACACATACACAGATTTTCCAGAGCTTCTGATCAAGGTATGTTGTATCAGCGCCCATTTCTGAAAGTCGGCTACAGCTGATGCCGCTCTTACAGATCTACAGCAGCGCATGCAAATGCCAGTTCACTGACTTGTTTGCAACATTACCACACTCTGGAACTCCACACTGCACATGGTGGCAAGACTTTGTGAGCCGAAGAGGCCAGTGATTGAGTACCAACATGCTTATCGGTATTCTGGTCATCCTCCGCACATAACAACTGATAGAGTGGGCATGGATGTCTGACATTTGTTTGGTTCTCCAAGACTTTGAGGACTCCACAAAGATGTTGAGTGGTGATGACTAGGGTTGAGCGAAACGGGTCGGCCAGATTCAGAAGTCGCCGACTTTTGGCAAAGTCGGGTTTCATGAAACCCGACCCGACCCCTGTGTGGGGTCGGCCATGAGGTCGGCGATCTTCTGAATCTGGTATCGGAATTCCGATACCAATTCCCGATATGTTTAAGATATCGGGATTCTGTATCGGAATTCAGATTTAAGTGTAAAATAAAGAATAAAAATAAAAAATATTGCTATACTCACCCTCGGACGCGCCCTGGTTGTAACCGGGAGCCTTCCTTCCTAAGAATGAGCACCTGAAGGACCTTTCGATGACGTCGCGGCTTGTGCCTAACAGGTATATATTCACCCTCGAACGCTCCCTGGTTCTAACCCGCAGCCTTCCTTCCTAGAATCAGCGCTTGAAGGACCTTTCGATGACGTCGCGGCTTGTGATTGGTCGCGTGACGCCCATGTGACCGCTCACGCGACCAATCACAAGCCGCGACGTCATCGAAAGGTCCTTCAGGCGCTCATTCTTAGGAAGGAAGGCTCCCGGTTACAACCAGGGCGCATCCGAGGGTGAGTATAGCAATATTTTTTATTTTTATTCTTTATTTTACACATTAATATGGATCGCAGGGCCTGAAGGAGAGTTTCCTCTCCTTCAGACCCTGGGAACCATTAGAAACCGTGTTTCGGCCGACCCCGACCCCGACTTTTCTATAGGATCGGCCGATTTCACTCGACCTGACTTTTGAAAAAGTCGTGTTTCGTGAAATCCGACCCGATCCTATAAAAACAAAAGTCGCTCAACCCTAGTGATGACATCATAGTCAGCGCAACTATCCCGCTTCTGTGCCTATTCAAACAGTCGCTGCTCACAATTAAACATGAAGCTTTGCATGTGGACTAGGCATGGATGGACGAAGACATAATGCAGAGAGATTGTTGTCAGAATTAGGCTAGACCCCTCTTACAGTCACCTGCTGAAATACCTGGGGCAACTGAAAGTAGTCCTTGTCCAAGTAAAAAAGGAAGGGACAGACCATGCAATATATCATAGTGCAGAAAAAGACATGGACCGCACATCCAAAAATCATATATTGATCTAATGCCTCTAGTCAAAAAACATTTTTTTTAACAAACGTGTATTTGTTCTTTGCTTAACATTCTAATCAGACTGTATGAAGCCCACTACCACTAAAAAGGATAATAAGGACCTACCTTATCTCTAGAACCAAATGGCGAATGAAAAAAACAACCCCGAAACCCCTCCCACCCCGGAATACACAGGTGCAGGTATGGTTTTAGGCACAGTGGGGCTTTTGACAAAAGTTTATAGTGTTGCATAGGCTAACAAGGAATGATGAAAACAAGACAATCAGATCAGTCTGTTCCCATACATAATCATGTTATCAGTAGCACATCTTCAGTTTGCAGAGGGCAATGTGTTGCTGAGAACAATTATTTTTTGTTCTGCCATAAGCAATCCAACCACCTGATGAGTGAGCAGCATTTTGCTAGTTCAGTGGGCGATTGCTGACATGTTTACACCTATAAACTCTCATCAGCTGTGCAGATATTTATACGTGTGGATGTTGCATACATACACCATATGCTGTACATGCATTGTATGTTTTACGCACAGCTTACATGCATGTATATACCGAGCACATACATGTATACAGAGCATATACATGCACATATATTGCTTCACATATATATACCACCAAGAGTATTCTAGGCTCAACCACACACAGAGACACACAGACAAACACGTCCATTCACATCATTGGGCTGTCTGTGTCTACAGGACGGGCTCTCCATAGAGAGACACTGTTTATAGCCACTTATACTCTGATCAAGATATGTGGATTTAGAGTACACAGGACTTATATTAATTAATTGAAATGTTTAATAAAACAGACTTTACAAACTGGAGAGTTAGTAAGAATTTTTTTTTCAAAAGATCATCTACTTAAAAGTAATTTTTAACTAAGAGCTCCTGCATACTGGTAGTAAAGAACACAAAAAAGTTGCATTTGAATTAGCACCATCCTAGTGTTCCAAAATCCCTGTGACAACACTTCCTGTCTTGTGATGCTTTATGGTCACTAGGGTGGTTGGTGGTGGATATATTGAACTTAATCCCTTGAAAGTTCTGCCTGAAATTGTCTACACATTTAGGAATTAAGGAGATACCCTAAACCTAATTACATTTTATAGATATGAGTATTTTTTAATTTGTGAGTTAATCCATCATGAACATCTGAAGAATGAAGCCTACAGGGTGGGAAAGAGAAGGAGATCCAGCTCAACGAAATAGTGAAAAATCCATAATTTATTTCACTCAAAATACAGTGAAAGGACAAAACATCAGCATACAGAAAAAATTATAAAAACAAGGTCAACGCGTTTCCGGTGACTAAGCACCCTTAATCATGAGTGAAATAAATTATGGATTTTTCACTATTTCGTTGAGCTGGATCTCCTTCTCTTTCCTGTTCGTCCACGCCCTGACACAGCGGTTCCGTGCTCCGAGCTCCTGGGAATGTCGGTATGGTGAGCTGGATTTTGTTTTTCCTGCAGCCTACAGGGTGCACTTGTGCTGCTATTACATGGCTATAACAAGGATTTCAACCCTTTCACAAACGGGCGATGTTCTATCTATTCGTTTTAGTTTTTTCCTTCTCCCAAGAGCCATAACTTTATTTTTCCATTCACATACCTGTTTGAGGTCTTATTTTTATACTTGTGAATGACACCTTTCATTTTACCACAAAATGTTCTGTAAAATGGAAAACATTTGAACTGCATTGAAATTACAAAAACAATGTAATCCCACAATTGTTTCTTTTTTTTTTAATTACCTTATTCAGGTTTTCTATTTTATTATTGATACGGGGCTATATGAGGACTTATTTTTTGCATCCAGACATGACGTTTTGCCTGATACCATGACATGGAATGTAAATGTACGTCAAAGATTGTGAAGGAGTTTAGTCATTGAAGAACATCCATCAACATGTATCCATCTGTATGGGCTGCAGAGACCTACTAGGAGCCTATACATTCTAGTCTTAACCTCATACACAGAGAGACACCCAAACACACACACACAGGGAAACATACACTGACACAGACTTATCATCAGTCTACAGTGCTTTGCGAAAGTATTCGCCTCACTGGAACTTTTCAACCTTTTCCCACATATCATGCTTCAAACATAAAGATACTAAATGTAAATTTTTGGTGAAGAATCAACAACAAGTGGAACACAATTGCGAAGATGAATGAAATTTATTGGTTATTTTACATTTTTGTGGAAATTCAAAAACTAAAAAGTGGGGCGTGAAATATTATTCGGCCCCTTTACTTTCAGTGCAGCAAACTCACTCCAGAAGTTCATTGTGGATCTCTGAATGATCCAATGTTGTCCTAAACGCCTAATGCTGATAAATATAATCCACTTGTGTGTAATCAAGTCTCTATATCAATGCAACTGCTCTGTGATAGTCTCAGGGTTCTGTTTGAAGCACAGAGAACATCATAAAGACCAAGGAACACAACAGGCAGGTCCATGACACTGTTGTGGAGAAGTTTAAAGCTGGATTTGGATCCAAATGATTTCCAAAACTTTAAACATCCCAAGGAGCACTGTGCAAGCGATCATATTGAAATGGAAGGAGTATCATACCACTGCAAATCTACCAAGACCCAGCCGTCCCTCCAAACTTTCATCTCAAACAAGGAGAAGACTTATCAGAGATGCAGCCAATATGCCCATGATCACTCTGGATGAAATGCAGAGATCTACAGGTGAAGTGGGCAGTCTGTCCATAGGACAACAATCCTATACTTCACAAATCTGGCCTTTAAGGAAGAGTGGCAAGAAGAAAGCCATTTCTCAAAGATATCCATAAAAAGTGTTGTTTAAAGTTGGCAACAAGCCACCTGGGAAACACACCAAACATGTGGAAGAAGGTGCTCTGGTTAGATGAAACCAAAATCAAACTTTTTGGCAACAATGCCAAACTATATATTTGGCGTAAATTCAGCACAGCTCATCACCCTGAACACACCATCCCCACTGTCAAACATGGTGGTGGCAGCATCATGGTTTGGGCCTGCTTTTCTTTAGCATGGACAGGGAAGATATTTAAAATTGATGGGAAGATGGATGGAGCCAAATACAGGACCATTCTTGAAGAAAACCTGCTGGAGTTTGCAAAAGACCTGAGACTGGGACAGAGATTTGTCTTCCAACAAGACAATGTTGCTGTAGACACTGGGGGTTCCCAAAGCAGTGGGTCCCTGGGAAATTGCTCAGTCTATACTCTCCTAATAGCGGCCCTGCCAAGGGAACGGTTCAAATCAAATTAGAGCAAAAACTGTCCACTTTTTTTTTTTTACCAGGAAACAGGTCCTCTTTAATTATTGAATTACACAGAATATTGAAAAATTTGCTGAATACATCACTTGATATTTTAAAAAGAATTACTTTCAGCAAAAACAACATTGTGCACCATGTTATGAAATAATTCTAGTATTTTCTTAGTTTTCTTGTCCAAACTATCTTGTCATATATCTAAAAACTGTTGGAAGAGCAAGTTAACAGCAAGTCTTGCACAACTTGGGAAAAATAATTAAAAATCCCTTAAAAGTTTATCTGATGATATTGTAGCATTGTACTTATTCACAGTGTCTGGGATATTGTATTGCAGAAATGTTCCTTTTTAGCAAGATGATTTTTTAGAAAAAATATAACCTATTGCAGTACCTTCAAAGAAGTCAAGACTAAAACTGAGTAAATATATTTGAGTGGCATAGTAAGTAGTGTTGAGCATTCCGATACCGCAAGTATCGGGTATCGGCCGATATTTGCGGTATCGGAATTCCGATACCGAATTCCGATACTTCCCGCGTATCGGATACCGGAATCGGAAGTTCCCAGAATTCAAACTGAACGCAGCAGCCAATGAGGAATGATTGGAAGTGTGGGCACATCCTGTTTAGCATGGTGGGCATGTAAGTACTGGCAAGGCTTGGATTGGCTGCTGAAATGATGTCACTCTGCACTATAAAAAACGCTGCCGCCATTTTGCGCTCACTCTGCTGTGATTTCAGTTAGGGACAGGACGCTGTGTTCTAACTGAGGGCCAGTCGAGCTAGCTAATTGCTTTATTTTCCTTTCCAAAGGCTAATTTAGCAAAACGCTGTGTGTTCTTCACTGTTCACCTTGCTCTTGCCTTGCAGCGCTGTTTTAACAGCGTTCTGCAAGGTCTCTGTGTGTGTGTGTGTGTGTGTGCAGCTCACTCTGTAGTCTGTGTGCAGCCATATACCCGGTTGTATTCAGCTCAGGGGGGTTCACACTGCCTCACACAGTTGTCCTTTTTTGCTCTTCGTGCAGCCTGCTGCACATTTTTTCTCAAATTTCCTATTAGTGTTTTTCCACCAGTCTCCAGTTCTATTGTGGAAAAACACTACATAGGATAACCTAGAGGGGGGTTTTTGGGCCTTGCAGCGCCGTTTACGGCTGTCTGCACGGTCTCTGTGTGAGCCCAGCTCGCCCTGTAGTCTGTGTGCAGCCATAGCCGGTTGGATTCAGCTCAGGGTTCGTTACTGGCTCATACCTTGAGAAAAATTTTACTTTTTTTCAAATAGTGCAGCCTGTTTAAAATTTGAAAAAAAAAAATTCCTATTAGTGTCTTTCCACTCGTATCCAGCTAAATAGTGGAAAAACACTATATAGGATAACCTAGAGGAGGGTTTTTTGGCCTTGCAGCGCCGTTTACGGCTGTCTGCATGGTCTCCGTGTGAGCCCAGCTCGCCCTGTAGTCTGTGTGCAGCCATAACCGGTTGGATTCAGCTCAGGGTTCGTTACTGGCTCATACCTAGAGAAAAATTTTACTTTTTTTCAAATAGTGCAGCCTGTTTAAAATTTGAAAAAAAAAATTCCTATTAGTGTCTTTCCACTCGTATCCAGCTAAATAGTGGAAAAACACTATATAGGATAACCTAGAGGAGGGTTTTTTGGCCTTACAGCGCCGTTTACGGCTGTCTGCACGGTCTCTGTGTGAGCGCAGCTCGCCCTGTAGTCTGTGTGCAGCCATAGCCGGTTGGATTCAGCTCAGGGTGCGTTACTGCCTCATACCTTGAAAAACAATTTCCTTTTTTTCAAATAGTGCAGCCAGTTTAAAATTTGAAAAAAAAAATTCCTATTAGTGTCTTTCCACTCGTATCCAGCTAAATAGTGGAAAAACACTATATAGGATAACCTAGAGGAGGTTTTTTTGGCCTTGCAGCGCCGTTTACGGCTGTCTGCACGGTCTCCGTGTGAGCCCAGCTCGCCCTGTAGTCTGTGTGTAGCCATAGCCGGTTGGATTCAGCTCAGGGTTCGTTACTGCCTCATACCTTGAGAAAAATTTTACTTTTTTTCAAATAGTGCAGCCTGTTTAAAATTTGAAAAAAAAAATTCCTATTAGTGTCTTTCCACTCGTATCCAGCTAAATAGTGGAAAAACACTATATAGGATAACCGAGAGGAGGGTTTTTTGGCCTTGCAGCGCCGTTTACGGCTGTCTACACGGTCTCCGTGTGATTTAAACTAGCTCTGTAGCCCGATCTGCACCAAAAAAAAAGTTAAGTTCACCAAACACAACTTAACACTTGTGTAGGCCACATTTGAAAAATAATAAAGTTTAGTCCACAATTTACAACATTAGTGTTTCTTACACCTGTTAGGAGGAGCATTTCAGGAATAAGCACACTAAGGCCTTAGTACTTTTCTGCTTATCTTTATCTGTCAACCAAGATGAAGAGGGCAGGGAGTAAGGCACGTGGGCGTGGGCGCGGAGCAGGGAGAGGAGCAGGGAGAGGACGTGGTGATTCTGTGCCTGCTGCGGGCGCCGGTGACTCGTCATCACTCAGTTTCAGCAGGGAACAGTCCTTCATGCGCAGCTTTGTCGGAGAGCGCCGTGCACCGCTGCTACGTGAAGACCAAATTGAAGCCGTTGTCGGGTGGATGGCAGCTAACGCCTCGGCATCGACTTCAGTTAGTGCCACATCCTCTCAGGCACAGAGCACTGGAGAGCAGCCATCTGTCTCTTCACCACCTGCCAAATTGGCCAGGCAGTCAGAGAGCCCAGGACAGGAGCCGTCTCTACTTCTGTTCTCTGAATCTCTTGGCTTGGAAACAGGGGGCCAGCCAAGCAGCATTGGAGAAATGGAAGAAGAGGCAGTGTGCAGTGATGCCCAAAAGCTTTATCTCTCTGACTCTGAAGAGGCAGGTGGGCCAGTGCCTCCGGTGACCACAGCGCAGTACGCATCTGATGATGAAACTCAGGTGCCGCTTTCTGATGCGTACTGTGCTGCCGAGACTACCCAGGAGGAGCAGTTGGTGGCAGAGGGTAGTGGAGATGATGAGGTCCTTGACCCATCCTGGCGTGAGGAACAGGAAGGTGGTGGGAGCAGCTCTGAGGAAGAGCTTCCCCTTACGGGCCAAAGAGGGAGAGGGAGGGGGAAGACTGCGGAGCCTGTAGCCTCCACTTTGGCACCCGTTAGGAGCCTGTCTCTTTCCAAAGCCAAAAAGGGCGCTCCCAAGACTTGCAGTGCCTGGTCCTTTTTTGACACAGTTGCAGATGACATTTGTTTTGTCAAATGCAAGCTGTGTCATCAGAAAGTAAAAAGAGGTAAAAGTGTCAGCAACCTCAATACCACAAATATGTGGAAACATGTGCGGAACAGGCACGCGGTGGAGTTACAGAAACACAGTGAAGACGTAGGCCAACCAACAGCGGCAGCTACCACCTCTTCATCTCGTGTTGCCTCTTCCTCCACTGTTGTCCAGAGACCTAGTGTAATTCCACCCAGAGCACCACCTTCCCAGTCATCCTCACACTCCCAGTCTACTCTACAGCCATCGGTAGTCCAGGCATGGGAGAAAAGGCGGGCATTCTCGGCCAACCACCCCCGAGCACAGGCTCTGAATGCAGGCATTGCCAAACTGTTGTCCCTGGAAATGCTCTCGTTCAGGCTGGTGGAGACTGACAGCTTCCGTGACTTGATGGCATTGGCAGTCCCACAGTACAAGGTGCCTAGCCGCTTTTACTTCAGCAGGCAGGCTGTCCCTGCCCTGCACAGGCATGTTGAGGCAAACATAAAACATGCGCTACTGAACGCCGTCAGTAGCAAGGTCCACCTCACCACCGATGCGTGGACCAGTCAGCATGGACAGGGGCGATATGTTTCCCTCACTGCCCATTGGGTTAATGTTGTTGAGCCAGGTACAGATCGTGCGAGTGGCGCAGGACGTGTCCTGCCCACTCCAAGGATTGCAGGAATCCAGTCTGTACGCATCGACTCCTCCTCTTACACCAGTTCCTCTGATTCCTCTCTGCAGGATCCGTCACAGTCCACCTCCACATGGACCCGTGAACGTTTACCTATGACCGACATGAGCACAGCCGTGGCCAAACGTCAGCAGGCCGTCTTGAAACTAGTTTCATTGGGGCATCGAAGCCACACAGCGCAGGAGCTCTGGAATGCCATCAAGCAGGAGAGCGATGTGTGGTTACTGCCAGCGAATCTCCAGCCAGGCATGGTAGTGTGTGACAATGTTCGAAATCTGGTGGCAGCTTTGGCCCTTGGCAACCTCACTCACATCCCATGTCTGGCACATGTGCTCAATTTGGTTGTGCAGAGTTTTCTGAGGGACTATCCGGATCTTGATGCCCTGCTGCACAAGGTCCGCCTAGAGTGTGCTCACTTGCGGCGTTCCAGCTTGGCCAGATCCCGCATTGCTGCTCTGCAGCGCCGATTCCGCCTTCCGGAACATCGCATCATATGTGACCTACCTACCCGGTGGAATTCCACGTTACATATGTTGGAGCGGTTGTGTGAGCAGCAGCAAGCAGTTATGGAGTACCAGCTGCATCAGGCGCAAAGAAGTCGCAGTCAGCGCCGATCAGACTTCACAACCACAGAGTGGGCCACTATGAAGGACGTCTGCCAGGTTTTGCGTCCTTTTGATTATTCCACGTGGATGGCAAGTGCAGATGATGCATTAGTCAGCATGACTGTCCCCCTTATCTGCCTGCTTCAGCAAACTTTGCAAGGGTTAAGGGATGATGTGGTGGAAGAGGTGGAGGATGAGGAGTCACCTTTTCCATCAGCTTCTGGAGAGTCAGCGCCACGTGGTTCCTCACAAAGGGGTACGCAGGGGCCAATTTGTAAGGAGGATGAGGAGGAGTCAATGGAGGAGGAAGAGCTCCGTCCAGAGGAGGGAGCGACACAATTGTCCAGTGGTCAGTGTGTACAGCGAGGGTGGGGTGATGACGAGCGGGCAGAGATCATGTCTCAAGCAGGGGACAGCGTTTCTGGGCCAGTTGGCACTCTGCAGCACATGGTGGATTTCATGCTGCAGTGCCTGAGAAACGACCGCCGCATCGACCACATTCTCAACATGCCTGATTATTGGGTGTTCACCCTCCTCGATCCTCGCTACCGGGACAACGTCCAAAACCTCATCCCTGCGTTGACCCGGGAGCGTAAATTGCGGGAGTACCACGACACACTGGTGAATTCCATCATCTTCTCCTGTCCAACTGAGAGGAGTGCTGCTAGTGCTTTACAAAGCAGCTCAGTGCGTCGAGGCAGTGGGGGAGGCTCTGCCCAAAGAGGGAGCAGAAGCAGTGCCTCTGCCCAAGGCAAGCCCAGTATGGCACAACTCTGGCACACTTTTGTGTGCCCGCCCCAAATGTCTACACCATCACCGGCGGCTCCAGTCAGCAGGAGGCAACGGTTCCGTCAGATGGTGACAGACTACATGGCTTGCCCTCTTACTGTACTCCCAGACGGCTCTTCCCCGTTCAAGTTTTGGGTCTCTAAGCTGGATACATGGCCAGAGCTAAGCCAGTATGCATTGGAGGTGCTGGCTTGCCCTGCGGCTAGTGTCTTATCGGAACGTGTCTTTAGTGCCGCAGGTGGTGTACTAACAGACCGTCGCATGCGACTATCCTCCGATAACGTTGACCGGCTTACTTTCCTGAAAATGAACCAGGCCTGGATCTCGCAGGAATTTGCCACTCCTCTGCCTGATTAAGTAATTGGGTGTCATCCAGGTCTCCTGCTGTGTTCATCTTTCTACCACCTGAACTGCTATTCCTGGGCTCCAACACCGCCAGTTGCGGCTCAGAAGTGCAGGCTGCACAGTAAAAACATACGACCCAGTGTTATTGGGTTTCAGTAACGTCAGCTGATCCCCAGCTGTGTAGCTGGCAATGTGTCCTGCGACCGCCACGCTGGCACAACAACCTAAATGTAAGGGAACCTGTCCCCCCGCCCCCCCCCGTCGTTTGTTACTGAAAGAGCCATCTTGTGCAGCAGTAATGCTGCACAAGGAAAAGGTAGCTCTTTTTTTTTAGCTCTTTGCACACGCAGAACTTAACACTTATAAAATGTGTTCACTGATACCGTTATACCGTCCCGGAGCTGGGACTTTCCTTCGTAATGTGACGCAGCACAGCCGTCATTCCTACCCCCTTGGTGCCATGCGCTGCCTCCTCAGCGTTGTTTTAAGCTGTCACGGAGCCTGCGCTGTTCTGTTATCCCTTGGGCATGCCCTATTTGCGCTGCCTGTCTTCTGACATAATTTGGTGTCAGGCTGGCTGCGCCTGTGCCTGCCCGAGATCCCGCCTCGCAGTGTCTTCTGATTGAGTCACACTGCGGGCCTGGGATCCATGGGCATGCGCAGTGCATATCTTCCCCTCGGGCTCTCGCTCATTTCCCTCCGCCTTCTTTAGACTGTGCGCCGTCAGCTGATCCCTAGCATGCCACGGCCGTGACACCGCACAGTCTGAAGAAGAGGGAAGGAGGGGAGTGAGAGTTGAGGTTATGCACTGTGCATGCCCATGGTTCCAAGGCCCGCAGTGGGATTACGTTAGACGAGACTGCGAGGTGGGATCTGGAGCAGCGTGGACGCACAGGCACTGACAGCCTGACACCAAATTATGTCAGAAGACAGGCAGCGCTAATTGGGCATGGCCAAGGGCTAACAGAACAGCGCAGGCTCCGTGACAGCTTAAAACAACGCTGAGGAGGCAGCGCACGGCATCAAGGGGATAGGAATGACAGCTGTGCTGTGTCCCATTACGAAGGAAATTCGCACCTCCGGAACAGTTTAACGGTATAAAGGGACACATTTTTAGTGTTTACTTCGGTGTTTGCAAGGAGCATAATTAAAAGAGCAACCTTTTCCTTTTGCATCCTTAGTGCTGCACAAGATGGCTCTTTCAGCTACAAACGTCTTGGGGGGGGGGGTTAAAGGTTTCCTTTCAACTTGCTCCAATCAGGCTTCGGCCTACACTCTGTTCCTCTGCTCCTCCTGCTGTCCCTGGGCTCTAACACCGCCAGTTGGTGCCTGGAAGTGCTGTGTGCACAGTCAACAGTCGCTCCTCTGTTATTGGGGTTCAGTAACGTCAGCTGATCCCCAGCTGTGTGTGCGGCAATACCTCCAATCTGCTCCTCCTGCTGTCCCTGGGCTCTAACACCGCCAGTTGGTGCCTGGAAGTGCTGTGTGCACAGTCAACAGTCGCTCCTCTGTTATTGGGGTTCAGTAACGTCAGCTGATCCCCAGCTGTGTGTGCGGCAATACCTCCAATCTGCTCCTCCTGCTGTCCCTGGGCTCTAACACCGCCAGTTGGTGCCTGGAAGTGCTGTGTGCACAGTCAACAGTCGCTCCTCTGTTATTGGGGTTCAGTAACGTCAGCTGATCCCCAGCTGTGTGTGCGGCAATACCTCCAATCTGCTCCTCCTGCTGTCCCTGGGCTCTAACACCGCCAGTTGGTGCCTGGAAGTGCTGTGTGCACAGTCAACAGTCGCTCCTCTGTTATTGGGGTTCAGTAACGTCAGCTGATCCCCAGCTGTGTATCCGGCAACGTGTCATGCGACCGCCACGCTGGCACAACTAAAATGTAAGGGGACCTGTCCCCCCCCCCCCCCTAGGCGTTTGTTACTGAAAGAGCCACCATGTGCAGCACTAATACTGCACAAGGGAAAGGTCGCTCTTGAAATTATGCTCCTTGCAAACGCTGAACTACACACTCATGTAATGTGTCCCCTCACACCGTCCAACCGTCCCGGATGTGGGACTTTCCTTTGTAATGTGACGCAGCACAGCCGTCATTGCTACCCCCTTGGCACCGTGCGCTGCCTCCTTAGCGTTGTTTGATTCCGTCATGGACCCTGCGCTGTTATGTTATTCCTTGGCCATGCACAGTTTGCGCTGCCCGTCCTCTGACATCATTTGTTGTCGTCCTGGCTGCGCCTGTGCGTCCACGCTGCCCGAAATCACACCTCGCAGTGTCGTCTAATGTGATCCCACAGTGGGCCTGGTATCCATGGCCATGCGCAGTGCATATACTAGCCTCTCACTCCCCTTCTTCATGCTTCTTCAGACTAGGCGGCGTCAGCTGATCCCTAATAGCATGCCACGGCCGTGACGCCGCACAGTCTGAAGAAGCAGGAAGGAGGTGAGTGAGAGGCGATGATATGCACTGCGCATGCCCATGGATCCCTGGCCCGCAGTGGGACTACATTAGATGACACTGCAAGGTTGGATCTCGGGCAGCTTGGACGCACAGGCACTGCCAGCCTGACACCTACATGATGTCAGAAGACGGGCACCGCTAACTGTGCATGGCCAAGGGATAACATTACAGCGCGGGCTCCGTGACAGAACCAAACAACGTTGAGGAGGTGGCGCCCGGCACCAAGGGGGTTGGAATGACGGCTGTGCTGTGTCACATTACAAAGGAAAGTCCCACTTCCGGGATGGTTTGACGGTGTGAGGGGACACATTATATGAGTGTGTACTTCAGCGTTTGCAAGGAGCATAATTTTCGGAGCCACCATTTTCCATGTGCAGTATTACTGCTGTACAAGATGGCTCTTTCAGCAACAAATGCCTGGGGGGGGGGTTAAAGGTTCCCTTTCAACTTGCTCCACTGCAGGCTTCGGCCTACACTCTGCTCCTCTTTGATTCCCTGGGTTTCAACACTGTCAGTTGCCACCTGGAAGTGTTGTCTACACAGAAAAAACACTAGGTGATGTGTCAGTGGGGTTCAGCACCGCCAGCTGTTCCCCTGCTGTGTAGTCGGCAACGTGTCCAGCACAAGCCACGCTGCCACAACAGAACAAAAGCTGCCACCAGTGCAGGCTTCGGCCTACACTCTGCTCCTCTCCTCCTCCTGCTGACCCTGGGCTCAAACACCGCTAGTTTTTGCCCGGAAGTGCTAGCTGCACAGAGAAAAACACCAGCCAATGTGTTAGTGGGGTTCAGCAACGCCAGCTGTTCCCCTGCTGTGTAGCCGGCAACGTGACCTGCAAACGCCACGCAGGCACATGAACTGAAATTAAAGGGAACCTGGCCCCACCCCCCCAGGTGTTTCTATGTATAACAGCCACCTAGTACAGCAGTACTGCTGCATTTGTACAAGGTGGCTGACTTTTTCTCCTTGCCCACGTGGAACTCAACACGTACAAAATGTGTCTCATTGAGACCATTCCACTGTCCCTGAGGTGTGACTTTCCTTTCTAATGATACGCAGCACCCCCCTTGGTAGCGTTTCCCGTCTTTTGTCATCATGGTTAGCTGGCTGCGCCTGTGCATCCGCCCTGCTAGAAACAACGCCCCTCGTTGTCATATTTATTTTGTCAGCGAGGGTGTGGTTTATGGGCACGAGCAGTGCATATGTTCGCCTGTCTTAACTCATCTCCTTCCGCCTTCTTCAGACTGTGCGGCCTCCTGGCCGTGGTAGGCGATAAGGGATCAGCTGAGGCCGCCCAGTCTGGAGCAGGTGTAAGGACATGTGTAAGCGGCAAACCTATTTACTGCACAAGGCCACGAATCCCAGCCACGCAGTGTGATTTTTTGAAAACACACTGTGGGTCTGGGATTCATGTCCATCGCTAACCGCAACGGCCGAAATGAAATGAGGTCAGAAGACAGGAAGCGCTCACAGCGCATGGCCAAGGGATCACAATAGCGCAGACTCCTGTACAGCAAATAACAACGCTCAGGAATCTGCGCCCAGTACCTAGGTGCAAATTTTGACACCTGTGCTGCGTCTCCTTAAAAAGACAAGTCACGCCTCCACAACTGTTTGACAGTATAATGGGCTAAATAGTGTACGTGTTTTAGTCAGCGTGTGCAAGGAGCAAAACAAATAGAGCAACCTTTTACTTGTGCAGCATTAATGCTGCACAAGGTGTGGCTCTTGTACCTTGCAACACCTGAGGGGGGTTAAAGGTAACCTTTGAAACTGGTTCAACTAGGCTTCGGCCTACACTCTGCTCCTCTCCTGCTGACCCTGGGCTCAAACACCGCTAGTTTTTGCCCGGAACTGCTAGCTGCACAGAGAAAAACACCAGTCAATGTGTTAGTGAGGTTCAGCACCGCCAGCTGTTCCCCTGCTGTGTAGTCGGCATCGTGTCCAGCACAAGCCACGCTGGCACAACTGACCAAAAGCTGCCACCAGTGCAGGCTTCGGCCTACACTCTGCTCCTCTCCTCCTCCTGCTGACCCTGGGCTCAAACACCGCCAGTTTCTGCCCGGAAGTGCTAGCTGCACAGAGAAAAACACCAGCCAATGTGTTAGTGGGGTTCAGCACCGCCAGCTGTTCCCCCGCTGTGTAGCCGGCATCGTGTCCAGCACAAGCCACGCTGGCACAACTGACCAAAAGCTGCCACCAGTGCAGGCTTCGGCCTACACATTGCTCCTCTCCTCCTCCTGCTGAGCCTGGGCTCTAACACCGCCAGTTTTTGCCCGGACATGCGAGCTGCACAGAGAAAAACACCAGTCAATGTGTAAGTGGGGTTCAGCACCGCCAGCTGTTCCCCTGCTGTGTAGCTTGCAACGTGACCTGCAAACGCCATGCAGGCACATGAACTGAAATTGAAGGGAGCCTGCCCCCCACCCCCAGGTGTTTCTATGTAAAACAGCCACCTTGTACAGCAGTACTGCTGCATTTGTACAAGGTGGCTGACTTTTCCTCCTTGCCCACGTGGAACTCAACATGTACAAAATGTGTCTCATTGAGACCATTCCACTGTCCCTGAGGTGTGACTTTCCTTTCTAATGATACGCAGCACCACCCTTGTTAGCGCTGCCCGTCTTTTGACATCATTGGTTAGCTGGCTGCGCCTGTGCGTCTGCCCTGCTCGAAACAACGCCCCTCGGTGTCTTATTTTTTTGAACAGCGAGGGTGTGATTGATGGGCATGTGCAGTGCATATGTTTGCCTGTGTTCACTCATCTCCTTCCGCCTTCTTCAGACTGGGTGTCCTCATGGCCGCGGCAGGCGATAAGGGATCAGATGAGGCCGCCCAGTCTGAAGCAGGTGTAAGGACATGTGTGAGCGTCAAACATATTTACTGAACAAGGCCACGAATCCCAGCCACGCAGTGTGATTTTTTGAAAACACACTGTGGGTCTGGGATTCATGTCCATCGCTAACCGTAACGGCCGACATTAAATGAGGTCAGAAGACAGGAAGCGCTCACAGCGCATGGCCAAGGGATCCCAATAGCGCAAACTCCTGTACAGCAAATAACAACACTCAGGAATCTGCGCACAGCAGCTAGGTGTAAATTTTGACACCTGTGCTGCATCTCCTTAAAAAGACTAGTAGTCACGCCTCCACTACTGTTTGACAGTATAATGGGCTAAATAGTGTACGTGTTTTATTCAGCGTGTGCAAGGAGCAAAATTAAATAGAGCAACCTTTGACTTGTGCATCATTAATGCTGTTCAAGGTGTGGCTCTTGTACCTTGCAACACCTGAGGGGGGGTTAAAGGTAACCTTTGAAATTGGTTCAACTAGGCTTCGGCCTACACTCTGCTCCTCTACTCCTCCTGCTGACCCTGGGCTCAAACAACGCCAGTTTCTGCCCGGACATGCTAGCTGCACAGAGAAAAACACCAGCCAATGTGTTAGTGGGGTTCAGCACCGCCAGCTGTTCCCCTGCTGTGTAGTCGGCATCGTGTCCAGCACAAGCCACGCTGGCACAACTGACCAAAAGCTGCCACCAGTGCAGGCTTCGGCCTACACTTTGCTCCTCTCCTCCTCCTGCTGACCCTGGGCTCAAACAACGCCAGTTTCTGCCCGGACATGCTAGCTGCACAGAGAAAAACACCAGCCAATGTGTTAGTGGGGTTCCGCACCGCCAGCTGTTCCCCTGCTGTGTAGCTGGCAACGTGTCCTGCAAACGCCACGCAGGCACATGAACTGAAATTGAAGGGAGCCTGCCCCCCACCCCCCCAGGTGTTTCTATGTATAACAGCCACCTTGTACAGCAGTACTGCTGCATTAGTACAAGGTGGCTGACTTTTTCTCCTTGCACACGTGGAACTCAACAAGTACAAAATGTGTCTCATTACAGACCATTACAATGTCCCTGAGGTGTGACTTTCCTTTTTAATGACACGCAGCACCCCCATTGTTAGCGCTGCCCGTCTCCTGACATCATTGGTTGGCTGGCTGTGCCTGTGCGTCCCCCCTGCCCGACACAACGCCCCCCGTTGTCTCATATATTTTGACTGCGAGGGTGTGATTGATGGGCACGAGCAGTGCATATGTTCCCCTGTCTTCACTCCCCTCCTTCCGCCTTCTTCTGACTGTGCGGCCTCATGGCCGCGGCATGCGATAAGGGATCAGCTGAGGCCGCCCAGTCTGAAGCAGGTGTAAGGACATGTGTGAGCGGCGAACATATTTACTGCACAAGGCCACGAATCCCAGCACCGCAGTGTGACTTTAGGAAAAGCCACTGTGGGTCTGGGATTTATGGCCATCGTTAACCGCACCGGCCAACATGAAATGAGGTCATGAGACGGCCTGCACTAACAGGGTATTGCCAAGGGATAACACAAGAGCGCAGTTTCCTGTACTGCAAATAACAACGGTAAGGAATCTGCGCACAGCACCTAGGTGTAAATTTGCACACCTGTGCTGCGTCTCCTTAAAAAGACTAGTAGTCACGCCTCCACTACTGTTTGACAGTATAATGGGCTAAATAGTGTACGTGTTTAATTCAGCGTGTGCAAGGAGCAAAATTAAATAGAGCAACCTTTGACTTGTGCATCATTAATGCTGTTCAAGGTGTGGCTCTTGTACCTTGCAACACCTGAGGGGGGGTTAAAGGTAACCTTTGAAATTGGTTCAACTAGGCTTCGGCCTACACTCTGCTCCTCTACTCCTCCTGCTGACCCTGGGCTCAAACACCGCTAGTTTCTGCCCGGAACTGCTAGCTGCACAGAGAAAAACACCAGTCAATGTGTTCGTGGGGTTCAGCACCGCCAGCTGTTCCCCTGCTGTGTAGTTGGCATCGTGTCCAGCACAAGCCACGCTGGCACAACCGACCAAAAGCTGCCACCAGTGCAGGCTTCGGCCTACACTCTGCTCCTCTCCTCCTCCTGCTGACCCCGGGCTCAAACACCGCCAGTTTCTGCCCGGACATGCTAGCTGCACAGAGAAAAACACCAGTTAATGTGTTAGTGGGGTTCAGCACCGCCAGCTGTTCCCCTGCTGTGTAGTCGGCATCGTGTCCAGCACAAGCCACGCTGGCACAACTGACCAAAAGCTGCCACCAGTGCAGGCTTCGGCCTACACTTTGCTCCTCTCCTCCTCCTGCTGACCCTGGGCTCAAACAACGCCAGTTTCTGCCCGGACATGCTAGCTGCACAGAGAAAAACACCAGCCAATGTGTTAGTGGGGTTCAGCTCCGCCAGCTGTTCCCCTGCTGTGTAGCTGGCAACGTGTCCTGCAAACGCCACGCAGGCACATGAACTGAAATTGAAGGGAGCCTGCCCCCCACCCCCCCAGGTGTTTCTATGTATAACAGCCACCTTGTACAGCAGTACTGCTGCATTTGTACAAGGTGGCTGACTTTTTCTCCTTGCACACGTGGAACTCAACAAGTACAAAATGTGTCTCATTACAGACCATTACAATGTCCCTGAGGTGTGACTTTCCTTTTTAATGACACGCAGCACCCCCATTGTTAGCGCTGCCCGTCTCCTGACATCATTGGTTGGCTGGCTGTGCCTGTGCATCCCCCCTGCCCGACACAACGCCCCCCGTTGTCTCATATATTTTGACTGCGAGGGTGTGATTGATGGGCACGAGCAGTGCATATGTTCCCCTGTCTTCACTCCCCTCCTTCCGCCTTCTTCTGACTGTGCGGCCTCATGGCCGCGGCATGCGATAAGGGATCAGCTGAGGCCGCCCAGTCTGAAGCAGGTGTAAGGACATGTGTGAGCGGCGAACATATTTACTGCACAAGGCCACGAATCCCAGCACTGCAGTGTGACTTTAGGAAAAGCCACTGTGGGTCTGGGATTTATGGCCATCGTTAACCGCACCGGCCAACATGAAATGAGGTCATGAGACGGCCTGCACTAACAGGGTATTGCCAAGGGATAACACAAGAGCGCAGTTTCCTGTACTGCAAATAACAACGGTAAGGAATCTGCGCACAGCACCTAGGTGTAAATTTGTACACCTGTGCTGCGTCTCCTTAAAAAGACTAGTAGACTAGTCACGCCTCCACTACTGTTTGACAGTATAATGGGCTAAATAGTGTACGTGTTTAATTCAGCGTGTGCAAGGAGCAAAATTAAATAGAGCAACCTTTGACTTGTGCATCATTAATGCTGTTCAAGGTGTGGCTCTTGTACCTTGCAACACCTGAGGGGGTTTAAAGGTAACCTTTGAAATTGGTTCAACTAGGCTTCGGCCTACACTCTGCTCCTCTACTCCTCCTGCTGACCCTGGGCTCAAACACCGCTAGTTTTTGCCCGAAACTGCTAGCTGCACAGAGAAAAACACCAGTCAATGTGTTAGTGGGGTTCAGCAACGCCCGCTGTTCCCCTGCTGTGTAGTCGGCAACGTGTCCAGCACAAGCCACGCTGGCACAACAGAACAAAAGCTGCCACCAGTGCAGGCTTCGGCCTACACTTTGCTCCTCTCCTCCTCCTGCTGACCCTGGGCTCAAACAACGCCAGTTTCTGCCCGGACATGCTAGCTGCACAGAGAAAAACACCAGCCAATGTGTTAGTGGGGTTCAGCACCGCCAGCTGTTCCCCTGCTGTGTAGTCGGCATCGTGTCCAGCACAAGCCACGCTGGCACAACTGAACAAAAGCTGCCACCAGTGCAGGCTTCGGCCTACACTTTGCTCCTCTCCTCCTCCTGCTGACCCTGGGCTCAAACAACGCCAGTTTCTGCCCGGACATGCTAGCTGCACAGAGAAAAACACCAGCCAATGTGTTAGTGGGGTTCAGCACCGCCAGCTGTTCCCCTGCTGTGTAGCTGGCAACGTGTCCTGCAAACGCCACGCAGGCACATGAACTGAAATTGAAGGGAGCCTGCCCCCCACCCCCAGGTGTTTCTATGTATAACAGCCACCTTGTACAGCAGTACTGCTGCATTTGTACAAGGTGGCTGACTTTTTGTCCTTGCCCACGTGGAACTCAAAACGTACAAAATGTGTCTCATTGAGACCATTCCACTGTCCCTGAGGTGTGACTTTCCTTTCTAATGATACGCAGCACCCCCCTTGGTAGCGCTTCCCGTCTTCTGACATCATTGGTTGGCTTGTTGCGCCTGTGCGTCCGCCCTGCCTGAAACAATGCTCCTCGTTGTCTTATTTTGACTGCGAGAGTGTGATTGATGGGCACGAGCAGTGCATATCTTCACCTGTCTTAACTCATCTCCTTCCGCCTTCTTCAGACTGTGCAGCCTCATGGCAGCGGCATGCGAGAAGGGATCAGCAGTGGCCGCCCAGTCTGAAGCAGGTGTAAGGACGTGTGTGAGCGGCCAAAATATTTACTGCTCAAGGCCACGAATCACAGCACCGCAGTGTGACTTTATGAAAAGGCACTGTGGGTCTGGGATTTATGGCCATCGTTAACCGCACCGGCCAACATGAAATGAGGTCATAAGACGGGCAGCTCTAACAGGGCATTGCCAAGGGATAACACAAGAGCGCAGACTCCTGAACAGCAAATAACAACGCTCAGGAAGCTGCGCCAAGCACCAAGGCGTTATTTGGGACACCTGTGCTGCGTCTCCTTAAAAAGCCAAGTCACGCATCCACTACAGTTTGAATGTAGAATGGGCTAAATTGTGTACGTCTTTCATTCAGCGCGTGCAAGTAGACAAATTAATAGAGCAACCTTTCACTTGTGCAGCATTAATACTGCACAAGGTGTGTCTCTTGTACTTTGTAACACCTGAGGTGGGGTTAAAGGTTTCCTTTGAAATTGGTTCAAATAGGCTTCGGCCTACACTCTGCTCCTCTCCTCCTCCTCCTGCTTCAACACGGGCTCTAACAACGCTAGTTTTTGACCGCAAGTGCTAGCTGCACAGAGAAAAACACACGCCATTGTGTTAGTGGGGTTCAGCAACGCCAGCTGTTCCCCCACTGTGTAGCCGGCAAAGTGTCCTGCAAACGCAACGCAGACACAAAGCTGCCTCCAGTGCAGGCTTCGGCCTACACTCTGCTCCCCCTGCTTACCCTTAGCTCCAACACCGCTAGTTGGGGCTCTAGGAAGACAATCTTTAATAGGCAACGCATCTGGGTTCCAGCACCGCCAGCTGGTTCTCGGCAGTGTTCTTGTCACAGGTACTCCCTCGTGCCAAGCCTGGTTTCAGCACCGTCAGCTGTTTCCGGGTTGTGTCAAGCTCACTGAGACGCCTATGCTTGCCCCGTCGTGGTGCGGTTGGGTTAGCCAACTCCAGGGTGCCTCCAGTTTAGGAGCTTCCTATGTGGGCTGCGTGAACTGGTAGTCAAGGCTGGTTCTGTAGTGCCAATAGGCCCAGCTCCCCCTGTAGGACTGTTGGGGTTCGGTAACTGCGGCTGCCTCGCGGCCTAGCTGTTCTCTCCTCTCCTGTGGGCCTTGGGGTCCACCACCTGGTTCCAGCACCGTCAGCTGGTTCCAGGCCGAGCCTTTGGCTTAGGTGCCTCCTCCTGGGTATCCGAGTTCCGCCAACGTCAGGCGGTCCTTGGTAGTGCTTTTAAGCGCGGGCACCTACAGCTTAGTAACCGTGTTCCAGCACCGCCAGCTGGTCCTCGGTCGTGCCATTGGCTCTTGCACACTGGGGCAACGCATCTGGGTTCCAGCACCGCCAGCTGGTTCTCGGCAGTGTTCTTGTCACAGGTACTCCCTCGTGCCAAGCCTGGTTTCAGCACCGTCAGCTGTTTCCGGGTTGTGTCAAGCTCACTGAGACGCCTATGCTTGCACCGTCGTGGTGCGGTCGGGTTAGCCAACTCCAGAGTGCCTCCAGTTTAGGAGCTTCCTATGTGGGCTGCGTGAACTGGTAGTCAAGGCTGGTTCTGTAGTGCCAGTAGGCCCAGCTACCCCTGTAGGACTGTTGGGGTTCGGTAACTGCGGCTGCCTCGCGGCCTAGCTGTTCTCTCCTCTCCTGTGGGCCTTGAGGTCCACCACTTGGTTCCAGCACCGTCAGCTGGTTCCGGGCCGAGCCTTTGGCTTAGGTGCCTCCTCCTGGGTATCCGAGTTCCGCCAACGTCAGGCGGTCCTTGGTAGTGCTTTTAAGCGCGGGCACCTACAGCTTAGTAACCGTGTTCCAGCACCGTCAGCTGGTCCTCGGTCGTGCCATTGGCTCTTGCACACTGGGGCAACGCATCTGGGTTCCAGCACCGCCAGCTGGTTCTCGGCAGTGTTTTTGTCACAGGTACTCCCTCATGCCAAACCTGGTTTCAGCACCGTCAGCTGTTTCCGGGGTGTGTCAAACTCGCTGAGACGCCTATGTTTGCCCCGTCGTGTTGCAGTCGGGTTAGCCAACTCCAGGGTGCCTCCAGATTAGGAGCTTCCTATGTGGGCTGCGTGAACTGGTAGTCAAGGCTGGTTCTGTAGTGCCAGTAGGCCCAGCTACCCCTGTAGGACTGTTGGGGTTCGGTAACTGCGGCTGCCTCGCGGCCTAGCTGTTCTCTCCTCTCCTGTGGGCCTTGGGGTCCACCACCTGGTTCCAGCACCGTCAGCTGGTTCCGGGCCGAGCCTTTGGCTTAGGTGCCTCCTCCTGGGTATCCGAGTTCCGCCAACGTCAGGCGGTCCTTGGTAGTGCTTTTAAGCGCGGGCACCTACAGCTTAGTAACCGTGTTCCAGCACCGCCAGCTGGTCCTCGGTCGTGCCATTGGCTCTTGCACAATGGGGCAACGCATCTGGGTTCCAGCACCGCCAGCTGGTTCTCGGCAGTGTTTTTGTCACAGGTACTCCCTCGTGCCAAACCTGGTTTCAGCACCGTCAGCTGTTTCCGGGGTGTGTCAAACTCGCTGAGACGCCTATGTTTGCCCCGTCGTGTTGCAGTCGGGTTAGCCAACTCCAGGGTGCCTCCAGTTTAGGAGCTTCCTATGTGGGCTGCGTGAACTGGTAGTCAAGGCTGGTTCTGTAGTGCCAGTAGGCCCAGCTCCCCCTGTAGGACTGTTGGGGTTCGGTAACTGCGGCTGCCTCGCGGCCTAGCTGTTCTCTCCTCTCCTGTGGGCCTTGGGGTCCACCACCTGGTTCCAGCACCGTCAGCTGGTTCCAGGCCGAGCCTTTGGCTTAGGTGCCTCCTCCTGGGTATCCGAGTTCCGCCAACGTCAGGCGGTCCTTGGTAGTGCTTTTAAGCGCGGGCACCTACAGCTTAGTAACCGGGTTCCAGCACCGCCAGCTGGTCCTCGGTCGTGCCATTGGCTCTTGCACACTGGGGCAACGCATCTGGGTTCCAGCACCGCCAGCTGGTTCTCGGCAGTGTTCTTGTCACAGGTACTCCCTCGTGCCAAGCCTGGTTTCAGCACCGTCAGCTGTTTCCGGGTTGTGTCAAGCTCACTGAGACGCCTATGCTTGCCCCGTCGTGGTGCGGTCGGGTTAGCCAACTCCAGGGTGCCTCCAGTTTAGGAGCTTCCTATGTGGGCTGCGTGAACTGGTAGTCAAGGCTGGTTCTGTAGTGCCAATAGGCCCAGCTCCCCCTGTAGGACTGTTGGGGTTCGGTAACTGCGGCTGCCTCGCGGCCTAGCTGTTCTCTCCTCTCCTGTGGGCCTTGGGGTCCACCACCTGGTTCCAGCACCGTCAGCTGGTTCCAGGCCGAGCCTTTGGCTTAGGTGCCTCCTCCTGGGTATCCGAGTTCCGCCAACGTCAGGCGGTCCTTGGTAGTGCTTTTAAGCGCGGGCACCTACAGCTTAGTAACCGTGTTCCAGCACCGCCAGCTGGTCCTCGGTCGTGCCATTGGCTCTTGCACACTGGGGCAACGCATCTGGGTTCCAGCACCGCCAGCTGGTTCTCGGCAGTGTTCTTGTCACAGGTACTCCCTCGTGCCAAGCCTGGTTTCAGCACCGTCAGCTGTTTCCGGGTTGTGTCAAGCTCACTGAGACGCCTATGCTTACCCCGTCGTGGTGCGGTCGGGTTAGCCAACTCCAGGGTGCCTCCAGTTTAGGAGCTTCCTATGTGGGCTGCGTGAACTGGTAGTCAAGGCTGGTTCTGTAGTGCCAATAGGCCCAGCTCCCCCTGTAGGACTGTTGGGGTTCGGTAACTGCGGCTGCCTCGCGGCCTAGCTGTTCTCTCCTCTCCTGTGGGCCTTGGGGTCCACCACCTGGTTCCAGCACCGTCAGCTGGTTCCGGGCCGAGCCTTTGGCTTAGGTGCCTCCTCCTGGGTATCCGAGTTCCGCCAACGTCAGGCGGTCCTTGGTAGTGCTTTTAAGCGCGGGCACCTACAGCTTAGTAACCGTGTTCCAGCACCGTCAGCTGGTCCTCGGTCGTGCCATTGGCTCTTGCACACTGGGGCAACGCATCTGGGTTCCAGCCCTGCCAGCTGGTTCTCGGCAGTGTTTTTGTCACAGGTACTCCCTCGTGCCAAACCTGGTTTCAGCACCGTCAGCTGTTTCCGGGGTGTGTCAAACTCGCTGAGACGCCTATGTTTGCCCCGTCGTGTTGCAGTCGGGTTAGCCAACTCCAGGGTGCCTCCAGTTTAGGAGCTTCCTATGTGGGCTGCGTGAACTGGTAGTCAAGGCTGGTTCTGTAGTGCCAGTAGGCCCAGCTCCCCCTGTAGGACTGTTGGGGTTCGGTAACTGCGGCTGCCTCGCGGCCTAGCTGTTCTCTCCTCTCCTGTGGGCCTTGGGGTCCACCACCTGGTTCCAGCACCGTCAGCTGGTTCCAGGCCGAGCCTTTGGCTTAGGTGCCTCCTCCTGGGTATCCGAGTTCCGCCAACGTCAGGCGGTCCTTGGTAGTGCTTTTAAGCGCGGGCACCTACAGCTTAGTAACCGGGTTCCAGCACCGCCAGCTGGTCCTCGGTCGTGCCATTGGCTCTTGCACAATGGGGCAACGCATCTGGGTTCCAGCACCGCCAGCTGGTTCTCGGCAGTGTTCTTGACACAGGTACTCCCTCGTGCCAAGCCTGGTTTCAGCACCGCCAGCTGTTTCCGGGTTGTGTCAAGCTCACTGAGACGCCTATGCTTGCCCCATCGTGGTGCGGTCGGGTTAGCCAACTCCAGGGTGCCTACAGTTTAGGAGCTTCCCATGTGGGCTGCGTGAACTGGTAGTCAAGGCTGGTTCTGTAGTGCCAGTAGGCCCAGCTCCCCCTGTAGGACTGTTGGGGTTCGGTAACTACGGCTGCCTCGCGGCCTAGCTGTTCTCTCCTCTCCTGTGGGCCTTGGGGTCCACCACCTGGTTCCAGCACCGTCAGCTGGTTCCGGGCCGAGCCTTTGGCTTAGGTGCCTCCTCCTGGGTATCCGAGTTCCGCCAACGTCAGGCGGTCCTTGGTAGTGCTTTTAAGCGCGGGCACCTACAGCTTAGTAACCGTGTTCCAGCACCGTCAGCTGGTCCTCGGTCGTGCCATTGGCTCTTGCACACTGGGGCAACGCATCTGGGTTCCAGCACCGCCAGCTGGTTCTCGGCAGTGTTTTTGTCACAGGTACTCCCTCGTGCCAAACCTGGTTTCAGCACCGTCAGCTGTTTCCGGGGTGTGTCAAACTCGCTGAGACGCCTATGTTTGCCCCGTCGTGTTGCAGTCGGGTTAGCCAACTCCAGGGTGCCTCCAGTTTAGGAGCTTCCTATGTGGGCTGCGTGAACTGGTAGTCAAGGCTGGTTCTGTAGTGCCAGTAGGCCCAGCTCCCCCTGTAGGACTGTTGGGGTTCGGTAACTGCGGCTGCCTCGCGGCCTAGCTGTTCTCTCCTCTCCTGTGGGCCTTCGGGTCCACCACCTGGTTCCAGCACCGTCAGCTGGTTCCGGGCCGAGCCTTTGGCTTAGGTGCCTCCTCCTGGGTATCCGAGTTCCGCCAACGTCAGGCGGTCCTTGGTAGTGCTTTTAAGCGCGGGCACCTACAGCTTAGTAACCATGTTCCAGCACCGTCAACTGGTCCTCGGTCGTGCCATTGGCTCTTGCACACTAGGGCAACGCATCTGGGTTCCAGCACCGCCAGCTGGTTCTCGGCAGTGTTTTTGTCACAGGTACTCCCTCGTGCCAAACCTGGTTTCAGCACCGTCAGCTGTTTCCGGGGTGTGTCAAACTCGCTGAGACGCCTATGTTTGCCCCGTCATGTTGCAGTCGGGTTAGCCAACTCCAGGGTGCCTCCAGTTTAGGAGCTTCCTATGTGGGCTGCGTGAACTGGTAGTCAAGGCTGGTTCTGTAGTGCCAGTAGGCCCAGCTCCCCCTGTAGGACTGTTGGGGTTCGGTAACTGCGGCTGCCTCGTGGCCTAGCTGTTCTCTCCTCTCCTGTGGGCCTTCGGGTCCACCACCTGGTTCCAGCACCGTCAGCTGGTTCCGGGCCGAGCCTTTGGCTTAGGTGCCTCCTCCTGGGTATCCGAGTTCCGCCAACGTCAGGCGGTCCTTGGTAGTGCTTTTAAGCGCGGGCACCTACAGCTTAGTAACCGTGTTCCAGCACCGTCAGCTGGTCCTCGGTCGTGCCATTGGCTCTTGCACAATGAGGCAACGCATCTGGGTTCCAGCACCGCCAGCTGGTTCTCGGCAGTGTTCTTGACACAGGTACTCCCTCGTGCCAAGCCTGGTTTCAGCACCGCCAGCTGTTTCCGGGTTGTGTCAAGCTCACTGAGACGCCTATGCTTGCCCCATCGTGGTGCGGTCGGGTTAGCCAACTCCAGGGTGCCTCCAGTTTAGGAGCTTCCTATGTGGGCTGCGGGAACTGGCAGTCAAGGCTGGTTCTGTAGTGCCAGTAGGCCCAGCTCCCCCTGTAGGACTGTTGGGGTTCGGTAACTGCGGCTGCCTCGCGGCCTAGCTGTTCTCTCCTCTCCTGTGGGCCTTCGGGTCCACCACCTGGTTCCAGCACCGTCAGCTGGTTCCGGGCCGAGCCTTTGGCTTAGGTGCCTCCTCCTGGGTATCCGAGTTCCGCCAACGTCAGGCGGTCCTTGGTAGTGCTTTTAAGCGCGGGCACCTACAGCTTAGTAACCGGGTTCCAGCACCGCCAGCTGGTCCTCGGTCGTGCCATTGGCTCTTGCACACTGGGGCAACGCATCTGGGTTCCAGCACCGCCAGCTGGTTCTCGGCAGTGTTCTTGACACAGGTACTCCCTCGTGCCAAGCCTGGTTTCAGCACTGCCAGCTGTTTCCGGGTTGTGTCAAGCTCACTGAGACGCCTATGCTTGCCCCGTCGTGGTGCGGTCGGGTTAGCCAACTCCAGGGTGCCTCCAGTTTAGGAGCTTCCTATGTGGGCTGCGTGAACTGGCAGTCAAGGCTGGTTCTGTAGTGCCAGTAGGCCCAGTTCCCCCTGTAGGACTGTTGGGGTTCGCTAACTGCGGCTGCCTCGCGGCCTAGCTGTTCTCTCCTCTCCAGTGGACCTTCAGGTCCACCACCTGGTTCCAGCACCGTCAGCTGGTTCCAGGCCGAGCCTTTGGCTTAGGTGCCTCCTCCTGGGTATCCGAGTTCCGCCAACGTCAGGCGGTCCTTGGTAGTGCTTTTAAGCGCGGGCACCTACAGCTTAGTAACCGGGTTCCAGCACCGCCAGCTGGTCCTCGGTCGTGCCATTGGCTCTTGCACACTGGGGCAACGCATCTGGGTTCCAGCACCGCCAGCTGGTTCTCGGCAGTGTTCTTGACACAGGTACTCCCTCGTGCCAAGCCTGGTTTCAGCACCGCCAGCTGTTTCCGGGTTGTGTCAAGCTCACTGAGACGCCTATGCTTGCCCCGTCGTTGTGCGGTCGGGTTAGCCAACTCCAGGGTGCCTCCAGTTTAGGAGCTTCCTATGTGGGCTGCGTGAACTGGTAGTCAAGGCTGGTTCTGTAGTGCCAGTAGGCCCAGCTCCCCCTGTAGGACTGTTGGGGTTCGGTAACTGCGGCTGCCTCGCGGCCTAGCTGTTCTCTCCTCTCCTGTGGACCTTCAGGTCCACCACCTGGTTCCAGCACCGTCAGCTGGTTCTCGGCAGTGTCTTTTGCTCTTGTACCTTCTGCTCCCCATCCTGGTTCCAGTACCGTCAGCTGGTTCCGGGCAGAGCCTTTGGCTTAGGTGCCTCCTTCTGGGTATCCAAGTTCCACCAACGTCAGGTGGTCCTTGGTAGTGCTTTCGGGCACGGGTACCTCCTGCTTAGTAACCGGGTTCCAGTAACGTCAGCTGGTCCTTGGTAGTTCCATTGGCTCTTGGACCTTCGGCTACCCATCCGGGTTCCAGTACCGTCAGCTGGTTCTCGGAAGTGTCTTTTGCTCTTGTACCTTCTGCTCCCCATCCTGGTTCCAGTACCGTCAGCTGGTTCCGGGCAGAGCCTTTGGCTTAGGTGCCTCCTTCTGGGTATCCGAGTTCCGCCAACGTCAGGCGGTCCTTGGTAGTGCTTTTTAGCACGGGTACCTCCTGCTTAGTAACCGGGTTCCAGTAACGTCAGCTGGTCCTCGGTAGTTCCATAGGCTCTTGAACCTTCGGGTAGCCATCCGAGTTCCAGTTCCATCAGCTGGTTCTTGGCATTTTCTCAGCCTTCTTGTACCTTCTGCTACATTTCCAAGTTGAAGACCCTAAAGTCGACGACCCGGAAGACCACCCCGATGACGACGACGACCCGGAAGACCACCCCGATGACGACGACAACGACGGCGGAGACGACGACGGCTGAGACGACGACGGCGGAGATGACGACAATGGAGACGACGACCCTGGAGACGACGACATGGAAGACCGAGAAGCAGAAGAACAAGAGGCTGCAGAACAAAGAGCAGAAGAACATTAAGCATAAGACTTAATATCAGAGCAAAAGATATTATCTAAATTATATGCAGAAGAAGACTAAGCAGTGTATGGGGGTGAGTCCGTTCCTCCTCGTGGTGCCCCTGGATAAAGCCTGATGCTGCAGGCCAAACTGAACGCGGACAAATGTAACTTTTGTGACTGGCAGAACGGAAGGTGTAATCTTCCAACTTTTATAGATAACAACTACGGGAATGCCTGTCACAAATGAGAATATGATGAAGAAGTAGAATAGGAAGAATAATAACAGTGGAATAAAAAGAATATGTAGAATAGGAAGAATAATAATAGTTGAATAAAATGAATATGAAGAATGTAATAAAAAAAAAAATAGGTAGAAGATGAAGAAGAAGATGAATAAGGTGAAGAAGAAGTTGATGTCAAAGATGCTGATGATGATGAAGATGAAAGTGTGGGAAAAGTAAAAAAAAAAAAGAAAAAAAAAGAAGTGGAAGGGCGTGGAATAGTGAAACATCAATATCTGACAAAATAAAAAAAAAATTACATACTCAATATCTTTTTCACTCCGAACGTCTTAAAAAAAAAAAAAAACATGCTATTCTATTTGATTGGGCTAAACCTCATTGCCTTTAATGTCTCCGCCACCTCCCACAATACATCCTACATTATTCTTAGTTGTTTTCCTTGATGTAGAATGAACCTACAAGGAAAGAAAGGGTTTATTTTAATTCCGATATTTTGGTCCCATTGACTTGCATTGGGATCGGGTATCGGTATCGGTATCGGCGATATCCGATATTTTTTGAATATCGGCCGATCCCAACCGATACCGATACTTTCCGATATCGGAAGGTATCGCTCAACACTAATAGTAAGTGAATATTAAAAAAAATCCGCATTCACCAAAATGCTATTTTTCTCATTTGCTTCTGTGTAAATTTAACAAAATGGCGTCCAGCTGGTGTCAAGAAGATGCCTTGAGGACTGGACCAGAGATGTCGAAGAGCAAAGTGGCTGGAGAGAAGATTGTTAAGATGAGCATTAGTATATTTTTTATTTTCTACATTTTACTTTTATTATGCTTGGGGGTCTCGAGAGACTCCATATCATAATGAGGCAGATTCAGTTTACGTATAATAACTTCACTGTAAATCGAATTTCCTGAGAAAAACCTTCAATTTAGAGAATTTAAGATTTATCACATCCACTCATAGCCAGGTGATAACAAGATATGTCTATGAGAAAATAGAAAATTAAGGCAGATATTTGATTTGTTGCTTTGAGCATGCAGTGGTGTTAGGCTACGCAGAGGACTATGTTTAGGATCCATATCAATCAGGTACCAGTTATGGTGGTAATGCATTTCCCTAAGGCTTTGCATACCCCATATGAATATAGCATAAAACAGTATGCAGAATTTTTAAATGAAAAGTCTATATAAAGAACATTGCTGCATTGAGTATTAGATGTAATATAATGGACTGAATTTTCCCATAGTAGCTATGTAATTACTCATGAACCATAATATATACTATTCTAATAGGGACCTTAATAAGAATAAGGATGTGTAATGGAAATTCATTCTCTCCTCATTTCTTCAGTTGCCTGCATGTAACATTTGCCAATCAGGAGAAAAAAACCTAGAATTAGGAACTGGGTATGGTATGAATCAATAGGAATTGTATGAAAAGCAGGAACAACACAATCAAGATGGGAAATTTTCAACACACAGAGACTCATGATATAAGCTAAGTGAGGTCACTAAAGAATAGGATGTAGAACCATCACACAGGGACTCATGGAGTAAAGTGAGAAAAGTCACCAAAGGATAGGATGTAGAACAATCTTAATTATTTATTGAAATGCATCATTAATTTGTGCTGTATGTATAAAAAGGGTTTAACTATATAATATTAGATGAGAATCTACAAACACAAGCTAAAAAGTGACAGTGATACAAAGGAAAAAGGACTCTGTTAGTGAGGATTCCCAATCTCACAAGGGAAGAAGAAAGAACCCAGTAGCTGAGAGACAAAACAGCTGATATTTCAATGTCGTAGTAGCTGGGTTAATGTCTTTTGGAGGCTTTTCTGAAGAGCATTATTGGTTTGGCTAGTGAGTTTTAGAGTATGAGAGATGTACAGATGCAATCTTGCACTCGGCTATGTGATGACCAGACAAGAGAAGAGAAAGAGGGAGGTCTAAGTTAAGATTTGATGCTAAGTGTTGAAAGTTGATGGAAATTACAGATGTATGGAGAGGTCATGTTATAGACAATATTCTAAATTAAGAGAGATACAGCATGAATGAGTGAAGAGGTAGAATAACTGGTCAGCAGAAACTAGGGTTGTTTGGAGGGGTTCAACAGTATAAGGTGGAAAGGCCCTGAAAAAGATATTACTTTGCTTAAAGGTTGAGGAATAAGTAGATTCAAGAAACCAGGAATATTGTGAGGCCACAGTCGGTCTATTATTGGTAAAATGTGGGAGCTATTAGGCTAGGTTCAGATTGCGTTAGGGCAATCCGTTTAGCGCTAAGCGCTAGCACTATCCCCGATCTGCGAGAGCGGGGAACGGACCTCGGGCACGCCGTGGACGCTGCAAGTAGCAACCGAGGCGCGTCACAAAACACCGGCACATCGCTAGCGCATGTCGAAAATGGCACGCGCTAGCGATGCGCGTTCCCATTGCTGCCAATGGGTGCGCTAACGGAAGCGTTGCATGGCGTTAATTTCACCGTGCAACGCTGTTCGTTAGCGCGGTCCCATTAATGCAATGTGAACCTAGCCTTAACTAGAAAATGGGGAAAGATAGCAAATATAGTATTCTTCATGTTCAGTTGAAAATAATGGTAGAAGTGGAAAGAGGTAATAGCTGACAAGGAGGTTATATCTGTGGGAGAACTGTAAGGAGGTCATAACTGTGGGAGAAGAGTAAGTAGGCTACAGCTGGCAAGGAGGTTATATCCATGGGAGAAGAGTATGGAGGTTATAACTGACAAGGATCATGGGCGGACATACCAGGGTGCCCGATCAGCTGTTAAAGTGTTTTGTTCTTTCATAGAGCTAGCGGCAGCATCTTCACTAAGTGGAGAGGAAGGGGGCCGCTGGTACCTGAGTAATTTGCCATCAGAGAGGGCCCTGCACGCTGCAGAAGACGCTGTAAGGGGTCCGCTTCCTCTCCTCTTGATGCTGCTGCTGGCTCTATGAGGCAGGACAATCACAGCATTGCTTCACAGTTCCACATGCAGGGGTGTGGCTAGGCAGTGTATACATTTTAAATATAGTTTGTTTTGATTGCCAACTTCCATAGCGTCAGCCTCTCAGTGCACCCCCGGTGACCTGGTCTGCGCAGCTCCTCCTCTGGGTCCTCTCTGCTTGTGACATGTCTGCTGCTCCAGCATCTATCCTGTGCAGAGCATGTCTCCCACACCCTCTGTGTTCCGGATCTCAGGGACACCAGAGCACAAGGTGAGGGATGGCCGTGAGTTACCACTGCTGCTGGTTGGTATCTCCAGAGCAGCAGTGATAGGAGGAAGCGCTGTCCTTGATGACAGCAGTGACTTAGTGACTGTGTGCTCGGTGCTTCCTGTTCGGTGCTGTTAGTGGCCGAGAAACCTTATTCTGCACCGATCAGACAGCACTGAGCTGCATCACAGGCATTGTCATTACTTTTGCAATAACTCCAGGCTCAGAGTGGCTCCTGACCCCGTCCTTCCTCTGATGCAGCATTTTTATTGCTTCACATAATATATACCATATATATAATTCTGTATAATATGCACGCAAACAGTATAGTACACAGGTGTGTATTATATGAGTATATTCCACCGGTGTACTGTAGATATCGATTCATACTGTATTTGTGTATTAAATATATGGATATATACTGGCTCATTGATAAAGGCAACCACTGTATGCCCCTTTTGTCTAATGCTAGTCTCAAAGAGTCTCCCCACAATGTCTAAAGCCCCCTAATTTATATATGGAGCTACTGTAGACAGTTTGTGTAAAGGTACATATTCAGGTTTTCCCAGAAGCGGACAAATCGCTGATGCAGCTGCAGCTGCATCGGGCCCAAAGATGAAGGGGGGCCCACCAACCAATGAATATTTCAGCTGATTACAGCCGTGGATGCACATTCAGCTGAAATATATTGCAGCGCAGGGGATCCCTGCGCTACAATACACACCGCTGGCCAAACAGAGGTCAGCAGCTGACCTTGGCATGCCCGTGACTGGGCACACATGGCAGTTTCTATAGCTGTGATCCGAGAGCTGCTACTGCACAGGCACCATCTTGGAGGAGGATTTTTTTTCTTCTCCAGTAAGATGGTGCCGCTTGCGCATGCGCAGTAGCAGCTATCATATCACAGCTAGACACCAATAACTGGTACTGCGCGGGTGCCATTTTCAATTTTTTTTTCCCTAGCTGGATAACATCAGGAAAATGTATTAATGCCACACTAAACATGGGATTATGCTGCGGAGCAGGTGCCACAGCTGGCACCTGCCTGCAGAAGAGTTTTTGTCTCTTTCTTCAGTATGTTAGGTATTCATTATGCAAACTAGGGGAAGTCTGCATTATGAATATATAATCAGAGCACTACATACACCAGTCCCACCTTAGAGCACAAGAATCTCATTAACTACAAAATGAAAATAAAGGTTAAAGAACAACCACAAGACGGATTCATCAACCAGGGTATCATTGTAATCAATATAATGGCGCTGGTCTGACAGTGTCTGTAGGTTACTGCGCACAATCCTGCTGACAGGTTCCCTTTAACCCCTTCATGACCCAGCCTATTTTGACCTTAATGACCTGGCCGTTTTTGCAATTCTGATCAGTGTCCCTTTATGAGGTAATAACTCAGGAACGCTTCAACGGATCCTAGCGGTTCTGAGATTATTTTTTCGTGACATATTGGGCTTCATGTTAGTGGTAAATTTAGGTCAATAAATGCTGCGTTTATTTGTGATAAAAACGGAAATTTGGCGAAAATTTTGAAAATTTCACAATTTTCACATTTTGAATTTTTATTCTGTTAAACCAGAGAGTTATGTGACACAAAATAGTTAATAAATAACATTACCCACATGTCTACTTTACATAAGCACAATTTTGGAAACAAAATTTTTTTTTTGCTAGGAAGTTATAAGGGTTAAAATTTGACCAGTGATTTCTCATTTTTACAACAAAATTTACAAAACCATTTTTTTTAGGGACCATCTCACATTTGAAGTCAGTTTGAGGGGTCTATATGGCTGAAAATACCCAAAAGTGACACCATTCTAAAAAATAAACCCCTCAAGGTGCTCAAAACCACATTCAAGAAGTTTATTAACCCTTCAGGTGCTTCACAGCAGCAGAAGAAACATGGAAGGAAAAAATGAACATTTAACTTTTTAGTCACAAAAATAATCTTTTAGCAACAATTTTTTTATTTTCCCAATGTTAATAGGAGAAACTGAACGAAATTTGTTGTCCAATTTGTCCTGAGTACAACGATACCTAACATGTGGGGGTAAACCACTATTTGGGCACATGGTAAGGTTCGGAAGGGAAGGAGCGCCATTTGACTTTTTGAATGAAAAATTATCTCCATCGTTAGCGGACACCATGTCACGTTTGGAGAGCCCCTGTGTGCCTAAACATTGGAGCTCCCCCACAAGTGACCCCATTTTGGAAACTGGCCCCCCCAAGGAACTTATCTAGATGCCTAGTGAGCACTTTAAACCCTCAGGTGCTTCACAAATTGATCCGTAAAAATGAAAAAGTACTTTTTTTTCACAAAAAATTTATTTTCGCCTCATTTTTTTCATTTTCACATGGGCAATAGGATAAAATGGATCATAAAATTTGTTGGGCAATTTCTCCCGAGTACGCCGATACCTCACATGTGGGGGTAAACCACTGTTTGGGCACACGGCACATGTTTGGAAACTAGACCCCCCCAAGGACCTTATCTAGATGCATATTGAGCACTTTAAACCCCCAGGTGCTTCCCAGAAGTTTATAACGCAGAGCCATGAAAATAAAAAATAATTTTTCTTTCCTCAAAAATTATTTTTTAGCCTGGAATTTCCTATTTTGCCAAGGGTATTAGGAGAAATTGGACCCCAAATGTTGTTGTCCAGTTTGTCCTGAGTACGATGATACTGCATATGTGGGGATAAACCACTGTTTGGGTGCACGGCAGGGCTCGGAAGGGAAGGCACGCCATTTGACTTTTTAAATGGAAAATTAGCTCCAATCATTAGCGGACACCATGTCGCGTTTGGAGAGCCCCTGTGTGCCTAAACATTGCAGATCCCCCACAAATGACCGCATTTTGGAAACTAGACCCCCAAAGGAACTAATCTAGATGTGTGGTGAGCACTTTGAACCCCCAAATGCTTCACAGAAGTTTAGAACGCAGAACCATGAAAATAAAAAAAAAAAATTATTTTCTCAAAAATGATTTTTTAGCCCGCAATTTTTTATTTTCCCAAGGGTAACAGGAGAAATTTGACCCCAAAAGTTGTTGTCCAGTTTCTACTGAGTACGCTGATACCCCATGTGTGGGGGTAAACCACTGTTTGGGCACACGTCGGGGCTCAGAAGGGAAGTAGTGACTTTTGAAATGCAGACTTTGATGGAATGGTCTGCGGGCGTCACGTTGCGTTTGCAGAGCCCCTGGTGTACCTAAACAGTAGAAACTCCCCACAAGTGACCCCATTTTGGAAACTAGACTCCCCAAGGAACTTATCTAGATATGTGGTGAGCACTTTGAACCCCCAAGTGCTTCACAGACGTTTACAACGCAGAGCCGTGAAAATAAAAAATCATTTTCTTTCCTCAAAAATGATGTTTTAGCAAGCAAATTTTTATTTTCACAAGGGTAACAGGAGAAATTGGACCCCCATAATTGTTGCGCAGTTTTATCCTGAGTACGCTGGTACCCCATATGTGGGGGTAAACTACTGTTTGGGCGCACGTCGGGGCTCGGAAGTGAGGGAGCACCATTTGACTTTTTGAATACAAGATTGGCTGGAATCAATGGTGGCGCCATGTTGCGTTTGGAGACCCCTGATGTGCCGTAACAGTGGAAACCCCTCAATTCTACCTTCAACACTAACCCCAACACACCCCTAACCCTTATCCCAACTGTAGCCATAACCCTAATCACAACCCTAACCACAACCCTAATTCCAACCCTAACCATAAAGCTATGTGTCCACGTTGCGGATTCGTGTGAGATTTTTCCGAACCATTTTGAAAAATCCGTGGGTAAAAGGCACTGCGTTTTACCTGTGGATTTACCGCGGATTTCTTGTGTTTTTTGTGCGGATTTCACCTGCGGATTCCTATTGAGGAAGAGGTGTAAAACGCTGCGGAATCCGCACAAAGAATTGATATGCTGCGGAGAATACAATGCAGCGTTTCCGCGCTGTATTTTCCGCACCATGGGCACAGCGGATTTGGTTTTCCATAGGTTTACTTGGTACTGTAAACCTGATGGAACACTGCTGCGAATCCGCAGCAGCCAATCTGCTGCGGATCTGCAGCCAAATCCGCGCCGTGTGCACATAGCCTAATTCTAAAGGTATGTGCACACGCTGCGGAAAACGCTGCGGATACGCAGCAGTTTCCCATGAGTTTACAGTTCAATGTAAACCTATGGGAAACAAAAATTGCTGTACACATGCTGCGGAAAAACTGCACGGAAACGCAGGGGTTTACATTCCGCAGCATGTCACTTCTTTCTGTGGATTCCGCAGCGGTTTTACAACTGCTCCAATAGTAAACCGCAGTTGTAAAACCGCAGTGAAATGTGCAGAAAAACCGCGGTAAATCCGCGATAAATCCACAGCGGTTTAGCACTGCGGATTTATCGAATCCGCTGCGGAAAAATCCGCAGAGGACCAGAATACGTGTGCACATACCGAAACCCTAACCCTAACCCTAGCCCTAACCCTAACCCTAACCCTAGCCCTAACCCTAAGCCTAACCCTAGTTCTAATCCCAACCTCAGTGGAAGAAAAAAAAAAATATTTATTTTATTATTGTCCCTACCTATGGGGGTGACAAAGGGGGGGGGGGTCATTTAGTATTTTTTTGTACTTTGATCACTGTGAGGTTTTATCACAGTGATCAAAATGCACTTGAAACGAATCTGCCGGCCGGCAGATTCGGCGGGCGCACTGCGCATGCGCCCGCCATTTTGGAAGATGGCGGCACCCAGGAAAGAAGACGGACGGACCCCGGGAGGCTAGGTAAGTATGATGGGGTGGGGAGGGGAGCACGGGGGTGGATCGGAGCATGGGGAGGTGGATCGGAACACGGGGGGGTGGATTGGAGCACGGGGGGGTGGATCGCAGTGCGGGGGGTGGATCGCAGTGCGGGGGTGGATCGGAGTGCGGGGGTGGATCGGAGTGTGGGGGGGTTTGATTGGAGCACAGGGGGTGGGATTGGAGCACGGGGGAGCGGACAGGAGGATGGGGGAGCGGAGCACAGGACGGAGGGGAGCGGACCACAGATCGGAGGGCTGGGGGGGCGATCGGTGGGGTGGGGTGGGGGCACATCAGTGTTTCCAGCCATGGCCGATGATATTGCAGCATCGGCCATGGCTGGATTGTAATATTTCACCAGTTTTTTAGGTGAAATATTGCAAATCGCTCTGATTGGCAGTTTCACTTTCAACAGCCAATCAGAGCGATCGTAGCCACGGGGGGTGAAGCCACCCCCTATGGGATAAACTACCACTCCCCCTGTCCCTGCAGATCGGGTGAAATGGGAGTTAACCCTTTCACCCGATCTGCAGGGACGCGATCTTTCTGTGACACAGCATATGCGTCACAGGTCGGATTGGCACCGACTTTCATGACGCATACTCTGTGTCACAGGTCGGGAAGGGGTTAATTGCATAATTTCCTCTTTTGTTATGTATAACGCTGTCCCTTGTTACATAGCATTCTTTCTAGTTATGCATGTTGCCATCCTTTATTATGTAGTGTCCTCTATTGTTAGGCTATGTGCACACGTTGCTTATTTTGATGTGTTTCCGCTGCGTTTTTGGATGATCGGAATTGCATCAAATCCGCAGTGTAGTGCACAGCCAATGTTAGTCAATGTGAAATTGACATTTGGTGTGCACATGCTGGGGAAAAAAAAGTGCAGTATTGCTGCTTTTTTCCCGCAGAATGTCAATTCTTTTGGCAGATCTGCAGCGTTTCTGCACCCACTCACCTCCACTGACTCAGGCACATCTGCAGCAAAACCGCAGATCTAAAATATATCTGCGGTATTGCTGTGGATGAAAGGCTGCAGAATGGGAGGAGAGAGTGTGTGGGCATAGTGTGGGCAGATCTATGTGCGTGTATAGTGTGTGCGGGGGTCTGCGTGTATGTGTGCGGGTCGGTGTCTCTGTTTGTGTGCGTGTGTCCCTGTGTGTGCGGGTCTGTGTAGGCAGCCATTGTCTGATGGGACTACTGCTCCCATCCGGCAATGAATGCTCACAGTGACAACATTGCCAGTGATGGGAATGTAGTCCCATCAGACAATGGCTGTGTTCAGTAGTAAAAAAAAAAAAAACATACACATAACATACAACACATAATATATAGTACATACTCACCAATCACCTAGTTCCCGAAGCCCTCGAATCTCCTGTAATAAAAATAACATAACAAACCAAACTATACTTACCTTTCTGCTGTAGTCCAGTTAATAACGAGTGTCCCACGATGGTCTCCGATGTAGAACAGTGACATCAGGCGATGTCAGTGCTCTACAGGACCTCCATGATGAACTGATAGGCAGAGGTAATCCTCCGTGATGTATATCTCTCTGCCGCTGCCGGGAGAGAAGTCACTTTAGTTCATTCTCTTACCTGTAACGCTGTGTGGGAAAATTCCCACACAGCATTGCCGTAAAGCGAGAGAATGAACTAAGGTAACCTCTCCTGTTAGTGTGCCACTGGAGGCCCTATAGAGAAGTGACATCACCTGATGTCACTGTTCTATAGGGGAGATTGTCGTGGGACACTCGTTATTAATTGGACAGGGAGTATATGGTTGGTTTATTACTTTTTATTTTTAGCAGGAGATCGATGGCTTCTGGGAATTAGGCGTGGTTGTAAGTATGGTGAAATTAAAAATAATAAAATACTTTTTTTCTGGCTGTTTCTTCTTTAACTCTTTCACTACTATAGGATTAGTAATGGATAGGGGTCTTATTGACGCCTCTCCATTATTAACCAGGCTTGATGTCACCTTACAATACAAAGGTGACATTAACCCCTTATTACCCCATATGCCAGCGCTACAGGGCAGTGGGAAGAGAGAGGCTAAGTGCCGGAATTGGCGCATCTTAGAGATGTGCCATTTCTGGGGCTGCTGTGTTCTGGTGTTTGCATCCCTAATTTAATAGTCAGTAAAGGCTATGCAGACTGCTGCAGGCTGATATTCATAACCTGGGAAGTTCGATGGGTATTAACTGCTTCATATTCTATAAATATCAGCCCCAATCCGCTGGCTTTCCCACTCTGGATTTGAAAATTGCGCAGGAGCCCACACAATTTTTTTTTCATTTTTTCTAAATTAAACATATTGCATTTAAGGCCGGGATCACACTTGCGAGAAACTCTCACGAGTCTCGCATCTCAATACCCGGTCTCGAGTACTGGCGGCAGTGCTGGGTATTGAGGTGTTACCTCGGCCAATGCAGATTTTGTGTGTGTGTGTCCTTTTTTTTAACTCTTTATGTACCATTTTATTATGTTTATTACTAATTATCAGGCTTGGTATTATCTGTCTATAATCTATCTAACTCTAGATCTATCTTTGTATCTATCATCTACATATTATCTATCTAGCTCTGTGCGTAAACATTCTTCAATGAAGTATGTAAATGAAGAGATGGACAAGAAATTACATCACAATTCTTTTTTTTGTTCAATAATAAATCTTTATTTAGCTTTCAAAAACGCATACAAATCTGCATGAAAAAAATGCATGAAAATCCGCATCAAAAACGCATCAAATCCGCGCAGATTTTAACCCGCATTTTTTGGCAAGAGATGCAGATTCTGTGCAGAAAACTCCACAGGCAAATCTGCAACGTGTGCACATACCCTTAGCCTCCTCCAACAGAAAAAAAGCTTTGTCATGCTCCATCAGTTATCATTTCAGCTTATAACTTACAAAAGAGGACAATATGAAATAAAGATCAGTGCACTATAAATAACAATACTATACATAACGAGAGGGCACTGTGTAATAAGAGACAGGGTTACACATAACAATAGAGGGGACTGTGTAATAACGGGCGGGAATAAGCATAATGAGAGGAGACTTTGTAATATACCGTATTTTTCGGATTACAAGATGCACTTTTATCCCTCAAATTTGGAGGGAAAATGGGGTTGCGTCTTATAATGCGTACATACCTTACCGGTACTTTTGCTGCAGGCCACAGGCTGGGATGATGAGGTGTCCGGCGGTGCTACGGGGGTGTCCGGCACTGTGAGAATGTCTGGCAGTGCTGCCTGGTGCTGCTGTGGGTGTCTCCGATGCTGTGTGGGGGGCTCTGCTGACATTTTGTGAAAGGCCAGAGCCCCGCTCAGATCAATGGCTTCCTGTGCTGTGGACTCCGGGAAAATGGCCGATGGGGGCGGCATATGCGCAGATGGAGATCACCCGCAGGAGCACTAAGCAGCACCGCCGGACTCCCCCACAGCGCCAGACACCTGCAGCACCGGAGACACTCGTAGCAGCACCACCAGACACCCACAGCAGCACCAGACACCCACAGTGGCGCGACGCACATCAGAACACCCCCTCATCCCAGCCTGCAGCATCACCCCACTCCTGCCTCCTCCAGGAGCGACCTTGGGACCCCACTTCACTGCAGCCACCACCCCCAGTAAGCAATAAGATGCATGGATTATAAGAAGCACCACCATTTTATTGAAAAAAAATGTTTTTCCTATTTTTCTCCTCAAAATTTGGGGTGTGTCTTATAATCTGGAGTGTCTTATAATCCGAAAAATACGGCATGTATATATCTGTACATTGGTAGCCATAAAAGGAGGGGGGCCCAAACACATTTCTTGCACAGAGGCCCCAAATCGTCTGTGTCTGCCCCTGACAAGGATGTTTTAGCTGTGAAAGAGGAGGAAGGAGGCTATAGCTGACAGGGAGGTTATAGCTGCAGGAGAAGGAGGTTATAGCTGGCAATCTGAAAATCTGGAGAGAAGAATAGAATTATCTGGGTGAGTTACAGGTCTGCTCTTGGCTAAATAAATTCCCGAAATATGTGTGCAAGATTACCAGCTGTAAAGAAAGAAAAAAAGAAAAGGAAAAACGTGATCTTGCAAAACTCTGTAACCAGATGTATTCATAGGAAAAAAGAGAATTTGCCAGCATCCATTAAAATAAAAAGTGCAACAAATCTTTACTGGACAAACAGCACACTCCACATATTGGTATGCACAGAGATCTCTTTCTAAAGGTACCTTCACACTGAACAACTTAACAACGATATCGCTAGCGATCCATGACGTTGCAGCGTCCTGGATAGCGATATCGTTGTGTTTGACATGCAGCAGCGATCTGGATCCTGCTGTGACATCGTTGGTCGGAGCAGAAAGGCCAGAACTTTATTTCGTTGCTGGATCTCCCGCAGACATCGCTGAATCGGTGTGTGTGACGCCGATTCAGCGATGTCCTCACTGGTAACCAGGGTAAACATCGGGTTACTAAGCGCAGGGCCGCGCTTAGTAACCCGATGTTTACCCTGGTTACCATTGTAAATGTAAAAAAAAACAAACAGTACATACTTACATTAAGGTGTCTGTCCCCTCGCTGTCAGTTTCCCGCACTGACTGTGAGTGCCGGCCGGCCGTAAAGCACAGCGGTGACGTCACCGCTCTGCTTTACGGCCGGCCGGCGATGACACAGAGCAGGGAAGCTGACGCCGGGGGACAGACACCGGAATGTAAGTATGTACTGTTTGGTTTTTTTTACATTTACAATGGTGACCAGGGTAAACATCGGGTTACTAAACGCGGCCCTGCGCTTAGTAACCCGATGTTTACCCTGGTTACCCGGGGACTTCGGCATCGTTGGTCGCTGGAGAGCTGTCTGTGTGACAGCTCTCCAGCAACCACACAGCGACGAAACAGCAACGCTGCAGCGATCGGCATCGTTGTCTATATCGCTGCAGCGTCGCTTAATGTGACGGTACCTTTAGGCTGGGATCACACATGCGAGAAACACAGCCGAGTCTTGCATGTTAATACCTGACACTGCACCCGGCACTCAGGAGCGGCGTGTTCGGCCGCATAGCAATACATGCGAGACTCAGCCGTGTTTCTCGCATGTGTGATCCTGGCCTAAGAGTAATAAAATGGCTCTTCCATGCAGAATAAATATACTGAAAAATCAAAAATGTGTACACAGTTTGCGTGTAATTATGACATCAGAGGGTTCTTATGATTCTTGACCTGAGTGATTAAAAAGTATGTACATATCTGTAATGAGATTTACATGCTATAAATGTGTCTATATGTGGTCACCCTAGCTATATTTGAGTTTTGGCCTGTAAATATTTTTGTTAGCATGTCACAATTTTGTACTGCACTTGTTTTGTGACTAAATAAAGTTCTTAACTGAATTCTGGGAAAGGTAGGGGTGGATAAACCTGTAGGTAAATTTGAATGTAAAAGTTGTACTGAAAAGTTTGTGATTCTATGACCAGACCAAAAGTTTAGGTACAGAAAAGTGGGGGTCCCAGGACACAGCTTTCAGGGACACCAAGAGAGAAGGCGAAACATTGAGCCAGTGTGTGAGTAAAGAATACTAAATCTCTTCTTTTTTAAATAGCTCAGGTCGAGACCATTTTCCCCCATTCCTGACCAGGCATTTGTTCTGGTTTTAATGTATTTAATGTATGTAATGATATTAACGGCACTAAATATTTTCTTATTCGCATATTCAAATATTTGCCTCTCTTTTTTGATGCATTCATGTTATTTTTATACTCTTTTTTTGTAGGGGAAAATATAAAAAAGATAGGAAATATGTGCCTTTTTCACATTTTTTAATACTTTTTATTTATGACCACAAATGACCAATAAAAACTATTAAATTTTATTTCCATTTCCTTAAAGAATTTTTATATACTGGACATATTTTCCTAAAGAAGATGACAGGGCTGGAAAGAGTGATTCAAACTGACAATAACTCTCTTTTTTTAGTTTAGATACCTTGTGATTTTTTTCTACTGTATTTTTGCTTTTTTTCATACACTTACTGCTTCTATAAGGTCTTAAATAATTTAAATGTTATAAATTAACATATTATTACATTTTTTATTGCCAATTTCCTCTGTAACGGGGACTGTTCTATTAGCCCCAGTTACAGAGAAATTTCATCCCCTTATTCTACTTTTACACTAGCGTCGGAATCTCCCCGTCGCAATGCGTCGGGCAGAGATTCCGACGCTAGCGTTTGATGCACTGCACAACGGGCGCAGCGGATGCATTTCTCCGGCGCATCTGCTGCCCCATTGTGAGGTGCGGGGAGGTGGGGGCGGAGTTCCGGCCACGCATTCGCGGTCGGAAAAAGCGGTCCGTCAGGAGCAAAAAACGTTACATTTAACGTTTTTTGCTTCCGGTGGTCCGCCACAACACAGCGCAACCGTCGCACGACGGTTGCGACGTGTGGCAAAGCGTCGCAATGCGTCGCTAATGTTAAACTATGGGGCAAAAACGCATCCTGCAAACAACTTTACAGGATGCGTTTTTTGCCATAAACGACGCATTGCGACGTCTGGCAAAAAACGCCAGTGTGAAAGTAGCCTAAGCTGTATAAGGCCGGCGTCACACACAGCGTAAAACAATACGGTCCGTATATTACGGCCGTAATACGCTGAAAAGTCCCGAAAAAAGTGGTCCGTAGCTCCTCCGTAGGCAGGGTGTGTCAGCGTTTTTTGCGCATGGCATCCTCCGTATGTAATCCGTATGGCATCCGTACTGCGTGGTTTTCTCGCAGGCTAGCAAAACCAACATACCGCTATAGAAGTGATCCATGTGTCCCAAAAAGAAAAGAAAATATATATATACTGTCTATATATATATATATATATATATATATATATATATATATATATGTCAGTAGACACATATATTAGAGAGAAAAGCCGGTAATTCAGTGCGGTGTACAGTAAAATCACACTGACAGCTTACAGTAGAATAGGTAGAATAAATGTGTACACATAGAATAGGTATATATATATATATATGTCAGTGAGACACATATATGTATATATATTAATATTTATTCCAGCGCTATACAGCTTGAAAGCCGGTAATTCAATTACCGGCTTTTTCCTTCTCCTTCCTAAAACCCGACATGATTTGAGACATGGTTTACATACAGTAAACCATGTCTTCTCTCCATTTTTTTTGCAGATTCCACACTACTAATGTCAGTAGTGTGTATCTGCAAAATTTGGCCGTTCTAGCTCTTAAAATAAAGGGTTAAATGGCGGAAAAAATTGGCGTGGGCTCCCGCGCAATTTTCTCCGCCAGAGTAGTAAAGCCAGTGACTGAGGGCAGATATTAATAGCCTGGAGAGGGTCCACGGTTATTGGCCCCCCCCCTGGCTAAAAACATCTGCCCCCAGCCACCCCAGAAAAGGCACATCTGGAAGATGCGCCTATTCTGGCACTTGGCCACTCTCTTCCCATTCCCGTGTAGCGGTGGGATATGGGGTAATGAAGGGTTAATGCCACCTTGCTATTGTAAGGTGACATTAAGCCTAATTAATAATGGAGAGGCGTCAATTATGACACCTATCCATTATTAATCCAATACTAGTAAAGGGTTAAATAAAACACAAACACATTTTTTAAAATTATTTTAATGAAATAAAAACAATGGTTGTTGCAGTATTTTATTCAACGCCCAATCCAGTCACTGAAGACCCCTTCAGTGACTGGATTGGGCGTTGAATAAAATACTGCAACAACCATTGTTTTTATTTCATTAAAATAATTTTAAAAAATGTGTTTGTGTTTTATTTAACCCTTTACTAGTATTGGATTAATAATGGATAGGTGTCATAATTGACGCCTCTCCATTATTAATTAGGCTTAATGTCACCTTACAATAGCAAGGTGGCATTAACCCTTCATTACCCCATATCCCACCGCTACACGGGAATGGGAAGAGAGTGGCCAAGTGCCAGAATAGGCGCATCTTCCAGATGTGCCTTTTCTGGGGTGGCTGGGGGCAGATATTTTTAGCCAGGGGGGGGCCAATAACCGTGGACCCTCTCCAGGCTATTAATATCTGCCCTCAGTCACTGGCTTTACTACTCTGGCGGAGAAAATTGCGCGGGAGCCCACGCCAATTTTTTCCGCCATTTAACCCTTTATTTTAAGAGCTAGAACGGCCAAATTTTGCAGATACACACTACTGACATTAGTAGTGTGGAATCTGCAAAAAAAATGGAGAGAAGACATGGTTTACTGTATGTAAACCATGTCTCAAATCATGTCGGGTTTTAGGAAGGAGAAGGAAAAAGCCGGTAATTGAATTACCGGCTTTCAAGCTGTCTAGCGCTGGAATAAATATTAATATATATACATATATGTGTCTCACTGACATATATATATATATATACCTATTCTATGTGTACACATTTATTCTACCTATTCTACTGTAAGCTGTCAGTGTGATTTTACTGTACACCGCACTTAATTACCGGCTTTTCTCTCTAACAGCGCTGCGTATTTCTCGCAAGTCACACTGCTTGTCCGTGTGTAATCCGTATTTTTCACGCTTCCATAGACTTTCATTGGCGTATTTCTTGCGCAGTACGGTGACAAACGCAGCATGCTGCGATTTTGTACGGCCGTAGAAAGCCGTATAATACTGATCAGTAAAATACGGCAAATAGGAGCAGGGGCATAGAGAATAATTGTGCCGTATTTTTTGCGAGTTTTACGGACGTAGATTCTGCGCTCTTACGTCCGTAAAACTCGCATGTGTGACGGCGGCCTAAGAGAGATGACTGGGTCTCCTAGAACCCAGCAACTAGTGCTCCCTCCCTATACATAGAGTTCGCATGGACACTGGATCTATCCTCATCACATCACTGCTTACTTTACAAGTTCTTTGGTTTTTACACTGCTATTTTCAAAAACATCTCTGGGCATTTGAACTGGTAGTTAGGTTGTGCTAGCAATATATCATTATCCACTTTTCAGTTTTTCTCCGTGAAGCATTTATGTATCTTTATTCATGGTTATTAGACTTTGATATTGTCCTATTCATGTCAGGTTATCCATCACTTCATGATAACATTTTTATTAACACTGATGTTTTAATGTAATATTCCATATATTCTATTCATTGTTGTATTTTCCCACTAATAATAATAGATTAACTGTTGATGATCCCTTTATTGGCATACTACTTTTCTCTTGTATGCTTTTTATCCGGAGAAGGAAGTGCTATGAAAGCTGCCTGATCTGTATACAGAAGCACTGGTTCAGCCTGTGTATCTATTTCAGGAGCACCAATTGACTTGACATGTCTAGGTGGTCCCACTTCTATTCCACAGTGATGTTTTAAAATGGCACTGCTAGAGATGAGCGACCAGGTTTGGAAAACATTCGCCAATCTCAAATTTGGCACGAACGTAGCACATTCAGATGTGTGTTCGCTTTCACAAGCATTTTTTTCTCAAAGTTGGCAAAATTCAGTCACAGTTTGGAAAATCACAGCAGTTCCACTAATGCATTAGTTATTACTTTGGCAATCTCCAGAAACCCCATTAGCTACTCCAAATTGTTTCTGCTAAAACTGTATTTCAGTGTCAAATCGGAAGGCCAGATTTCAATTTAATAATCATTAGGCCTAATATACTGGTATAGCCAAGAGACCCAATTAGGTACTCCAAATCGACTGTGCTAAAACTGTGTTTCAGTGACAAACCAGAAGGACAAATTTCCACTTAAAAATCATTAGGCCACTAATATAGTGGTGCAGTAATGAGGCCCCCTTAGCTACTCCAAATTGTTTGTGCTAAAACTGTGTTTCAGTGTCAAATCGGGAGGCCAGATTTCTATTTAAAAATCATTAGGACTAACAGAGTGGCGCATCCATGAGGGCAAATTAACTATTCCAAATCGTTTGTGCTACAACTGTGTTTCAGCAGCAAATCAGAAGGACAAATTTTCTGAACTGCTGCAGGCTGTTATTTTTAGGCGGGGAGGCAATATCCATGGCCCCTTACCAGCCTGAAAATACCAGTTCACAGCTGTCTGCTTTAGCAACCAGGCAACCCCCACATGTACTTATGCTGGCTAACAGATGTAAATCATTCAGCTGCGGCGATGAAAACTAAATCTCCGAGCACCAAAAAATACTTGGAGGTCACCCGAGCGTGCTGTACATGTATTTAGCTAAAAAATTAATAAATAAAAGAAAAAAAAAAGTGCAATTCCCCAATTTTTATTTTAATTTTTTTTTACGATGTTCACTTAATGCTAAAAGTGACCTGCCAATATTCTTCTCCAAGTCATTTCGAGTTCACAGACACCAAACATGTCTAGGTTCTTTTTTATTTAAGTAGTAAAAAAAATCCAAAATTTGTAAAAAAACGAACAAATGTTGCCGTTTTCTGAGACCCGTAGCTTCTCCATTTTTCTGGATCTGGGCGGGGAAGGCTTATATTTTGCACGCCGATTGGACTTTTTTATTGATACCAGTTTAGTGTGTATACCATCTCCCTCTATTGCATTTTATTGCAATGTTGCAGAGACCAAAAAAACGTAATTCTGGCGTTTTTATCTATATTTGACTGTAAACTGGACCTGCAGTTTCTGATTATTAGAATCTGGTACACACTTTCTGGTCTAGATATGAGATCTTTTTGTATATTAATAGAGCGGGTGATTCTGAATGCGGCAATACCAAATATGTGTAAGATTAATTTTATTATTGTTTTATTTTGAATGGGGCGAAAAGGGGTGATTTGAACTCTTATGTTTTTTTATTTTTTTATATTTTCAAAATCATTTATTTTTTACTTTTGGCATCTTTTAATATTTTTCATGAGAGAATAGAAGCTGCCATAACCGATCGGCTCTGCTACATACAGGCGATGATCAGGTCGCCAATATGCAGCAGAATTACTCACTTGCTATAAGCGTCGACCACCGGGCGGCGCTCGTAGCAATCCAGCAATGACAAACATAGAGGTCTGCTGGAGACCTCTGGTTGTCAAGCCAACCCATCGATGACCCACAAACACATGATAAGTGTCACCGATGGGCGAATTTCCAGGGTGATTGCCAGAAGCGCATGTTAAATGTCAGTTTGATAGCAGCATTTATCATATTAACAGCCACGGATAGATCGTGATTCCACACGCAGGGGTTCGATATGTGGACACTGGCATTACAAAAAGGGGTGGAGAGAGCATTGGTGGCGTTGGGGCACTCACTAGCCTGAGGTGGTCAGGGCTTTTCGTGGTTGGGGGGGGGGTTTTGGAGTTGATGCTGATTGGTCAGGGGAAGGAATTGTAACCTAATTACAGGCAATTGGAAATTATGTGGGGTTTGATGTGCCATTTGGCTATTGGCTCTGGACAGGGTTTTACCCTGGGAGCTTTTGGTGGTTTGGCTTTCTGGAATGGGATGTATGGTGCCCTCGAGCTGGTGATGTACGGCTGAGGGTAACATGATGGTCGATGTACATAATGTACATGTTAGTGTTTTGCCAGATATAATCCAGATTTTTTAGCTACAAGAACCCTCCCCTCATATTTACATACTGATCGTATTACTGTTTTATGTTATTGTTTGTTAATAAATTTGGCCGCTGTGGCCAAAATGATCCAAAAGAACATGAATAGTAGTGTTTTTATTTAAGCAATGGGTTGGGACACCGTTAACGGTGTTTTTAGGTTTGAGGTTACAACCTAAGAAGCAGTATTCGGCATACGCGGTCAAGATGCGGGAAGGAGCAGGGCGCATTTATAAGGAAGCCCCCCCATCACTGCGATTGGCCCAGGAGGTTTTAAAAGTTAAAAGGGGATGTGATAGATGGATGGTCGTGGGGGAGGATTTTTAAGGAGGTGGGGATCAGGGGGATTAGGAAAAAGTGCAGGAAAAGCACCATTCTATCTCAGGAAGCCAGAGCAGGCAGACCCACACTGTTAGGACTAGCGGAACGCACCAAATAATAAGACAGATAGTGTATGGTGCGTTCGCAGCCCGGGGTCCACCGTGCAGAGTTGGAACCTGCTGCCAAGTAATGACGGACTATATGGCGGTACTCATAAGTATACACACGTGGGTTAAACTTCACCCAGCGTGAAGGAAGCGATCCTGTTGCGTCACAGGATCGCGGTACCACACATAGAGGGCGAGCAAGTAGTCAGCGAACTCAACCCCAACTAGGATTGAAGTCCGATTAGACCCTTGCTGGCACAACACCGCAACTGGGTGTGTAAGGAAGCTGAATACCAATATTAGGGCACAAGAGTGCATGTGGTGCCGCACTGACGAACGCCACTAACCACCCAGGCTTGGGTAAGGAAAGCACAGAGGAAGTGCACGGCGCCGTACTGGCGGTCACAGCAACTGGACGCTGTAACGTGTGATTCATGCTGTAGGCTAAGTCGGGCGCTAGATAGCAACCATACACCTTCCGCGAACAGACATTCAATAGGGTAGGGGTATCCAAGGACGACTTGCACTCACAACATACACACATTAACAATTGTACACTAGCGCATGGCCGTGCGGTCATGCGCAGTTTATATAGTTGCAGCACAGGAAGTGGCCACGGAAACTTTGCCCTTCCAAGACCTGCCAAGAGGACCAATGGAATGTGCTGCAGGGCCTGAGCACATGACCCTCGATCTCCAACGGGAGATCTTGCCCTGGGCATGCTCAGTGTGTGCAGACAAGGACTTAGTCCCAGAGAAGTCCGCTCGCTGCTGACCAGCACTGGCTTTAATGGCAGAAGCTGAAGAAGCAGCAGTAACTCTCTGTACAGAGTGAGAATGAGCAAGACGCTGGGACCGACGTCCCTGCTGAGCAGACTCCACTGCGGCTGGATAAGAATGGGAGACCGCAGCGGATATGGCTCGAGATTCCCCCTGTGCAGAAGCGGGAACTCGAGACTTAACATTACCCCCCCTCCTAGGGCCCCCCCCTCCTTGGGCCTCGCTACGCTCGAAGGCAGCAATGAGCTATGGGGCCCAAATGTTTTCAGCAGGCTCCCATGACATGTCCTCTGGGCCATAACCCTTCCAATCCACCAAATAGAACTTTTTGCCGCGTACCACCTTGCACCCCAAAATAGCGTTCACCTCGTAATCGTCCGTAGACGAACCCGATGTCCCGGCAGGTGACTCGCAAAACCGGGACATGTATACGGGTTTCAAGAGGGACACATGAAAGGTGTCGGTGATACCCAAGCGTGGAGGAAGAGCCAAACGGTAGACCACAGGATTAACCCGTTCGAGAATCTTGAAGGGACCCAAGTAGTGAGGAGCAAACTTAGTGGACTCAACTCGCAGCCTGATGTTACGGGCGGAGAGCCACACCAAGTCGCCAGGAGCAAAGGTCGGAGCGGGGCGCCGATGAACATCGGCGGAGGACCTCATTCTCTCCTTGGAGGCCTGAATGGCATCCTGAGTGCGGTCCCAAATGTCCCGTGCCTCCACAGCACAGTCTGCCACCCTGGAGTCAGCAGAAGACACAGGCATGGGCACAGGAACACGCGGATGCTGGCCGTAATTTAGGAGGAATGGAGTCTGACCGGTGGAGTCGGCTACGGCATTGTTAAGTGCAAACTCTGCCCATGGTAGCAAGGATGCCCAGTCATCCTGCCTGGCAGAAACAAAATGTCGTAAATATGTGACCAAGGTCTGGTTGGCCCTCTCTACCAACCCATTCGTCTCGGGATGATATGCCGAAGAGAGATTCAACTCAATACTGAGTAGACGACAAAGCTCTCTCCAGAATCGAGACGCAAACTGGGGACCCCGGTCACTAACAATTTTGTCTGGCATACCGTGTAGGCGAAAGATATGCTTGACGAACAAGACAGCCAACGCCCATGCAGAAGGTAGCCGTGGAAGAGGCACCAAGTGCACCATTTTGGAAAAATGGTCGGTGATCACCCGGATAATGGTGCAGTTATGAGACTTGGGTAAGCCCACCACAAAGTCCATCCCGACCATCTCCCAGGGCCTGTCCGCCACCGGCAGAGGATAAAGCAAACCAGCTGGCCGTTGCCGAGGAGTCTTGTTCTTGGCGCAAGAGACACACGCCCGAACATACTCTGCGACATCACGAGCCATATGCGGCCACCAGTACGTCCTCGCCAGTAACTCAGATGTCCTTTTGGTACCAAAATGTCCACCCACCCTGGACGAGTGTGCCCAAGAGAGAACCTCCGGTCGCAAATTGGATGGAACAAAAGTCTTGCCTGGGGGCACAGACTCTAGCGAAACCGGAGCCACAGTTCTCAAGCTCTCGGTGGGGACAATAAGCCGAGGCTCCTCCTCCTCCGCAGATGACACAACGGAGCGAGAGAGAGCGTCGGCCCGAATGTTCTTCTCCCCAGAAAGAAAATGGAGGGTGAAATGAAACCGGGAGAAGAATAAGGACTATCTGACCTGGCGAGAATTCAACCGCTGGGCTGTCTGCAGGTACACCAAATTTTTATGGTCTGTGAAGACTTGGAAGGGAAAACGTGCTCCCTCCAAGAGATGTCTCCACTCTGAGAAAGCCAACTTCATGGCTAGCAACTCCCTGTCCCCGATGGAATAATTCCTCTCTGCTGGTGAGAAGGTCTTAGAGAAAAAGAAGCAAGGATGCTTCCGACCTTGAGCATCCTTTTGGAAGAGGACTGCTCCAGCACCAACAGAAGAGGCATCCACCTCCATGATAAATGGCTTATCAACATCGGGGCGATGTAGGATGGGAGCACTAGCGAAGTGTGACTTTATAGAGTTAAAGGCCTTGGAGACCTCCTCAGACCACAATTTGGGATTCGCCCCTTTCTTGGTGAGGGCAACCAAGGGAGCTACCAAAGTTGAGAAGTGCGGAATGAACTGGCGATAATAATTAATGAACCCCTTAAAGCGCTGCACCGCTTTAAGAGAATGGGGTTCCTGCCAGTCCATCACAGCCTGTAGTTTGGCAGGATCCATAGCCAATCCCTGGGCAGAGATGATGTAGCCTAGGAAAGGTAAGGACTCCTGCTCAAACATACACTTCTCCAACTTGGCATAGAGGGAGTTTGCCCGTAGGAGGTCGAAGACTTTGCAAACATCTCTCCGGTGGGAGTCAATATCTGGAGAGTAGATGAGAATATCATCCAGATAGACTACGACCGAGGTGGAAAGCATATCCCGGAAGATATCGTTCACAAAGTCTTGGAAAACGGCTGGGGCATTACAGAGCCCGAAGGGCATCACCAGATATTCATAGTGCCCATCCCTGGTGTTAAAAGCCGTCTTCCATTCGTCCCCCTCACGGATGCGAATCAGGTTGTAAGCACCCCGCAGATCTAGTTTAGTAAATACCCTTGCTCCCCGAAGCCTATCGAAGAGCTCAGATATCAAGGGCAAAGGATACTTATTTTTAACGGTGATGGCGTTAAGACCCCTGTAGTCTATGCATGGACGTAGTTCCCCATTTTTCTTCTGCATGAAGAAGAACCCTGCCCCAACAGGTGACACTGACTTCCTAATGAATCCTCTTGCCAGATTTTCCTGGATGTACTGTGACATTGCCTCCATCTCCGGGAGAGATAGCGGATAGACTCGATCCCGGGGAGGCTCAGCACCAGGCAAGAGATCAATAGGACAGTCATAGGGGCGATGGGGCGGAAGGATCTCCGCCGCCTTTTTGGAGAACATGTCTGCATAAGACCAATACTGCTTGGGGAGAGAGGAAAGATCTGCGGGTACCTCAGTAGTAGCAACCTGAACGCATTCCCTCTGACACCTACCCCCACAAGATTCGCCCCATCCCAGGATTCTGCCAGAGGACCACTCGATATGAGGAGAGTGGTACCGTAGCCAAGGTATTCCCAACAGGACCTCATCAATTCCCTCAGGAATGACGAGCAGAGATATAATCTCCTGATGAGATGGCGACATGGACAGAGTAAAAGGGATGGTCTGGTGTGTTATCTGTGAGGGCAGTGTTGACCCATTCACCACTCGTACCGTTACTGATTGAGCTAGCATAACCAGGGGTATTGCGTGACGTTGGGCGAAGGCAGAAGACATAAAATTGCCCTCCGCCCCAGAATCCACGCAGAGCTCTACCGATTGGGAGAATGAGCCTATAGTAATTGTCCCCTTAAAGGACAATTTAGAGGCAAACGTCGCCGTGTCTAGTGCACCTCCACCTACTACCACTAGACGCTGACGTCTCCTCGACCGCTGAGAACATCTGGTGGCTAGATGTCCCGACTGCTGGCATACATGACAGACCTTGAGTGCACCAGCGGTCCGGGATTTAGATCCTGCTTGTGACACTTCCCTGGCCTCATGTGACTCAGGAACCAGAACCGGAGATTCCAGAGGTTTGGCGAAGGTAGGAGCCAGCCGAAACCTATGCCTACACTGGGCTCGCTCTAACCTCCGCTCGTTAAAACGGAGATCAATTCGAGTGGAGACAGTTATTAACTCCTCCAGTGTGGCAGGAATCTCCCTAGTGGCCAGAGCATCCTTAACGTGGTCAGCCAGGCCCCTCCAAAATATGGGGACAAGAGCTTTATCCGACCAATCCAGCTCAGAAGCTAAAGTGCGGAATTGGACGGCAAAATGACTGACCAAGGACTCACCCTGAGTTAATGCCAGCAGTTGGAGCGCAGTATCATGGGTGACTTGAGGTCCTAAAAAGACCTGTTTCAGAGTGCTCAGAAACAGCGGAGCACTCTGCACCACATGATCGCCACGCTCCCACAGCGGCGTAGCCCATTCCAACGCCCTGTCCGACAAGAGAGACACTATAAATCCCACCTTAGCCCGCTCTGTGGGAAAACGTGCAGCCAGGAGCTCGAGGTGAATAGAGCACTGACTCACAAATCCCCTACAAAATTTGCTGTCACCAGAAAATTTTTCTGGCAGCGGGAGGCGAGAAAATGTCGGAGCAGGGGTGGCAATGGACAGGGTTGCTGCAGCCACGCTAGCAGCCTGTACAGCAACTGCGGTAACATCCACAGCTGAGGTTGCGCTCTCAAGAGCCGCCAACCTACCCTCCAGCTGCTGGATATACCGCAAGGATTGCTGTTTGTCCGTCATTACTAGCCAGACCCTGGCGCTAGTGTAATGTTAGGACTAGCGGAACGCACCAAATAATAAGACAGATAGTGTATGGTGCGTTCGCAGCCCGGGGTCCACCGTGCAGAGTTGGAACCTGCTGCCAAGTAATGACGGACTATATGGCGGTACTCATAAGTATACACACGTGGGTTAGACTTCACCCAGCGTGAAGGAAGCGATCCTGTTGCGTCACAGGATCACGGTACCACACATAGAGGGCGAGCAAGTAGTCAGCGAACTCAACCCCAACTAGGATTGAAGTCCGATTAGACCCTTGCTGGCACAACACCGCAACTGGGTGTGTAAGGAAGCTGAATACCAATATTAGGGCACAAGAGTGCATGCGGTGCCACACTGACGAACGCCACTAACCACCCAGGCTTGGGTAAGGAAAGCACAGAGGAAGTGCACGGCGCCGTACTGGCGGTCACAGCAACTGGACGCTGTAACGTGTGATTCGTGCTGTAGGCTAAGTCGGGCGCTAGATAGCAACCATACACCTTCCGCGAACAGACATTCAATAGGGTAGGGGTATCCAAGGACAACTTGCACTCACAACATACACACATTAACAATTGTACACTAGCACATGGCCGTGCGGTCATGCGCAGTTTATATAGTTGCAGCACAGGAAGTGGCCACAGAAACTTTGCCCTTCCAAGACCTGCCAAGAGGACCAATGGAATGTGCTGCAGAGCCTGAGCACATGACCCTCGATCTCCAACGGGAGATCTTGCCCTGGGCATGCTCAGTGTATGCAGACAAGGACTTAGTCCCAGAGAAGTCCGCTCGCTGCTGACCAGCACTGGCTTTAATGGCAGAAGCTGAAGAAGCAGCAGTAACTCTCTGTACAGAGTGAGAGTGAGCAAGACGCTGGGACCGACGTCCCTGCAGAGCAGACTCCACTGCGGCTGGATAAGAATGGGAGACTGCAGCTGATATGGCTCGAGATTCCCCCTGTGCAGAAGCGGGAACTCAAGACCTAACACCACACACCCTTCCCTTTATATTTTTCCTCTATTTTTGCAAAATGGGGGGTTAATTAATAATAAAGAAGAAAAAAATATATTTGAGGAGTGTTGGGTATATGATTTTGTATTTGTATCATTGTTTTATTGCCACAGTGGCAGTGTTGGTGGGGGTTCTTGGAGTTGACGCTGATTGGTCCGGGGAATGAATTGTAACCTAATTACAGGCAATTGGAAATTGTTTGGGGTTTGATCTGGCATTTGGTTATGGGCTCTGGACAGGGTTTTACCCTGGGAGTTTTTGGTGGTTTGGCTTCCAGGAAAGGAATGTACGGTGCCCTCGAGCTGGTGATGTACGGCTGAGGGTAACATGGTGGTCGATGTTCATGTTGGTTTTTGCCAGATATAATCCAGATCTTTTAGCTCCAAGAAACCTCCCCTCATATTTACATACTGATCGTATTACTGTTCTATGTTATTGTTTGTTTATAAAAGTTGGCCGCTGTGGCCAAAACTATCCAAAAGAACATGAATAGTAGTGTTTTTATTTAAGGAATGGGTTGGGACAGCAGTGACGGTGTTTTTAGGTTTGAGGTTACTACCTAAGAAACTGTATTCGGCATACGCGGTAAAGTGTGTGTGAAAACTATCACCGCATGTACTAGAGACACTGTTAAGTGAAGGGGCCCAACAGATTGGAGTGATTGACTGTGTTGAAAGTAGAGGACAGGTTTCAAACGATAATCACAAAGTACTTTTTGGAGACTTTGATACTTTACAGGTCATTTGTGATTTTGGATTAAATGGTTTTTATAGAGTGATGGGGTTGGAAGGCAGATAAAAAATGAGTTTGATGAGTTTGATAGTATAGGGTAAACATGCTGTTTAAGAAGTTTTGAAGACTGTTGAAATGGATAAAAATGGCAAAAATGACAGGTCAAAAGATGGATCTTTTAGGATAAATTGCTTGCATGTTTAACCTCTTTTCAATTGCAAACAATAAATAAACATCATTACTTGCTGGGTTTTGTGCAGCACTGATGTTAGATTATGTCATCAGTCTTGCAGCTATCAGGACCTCCACTCATCCAAGCAGACAAAATTCTGGTGCAAAGCACTAGCTTTGCATCGGCAATATCATCAGGACCTGATGGGCGTTCCAGCTATCGATGATGTTATCCCTCTGTTATCATTTAGATGCTGCAATCATGACATTTAGAAGATCGTAAGAGGAAGTGGGTTCTTTCTTACCTCTCCAACACTCCCATGACGTGACTATGGGTAGCTGAGGGTTGTCATGGCATCCGGAGGTGAAATGATGACCTCCGTGTCTGCTAGCTATGGTGGCCTGCTAGACCTAGCCATCAGCAGGGTCTAACAGGTGATCTGCAGTTTAAGGGAATCAGGTCTCATACATTGCAATAACTGTTTATTTCACTGCATGAAACCAGGGGTCAGAAAAAAAAGTGGAAGTCCCATAGAGGGACAAAGTAAAAAAGTAAAGAAAGTTATAAAAAATATAAATCATTAAATAAAACAATGACAAAAACATTATACCAATGTGTAAGTATGTTTATTTAGAAACTAAAATAAACAAAAAAGTACACATTTTTGGTATCACCATGTCCGGTCAATCTTGTGTCTGCCCCAAATTTAAGCTGGTTTAACTGAAGGTGTTGAATTAAATGGTGTTCGGTAATGTTGGGCGAGCATCGGGAAGTTCGGCGAACATAGCCAAACCGAACCTTAAAAGGTTCGCTCATGTATAGTCAGGAAGTGAAAGCAGGCTCTAGATTGAAAGGGTTAATAGACAAACAAGACCACAGTGTTAGTGTTAGATTAAAGAAATGGGTTAGAGCATTAAATAGCACAATAGTAAAATGGGGGAAGAAATGGAATTGGATTGGGTTGAGTGTATAGTTGATGAGGTGAGACTTGTTGAAAGGTATATATGTCTTTTCATCAATAATAGTAAAAAATAGATTATGGAAAAAATATCTCAAGAGCTGTAGAAAAAAGCAAATGCACAAAATCATATGGTGAATAATACTGCATGCACCAAGAGTTGGTGATTAAGATTAAAGTAAAACAAAACTAAAAGGAGCTCCTTGTTTTGCTATACATCAGCAACGTGTCCAATGAAAGCTAAATTACCAGTGATTCTTGCACCAGTGAAATGATGGATGTTATACATAGCATATGGCTTTTATAGTCACTAGGGTTGAGCGACTTTTAGTTTTTTAGGGTCGAGTCGGGTTTCGCGAAACCCGACTATCTCAAAAGTCGAATCGAGTGGAATCGGCCGATTATCGCGAAAAGTCGGGGATCGACCGAAACACGAAACCCAATGCAAGTCAATGGGGGAGCATAGTCAGCAGTGAGTGGAGGCCAGGAAAACACCTACAGTGCCCATTTTAATGGCAAAACATCCATTCTTGTTACTGAAGCTTGTCAATCTTAATTTACCTTATAATAATAGTAAGGCATTGGAAATTGGGGGTCATTTGGCTAAAGTTGTGGGGGGTAGGGCTGGTTCAAGTATTTAGTGGGCCCAGGAAATCCGGACCACGTCACGGCAGTGGAGCAGGGAGAGGTAAGTATTTCAACTTTGCAAGTGCTGTGATCCTGAGCAAGCAGGGGGGGCCCACTCGTTGGCATTGGCACTGGCACAGGGCCCCTCAAAGTACGGCGGTGTGTTTGCACGGCGGGGGCGCCTCCCACCGGCAGCGACACTTTGCGTACTATGAGGGGCCCTGTGCCAGTCACATCGCCAATGAGTATTCCTCCCCCACCTGATGAAGGAACCTGCACTTTCATCTGCACCTTCCTCTTTGTCCCCGTGTAAGGTGGTATGGTATGCGGGAAGTGGAACCTGACTTTCAGCAGGGTTACAGTCTTGCTGTGTAGCGTGCACGGGGAATGTTGCATTATGGGTCAATGTACCAGTAAACTCATCTATCATTGGCTGGGCAATGGGCAGGATGAGGAGGAAACACAGATATAGGCCCAAAGAATAAAGTGGGCTAAATGCAGTTCAAAATTGGTAACGGGACTAACCAGGGGGCATTGCTTTGTTCAGTGGAGTACAACTGTAATGAGAGGCTGACACAGTGAGTAGGCCCAAATCAGTAAGTAGGCTAAATGCAGTTCAAAATTGGTAACAGAAGTAAACAGGCGGCACTGGTTTGTTCAGTGGAGGAGAACATCAAGGAAAGGCAGACACCGTTAGTAGGGCCAACAAAAAAAGTAGGCCAAATGCAGTGTTATATTAAAAACAATTTAACGAGAGCCTGAAGATAGAAGCTAGGGAAAGGCAACCTGGAGAACACCTTGGAGCGGAAGACACCGTTTGTAGAACCCACACCCAACTTGTAGGCCTAATGCAGTGTTGTTTCAACAACTACTTAACGAGAGCTTCAAAGATAGACGCTAGGGAGAGGCAACCTGGAGAACACCTTGGAGTGGCAGACACCGTCTCTACAACCCAGACCCAACTTGTCGGCCTAATGCAGTGTTGTTTCAACAACTACTTAACGAGAGCTTCAAAGATAGAAGCTAGGGAGAGGCAACCTGGAGAACACCTTGGAGCGGTAGACACCGTCCCTACAACCCAGACCCAACTTGTCGGCCAAATGCAGTGTTGTTTCAACAACTACTTAACAAGAGCATGAAGATAGAAGCTAGGGAGAGGCAACCTGGAAAACACCTTGGAGCGGCAGACACCGTCCCTACAACCCAGACCCAACTTGTAGGCCTAATGCAGTGTTGTTTCAACAACTACTTAACGAGAGCCTGAAAATGGAATTTCAGGACAGGAAACCTGGAGAACAGCACGGAGCGGCATACACTGTTAGTACGCCCCAACCAAACTAGTAGCCCCACTGCAGATGTTCGATTAAAAAACTATTTAACAAGAGCCTGAAGATTGAAGCTCAGGAAAGGCAACCAGGAGAACACCTTGGAGTGGCAGACACTGTTAGTAGGCCCCAACCAAACTAGTAGCCCCACTGCAGTTGTTTGATTAAAAAACTATTTAACGAGAGCCTGAAAATTGAAGCTCAGGAAAGGCAACCAGGAGAACACCTTGGAGCGGCAGACACTGTTAGTAGGCCCCAACCAAACTAGTAGCCCCACTGCAGTTGTTCGATTAAAAAACTATTTAACAAGAGCCTGAAGATTGAAGCTCAGGAAAGGCAACCAGGAGAACACCTTGGAGTGGCAGACACTGTTAGTAGGCCCCAACCAAACTAGTAGCCCAACTGCAGTTGTTTGATTAAAAAACTATTTAACAAGAGCCTGAAGATTGAAGCTCAGGAGAGGCAACCAAGAGAACACCTTGGAGCGGCAGACACTGTTAGTAGGCCCAACCAAACTAGTAGCCCCACTGCAGTTGTTTGATTAAAAAAACTATTTAACAAGAGCCTGAAGATTGAAGCTCAGGAAAGGCAACCAGGAGAACACCTTGGAGCGGCAGACACTGTTAGTAGGCCCCAACCAAACTACTAGCCCAACTGCAGTTGTTTGATTAAAAAACTATTTAACAAGAGCCTGAAGATTGAAGCTCAGGAAAGGCAACCAGGAGAATACCTTGGAGCGGCAGACACTGTTAGTAGGCCCCAACCAAACTAGTAGCCCCACTGCAGTTGTTCGATTAAAAAACTATTTAACAAGAGCCTGAAGATTGAAGCTCAGGAAAGGCAACCAGGAGAACACCTTGGAGTGGCAGACACCATCTCTACAACCCAGACCCAACTTGTAGGCCTAATGCAGTGTTGTTTCAACAATTACTTAACAAGAGCTTCAAGATAGAAGCGAGGGAGATGCAACAGAGAGAACACCTTGGAGCGGAAGACTCAGTTTGTAGACCACAACGAAACTTGTGGCCCCAATGCAGTTTTATAATTCTGACAAGCTGAAAATCAGCCTTTTTTTTTTTTAGAGGACAGCTGTATTAAGTGGCGCAGACAGACACTGCTAGTAGGCCTTACACCACAATGTAGGCTCACTGCAAGATGAAAAAAAGTTACATGGGTACACGGTCGGCATTGGTGTGCTCAGCGGAGGACAAATGGAAGGAGGGACCACAGACAGACTTAGTAGGCCTAAAATTTTAAAAAATAGGCTCAAAGCAGTTTGAATTATCTTGCAGGGGTACACAGGCAGCATTGGTGTGGTCAGCGGAGGACGATTGGAAGGAGTGTCTGACACAGTACTCCCAAAAAATAAATAGATGTTAATGTCTCGCAAAACAACAAAAACAAAAGGGTGGCATACTTAGGTACAGGGGTGGGCTCCTCTGCTGAGTTTCAGACATAGTAATTTGGCACTAACTATTTACTGGTGTCAATAAAGGACACTGACCCTGACTATTTTAACTAGCATCATACATGTCAACAAATTAGTATTGTCAGTGCCAGGCATTGAAGGATGTCAGTGCATAGACTAAACATTGGTGGAGCTGTGAGAGATAATTTTGCAAGTGGTAGAAGAGTGTTTGAGCTGGGGGGGAAAACTCTCTTGTGGCCGGCGGTACAGGCCCAGGGCCCCTCATGTTACAATGGTGTGTCTGACGTTGGTTGCGCGCCACCACCTCCAGTGACACTTTATTGTACTATGAGGGACCCAGTGGCAGTGCCATTGACCAAAAACGGGCACACCCACCTCTTCAGACAAACGGCACTCTCGCGGGTGCTTGCGCCAAGTGGCGAGACCATGGCCCCGTGGGGGGAATTAGCCCATTTAGGGAGGTGTAAACATGTTGTATGCTAGACAAACAGCTGCTGCAATTTAAGAGATTGGAATAGTCAGTAAGACCAGTCCACAAGCGAGACCTTTTTATAGGAAAGCTAGGTGCCAGCCGGGAAAGGTGGGGCAAAATAATTCGAAATCCATGAGTGGTTCATTTTAATGAAGGTTAGATCATCAACATTTTGGGTAGCCAGACGAGTCCTTTTTTCGGTCAATATTGAACCAGCAGCACTGAATACTCTTTCAGATAGCACACTAGCTGCTGGGCAAGCAAGCTCCTGCAATGCATATTCTGCCAATTCAGGCCAGGTGTCTATTTTGGATGCCCAGTAATCAAATGGGAATGATGGTTGAGGGAGAACATCGATAAGAGATGAAAAATAGTTAGTAACCATACTGGACAAATGTTGTCTCCTGTCACTTTAAATTGATGCTGCTGTACCTGTCCTGTCTGCGGTCATTGCGAAATCACTCCACAACTTGGTCAGAAAACCCCTCTGTTCAACGCCACTTCTGATTTGTGCAACTCTAACACGTCTGCCCTGTTGCCCCCTGCAGCTCGTGTGAGAACCATCACCGGCGCTGTGTGCTGGGAATGCCTGAATCAAACGGTCTACAAGAGTTGCTTGTTTGGTTGCTAATATTTGTTCAAGGTTCTCATGTGGCATGATATTTTGCAATTTGCCTTTATAGCGAGGATCAAGGAGGCAGGCCAACCAGTAATCGTCATCGGTCATCATTTTAATAATGCGTGGGTCCCTTTTGAGGATACGTAAGGCATAATCCGCCATGTGGGCCAAAGTTCCAGTTTGCAAATCTGCGGTTGTGCTGGGTTGAGGGGCAATTTCAGGCAAATCTACGTCACTTGTCTCCCTCAAAAAACCTGAACCCGGCCTTGCAACGCCACCAGTTCCTATTGGCCCCGGAGAAGCTTCCTCATTCAAAAAATACTCAGCCCCATCATCCTCCTCGTCCTCCTCCTCTTCGCCCGCTACCTTGTCCTGTAGATTGCCCTGACCAGACAATGGCTGACTGTCATCAAGGCTTTCCTCTTCCTCGGCTGCAAACGCCTGCTCCTTTATGTGCGTCAAACTTTGCATCAGCAGACGCATTAGGGGGATGGTCATGCTTATTATGGCGTTGTCTGCACTTTCTAGCCATGTGCATTCCTCAAAACACTGAAGGACTTGACACAGGTCTTGTACCTTCGACCACTGCACACCTGACAACTCCATGTCTGCCATCCAACTGCCTGCCCGTGTATGTGTATCCTTCCACAAATACATAACAGCACGCCTCTGTTTGCACAGTCTCTGAAGCATGTGCAGTGTGGAGTTCCACCTTGTTGCAACATTGATGATTAGGCGATGCTGGGGAAGGTTCAAAGACCGCTGATGGTTCTGCATACGGCTGGAGTGTACGGGCGAACGGCGGATATGCATGCAAAGTCTGCGCACTTTGAGGAGCAGGTCTGGTAACCCCGGATAACTTTTCAAGAAGCACTGCACCACCAGGTTTAAGGTGTGAGCCAGGCAAGGAATGTGTTTCAGTTGGGAAAGGGCTATGGCAGCCATAAAATTCCTTCCGTTATCACTCACTACCTTGACTGCCTCAAGATGTACAGTGCCCAGCCATGACTGAGTTTCTTGCTGCAAGAACTCGGACAGAACTTCCGCGGTGTGTCTGTTGTCGCCCAAACACTTCATTGCCAATACAGCCTGCTGATGCTTGCCAGTAGCTGTCCCATAATGGGACACCTCGTGTGCAACAGTGGCAGCTGTGGATGGAGTGCTCGTGCGACAGTGGTCTGTGGACGAGCTCTCGCTTCTGCAGGAGGACGAGGAGGAGGAGGAGGGGGGCGAACGCCTACAGCCAACAGTTTCCTAGACCGTGGGCTAGGCAGAACTGTCCCAATATTGCTGTCCCCTGTGGACCCTGCATCCACCACATTAACCCAGTGTGCCGTGATGGACTTGTAACGTCCCTGGCCATGCCTACTGGTCCATGCATCTGTTGTCAGGTGCACCTTTGTACTCACAGATTGCCTGAGTGCATGGACGATGCGGTCTTTTACATGCTGGTGGAGGGCTGGGATGGCTTTTCTCGAAAAGAAGTGTCGACTGGGTAGCTCGTAGCGTGGTTCAGCGTAGTCCATCAGGGCTTTGAAAGCTTCGATTTCAACTAACCGGTAGGGCATCATCTCTAATGAGATTAGTCTAGCAATGTGGGCGTTCAAACCCTGTGTACGCGGATGCGAGGATGAGTACTTCCTTTTCCTAACGAGAGTCTCATGTAGGGTGAGCTGGACTGGAGAGCTGCAGATCGTGGAACTAGCGGGGGTACCGGTGGACATGGCAGACTGAGAGAGGGTTGGAGATGGTATTCTTGCTGGTGCCCTAGATGCAGTGTTTCCTACTATGAAACTGGTGATTCCCTGACTGCTTTGGCCTGGCGACAAAATCTGCGCATTTACTGCAGGTGGTGCGGGAAATGGTTGGCTTACAGTGAGGGAAGGGATGTAGCATTGCTGACTAGCTTCATTGGGCGAGGGCGCTACAACCTTAAGGGACGCTTGGTAGTTAGTCCAGGCTTGCAAATGCATGGTGGTTAAATGTCTACGCATGCAACTTGTATTTAGACTTTTAAGATTCTGACCTCTGCTTAAGGTAGTTGAACATTTTTGACAGATGACTTTGCGCTGATCATTTGGATGTTGTTTAAAAAAATGCCATACTGCACTCTTTCTACTATCGGATACCTTTTCAGGCATTGCAGACTGAGCTTCTTTAACCCGGATGTCCACGCTGTCCTACAACTGGTTTTGGTTTTGCCACGCGTTTTTGGCCAGATACGGGCCTGGCAGATGTCACCTGTTGCGATGTTGATGCCTTCTGCGGCTCCTCCTCCTCCGCTTCAGAGCTACTGCCGCCTGCACCCTTTTCCCCCAATGGCTGCCAATCGGGGTCAACAACTGGGTCATCTATGTCCTCCTGTTCTATCTCGTGTGCAACTTCGTCTGTGTCACCGTGTAAGCCGGTGGTATAGCGTTCGTGACGGGGCACCATTGTCTCATCAGGGTCTGATTCTGGATCAGTACACTGCGAGGGCAATGTTCTGGTCTGAGTCAAAGGAACAGCATAGTAATCTGGCTGTGGCTGTGCATCTGTGCACTCCATGTCCGATTCAACTTGTAATGGGCATGGCCTGTTAACTTTTTCACTTTCTAACCCAGGAACGGTATGTGTAAAGAGCTCCATGGAGTAACCCGTTGTGTCGCCTGACGCATCCTTTTCTGTTGTTCTTGGTGAAAAAGACAAGGAAGCGACGTGTCCCTGACCGTGATCATCCACTAACGATGCGCTGCTTTTACATTTAGCAGTTTCAGAAGAGTAGGCGAAAGAGCTAGAGGCTGAGTCAGCAAGGAAAGCCAAAACTTGTTCTTGCTGCTCCGGCTTTAAAAGCGGTTTTCCTACTCCCAGAAAAGGGAGTGTTCGGGGCCTTGTGTAGCCAGACGACGAACCTGGCTCAACAACTAGAGGCTTAGGTGCAATATTGCTTTTCCCACGACCACCTGATGCTCCACCACCACTACCATCATTACCAGCTGGCAAGGACCGCCCACGGCCACGACCTCTTCCACCAGACTTCCTCATTGTTTGAAAAACGTAACCAAACTAACGGTATTTGTTACTGTAAAACCAGTTACAAGGTGAACTCAAACTTCTGTTGGATTTATATATCCCATTATAGGTGGGTGAGACTGCAGGGAAAATCAGGCCCAATGTATAACAGTACACAGCTTCAGTGGCAGACAGATATGCCACTAACAGGACTGACGCTGATGCAGACACTACCAATAAAAATCTCACCCTTTGTATTTTTTCTGGGAGATTATTGAAGAAATGTGGCCCACTCTTATACAGTATATGTTCTGTTGCACAAAATTAGAGACAGATGCCACACACAGCACTGGCAATGAGGCAGAATTGCCAATCTTAATCTCCCACTATTTTTTTTTCTGGGATAATTTAAAAAAAAAACTGGCCCAGTATTACACACTAGGTTTAATGTGGGACAAAATTAGAGACAAGTGGCCCACACAGGAGTGGCACTGAAGCAGAAATGCCAATCTTAATCTCCCACTATTTTTTTTTTTCAGGGAGAATTTAAAAGAAATCTGGCCCAGTATTACACACTAGGTTTAATGTGGCACAAAATTTGAGACAGGTGGCAGACACAGGACTGGCACTGAAGCAGAAATGCCAATCTTAATCTCCCCAAATTTTTTTTTTCAGGGAGAATTGAAAAGAAATCTGGCCCAGTATTACACACTAGGTTTAATGTGGTACAAAATACAAAATTTGAGACAGGTGGCACACACAGGACTAGCACTGAAGCAGAAATGCCAATCTTAATCTCCCACTATTTTTTGTCAGGGAGAATTTAAAAGAAATCTGGCCCAGTATTACACACTAGGTTTAATGTGGCACAAAATTTGAGACAGGTGGCACACACAGGAGTGGCACTGAAGAAGAAATGCCAATCTTAATCTCCCACTATTTTTTTTTCAGGGAGAATTTAAAAGAAATCTGACCCAGTATTACACACTAAGTTTAATGAGGCACAAAATTTGGGACAGGTGGCACACACAGGACTAGCACTGAAGCAGAAATGCCAATCTTAATCTCCCACTATTTTTTTTTCAGGGAGAATTGAAAAGAAATCTGGCCCAGTATTACACACTAGGTTTAATGTGGCACAAAATTTGAGACAGGTGGCACACACAGGAGTGACACTGAAGCAGAAATCCCAATCTTAATCTCCCACTATTTTTTTTTTCAGGTAGAATTTAAAATAAATCTGGCCCAGTATTACACACTATGTTTAATGTGGCACAAAATTAGAGACAGATGCCACACACAGCAGTGGCACTGAGGCAAAATTGCCAATCTTAATCTCCCACTTTTTTTTTATTTATGGGAGAATTGGCAAGAAATCAGGCCCACTGTTAGACTATATGTTTTCTGTGCCAGAAAATGAGACACAGATGCCACACACAGGACTGCCACTGATACAGATTTGCCAATTTTAATCTGCACCCTTTTTTTTTCTTCAGGGAGACTAGTGAATAAATCTGGGCCACTGTATTAAAGTATATTTGCTGTGTCAGAAAGTGGCTTGAAGAGATATAACGAAACAAAAAAAAAAGGGACTGTCCTACAATTACTATCTCCCTGCAGTAATCTCACAAAGTATGGCAGGCAGCAATAACAAGGAGTGGACTGCTGCACAAAAAAAGTCAAAAGTGTGCACAAACAAACATAACTGTGCAGAAAGGAAGAAGCAACAGGATTTGTGCTTTGAAAAAAGCAGTTGGTTTGAACAGCGGTGTACAAACAGCAATGCAGCTATCAGGGAGCCTTCTAGGGCAGCCCAATGAGCTACAGCGCTGAGGAAAAAAAAATCTAGCCTCCACTGTCCCTGCTAAGAAAAGGTGGTGTTGGACAGTGGAAATCGCTACAGCACAAGCGGTTTGCGGGTTAATGTACCCTGCCTAACGCTATCCCTGCTTCTGACGAAGCGGCAGCAACCTCTCCCTAGGCTCAGATCAGCAGAAGTAAGATGACGGTCGTCGGGATCGCCCCTTTATAGCCCCTGTGACGCCGCAGAAAGCAAGCCAATCACTGCAATGCCCTTCTCTAAGATGGTGGGGACTGAGACCTATGTCATCACGCTGCCCACACTCTGCGTCCACCTTCATTGGCTGAGAAATGGCGCTTTTCGCGTCATTAAAACGCGACTTTGGCGCGAAAGTCGCGTACCGCATGGCCGACCCCACACAGGGATCGGGTCGGGTTTCATGAAACCCGACTTTGCCAAAAGTCGGCGACTTATGAAAATGACCGACCCGTTTCACTCAACCCTAGTAGTCGCAATAAAAACTTCAGAAACAGTTTGCTTTGCTTTCTGCGTAGTTGAAACATAACATATAAAATGCCTCTTCCAACATAAAGTTTCCCAAAAACATTTATATAATAAACATGCACGTGCTCATGATTACAGCAAAAACACACAAAATACTTGCTAACCCTAACTTAACCTTAGACTATCTAGCCCAACCATAGACAACTCTAACACCAACTATATTCAAAAAGTATTGTACTTGTTTAGCAAACAATTGTGTGATTGTGCTGCTTGGTTGTCAACAGGAACAACATAGACGTCATTTTTGGAATTCTAACGCATTGTAAAAAGACGGCACTCAAGAAGATATCCTGTTGATGGTACTACATAATAATGAGCAATCATTAAATAAAATTAACCCCGACACACACAAAGGTGTCTTCTAGTGCTGACAGCGCACAAGCATAAGTTTATCTTTTGACTCTATGACTATACAGCTTCAATAGCTACAATCTTACTGTACTTTAAAGGGGTTGTCCAGTTTTTTGATAAATGTCTATAGTCACTCTATGTGACTGCTGACTTCTGAATCCTTACAGCTTGCAGAGCACACAGTGTCAAGATTCAGTGATTTCTCATACTTCTAGTTACATTCCAACTAGACGTGCTTGACTTCTGCCAATACACATGCTGAGCTCATCTAGTCGGCACGTGACTGCATGTTTACACATACCATACTTGTGCTCACATGATCGTTTGCCCTAACAAGCAATGACGGTGAAACCTGAAAGCGTGCGCACATTTCAGAAATCTACAGTCACCTAGTGTGACTTCAGACCTTAATCAGGAAACCAGATAACCCCTTTAATAATTGAATAAGAAAAACATGTTGGATCTAAAATGTATATGATGAATAAATATGTATTAACTAAAAACAAAGCTACTTTATCTGTAAAGTAATGCTACTTTCTGAAATACATAGTGTATATTCTGTTTACATGTTCGTAAGAGAGGCATTGGAACAGAACATTAGATAAAAGCTTGGCATTGAAAAGCAATTTAGTCTGTGACAGGACAGCTGTCTGATTGGATTTCAGCTGGATTTTACACAGTCCACTAGAACGGATATCAACAGGTTCACTCAGCCATAGCAGTGGCCTCAGATTCACAACTCTGTCGGCTCTTGCAATGGTCATTAGAGCATTTTGCTCCATGGCCGTACACATTCTACTGTACAAATGAAACAATTTCATTTTCGCACGATCTTCTGCACAGTTCTGACCTTTGATTTCATTGTAAATTTTGATAAATGAGTCTTAGTGCCGTTTTAATGATAAAACAGAACATTAATGCTGTTTTTTTTTTGCAATCCAACACGTTTTAATCACATAGGAAAACTGACAAGCCCAAGGACAAGTGCAACATTGTGTCTTTTCATATTACCATTGCAATACCCATAAAGTGAAAATTGTGTCTACAAAGCGATCTGCACCATTTCATGCCTACTTCTAAATACGCAATGAATTTTGATGGCTATGATTAGAAGTGACAAAACAAATGTAAAGAACTCATGTTTGTTGATTAAGCAATTCTGTTAACCCACTTTCTGTAAATATTTCATTTCTGCATCACATCTTGCAATTAGGCAGATGGAGCAGAAGCGCTTGCAATTTGAACAGCATAAACTTTTGCCATTGGCTCAATATTTAAAGGCATATGCACCTAAACAGCAACAATTTGAATTAATGTTGTGTTTCATATTTCCTTCCTTTCCTTAGCTTTTTAGAAGTAAAATTACAGTTATTTGCTTGACATAAAATTACAGTTGTTTGTTTGACATATTATAAATGATTGATCTTTTTTTCTGTAATGGTGTAAACTGAAATTTCTATGGGTAAATGAATGCATGTATACATTATGTCATCAGCACATTGACTTAAATTAAGTTTATTCTTCCAATCCAGGAAAAGATCCTAGCTCATACTTATGTATAATCACTTTATAGTAGTATACCAGATGAAATAAATAAAAGCTCAAATGAGCGGTGCCCACAGGATATTTATAAGCTCCTCTTCCTATGCAGTCAGTTGTACCTTACATGTGCTTCTCACTAAATTAGAATATTAAAATAAAAGGGGAAACTCGTATATTATATAAAGTCATTACAAACAGAGTGTTGTATTTGAAGTGTTTATTTCTGTTAATGTAAATGATTAGGGCTTATAGCCAATGAAAACCCAGAAGTCATTTTCTCAGTGAATTAGAATACTTTATAACATAAGCTTGAAAAATGATTTTAAAATCCAAATGTTGGCCTACTGAAATGTATGTTTAACCCCTTTCTGCCATTAGACGTACTATTCCGTCCATGTGGGGTGGGCTTTACTTCCCAAGGACGGAATAGTACGTCATAGGCGATCGGCCGCGCTCACGGGGGGAGCGCGGCCGATTGCGGCCGGGTGTCAGCTGCTTATCGCAGCTGACATCCGGCACTATGTGCCAGGAGCGGTCACGGACCGCCCCCGACACATTAACCCCCGGCACTCCGCAATCAAACATGATCGCGATGTGCCGGCGGTGCAGGGAAGCATCGCGCAGGGAGGGGGCTCCCTGCGTGCTTTCCTGAGACCCCCGCAGCAACGCGATGTGATCGCTTTGCTCCGGGGCTCTCCTACCTTCCTCCCTGCAGCAAATCCCGGATCCAAGATGGCCGCGGATCCGGGTCCTGCAGGGAGGGAGGTGGCTTACCAAGTGCCTGCTCAGAGCAGGCACTTGGTAACGCTGCAGCGCTGTTTGACAGATCGGTGATCTGTCAGAGTGCTGTGCAAACTGGCAGATCACCGATCTGTATTGTCCCCCCCGGGACAAAGTAAAAAAGTTAAAACATTTTTTTACAAGTGTGTAAAAAAAAAAAAAAATCCTAAATAATGAAAAAAAATATATATATTATTCCCATAAATACATTTCTTTATCTAAATAAAAAAAAACAAAACAATAAAAGTACACATATTTAGTATCGCCGCGTCCGTAACGACCCGACCTATAAAACTGGCCCACTAGTTAACCCCTTTAGTAAACACCGTAAGAAAAAAAAAAAAACGAGGCAAAAAACAACGCTTTATTATCATACCGCCGAATAAAAAGTGGAATAACACGCGATCAAAAAGGCAGATATAAATAACCATGGTACCGCTGAAAGCGTCATCTTGTCCCGCAAAAAACGAGCCACCATACAGCAACAACAGCAAAAAAGTAAAAAAGTTATAGTCCTCAGAATAAAGCGATGCAAAAATAATTATTTTTTCTATAAAATAGTTTTTATCGTATAAAAGCGCCAAAACATAAAAAAAATGATATAAATGAGGTGTCGCTGTAATCGTACTGACCCGAAGAATAAAACTGCTTTATCCATTTTACCAAACGCGGAACGATATAAACGCCTCCCCCAAAAGAAATTCATGAATAGCTGGTTTTTGCTAATTCTGCCTCACAAAAATCGGAATAAAAAGCGATCAAAAAATGTCACGTGCACGAATGTGTTACCAATAAAAATGTCAACTTGTCCCGCAAAAAACAAGACCTCACATGACTCTGTGGACTCAAATATGGAAAAATTATAGCTCTCAAAATGTGGTAACGCAAAAAATATTTTTTGCAATAAAAAGCGTCTTTCAGTGAGTGACGGCTGCCAATCATAAAAATCTGCTAAAAAACCCGCTATAAAAGTAAATCAAACCCCCCTTCATTACCCCCTTAGTTAGGGAAAAATAAAAAAAATGTAAAAAATGTATTTATTTCCATTTTCCCATTAGGGTTAGGGCTAGGGCTAGGGTTAGGGCTAGGGTTAGGGTTAGGGCTAGGGTTAGGGTTAGGGTTAGGGCTAGGGTTAGGGTTAGGGCTAGGGTTAGGGCTAGGGTTAGGGCTAGGGTTAGGGTTAGGGCTAGGGTTAGGGCTAGGGTTAGGGCTAGGGGTAAGGCTACAGTTAGGGTAAAGGCTACAGTTAGGGTTGGGGCTAAAGTTAGGGTTAGGGTTTGGATTATATTTGCGGTTGGGAATAGGGTTGGGATTAGGGTTAGGGGTGTGTCTGGGTTAGAGGTGTGGTTAGGGTTACCGTTGGAATTAGGGTTAGGGGTGTGTTTGGATTAGGGTTTCAGTTATAATTGGGGGGTTTCCACTGTTTAGACACATCAGGGGCTCTCCAAACGCGACATGGCGTCCGATCTCAATTTCAGCCAATTCTGCGTTGAAAAAGTAAAACAGTGCTCCTTCCCTTCCGAGCTCTCCCGTGTGCCCAAACAGGAGTTTACCCCAACATATGTGGTATCAGCGTACTCAGGACAAATTGGACAACAACTTCTGGGGGGCTAAAAAATAATTTTGGGGGGATTTTTTTTTTTATTTTCACGGCTCTGCGTTAGAAACTGTAGTGAAACACTTGGGGGCTCAAAGTTCTCACAACACATCTAGATAAGTTCCTTGGGGGGTCTAGTTTCCAATATGGGGTCACTTGTGGGGGGTTTCTACTGTTGAGGTACATTAGGGGCTCTGCAAATGCAATGTGACGCCTGCAGACCATTCCATCTAAGTCTGCATTCCAAATGGCGCTCCTTCCCTTCCGAGCCCTCCCATGCGCCCAAACGGTGGTTCCCCCCCACATATGGGGCATTAGCGCACTCAGGACAAATTGGACAACAAATTTTGGGGTCCAATTTCTCCTTTTACCCTAGAGAAAATACAAAACTGGGGGCTAAAAAATAATTTTGGGGGGAATTTTTTTTTTTTATTTTCACGGCTCTGCGTTAGAAACTGTAGTGAAACACTTGGGGGCTCAAAGTTCTCACAACACATCTAGACAAGTTCCTTGGGGGGTCTAGTTTCCAATATGGGGTCACTTGTGGGGGGTTTCTACTGTTTAGGTACATTAGGGGCTCTGCAAACGCAATGTGACGCCTGCAGACCATTCCATCTAAGTCTGTATTTCAAATGGCGCTCCTTCCCTTCTGAGCCTTCCCATGCGCCCAAACGGTGGTTCCCCCCCACATATGGGGTATCAGCGCACTCAGGACAAATTGCACAACAAATTTTAGGGTCCAATTTCTCCTGTTACCCTCGGGAAAATACAAAACTGGGGGCTAAAAAATAATATTTGTGGGAAAAAATGTTTGTTTTATTTTTACGGCTCTGTATTATAAACTTCTGTGAAGCTCTTGGTGGGTCAAAGTGCTCACCAAAAAACTAGATAAGTTCCTTAGGGGGTCTACTTTCCAAAATGGTGTCACTTGTGGGGGGTTTCAATATTTAGGCACATCAGTGGCTCTCCAAACGCAACATGGCGTCTCATCTCAATTCCTGTGAATTTTGCATTGAAAAGTCAAACGGCGCTCCTTCCCTTCCGAGGTCTCCCATGCGCCCAAACAGTGGTTTACCCCTACATATGGGGTATCAGAGTACTCAGGACAAATTGTGCAACAACTTTTTGGTTCCAATTTCTTCTCTTACCATTGGGAAAATAAAAAATTGGGGGTGAAAACATAATTTTTGTGAAAAAAAAATATTTTTTATTTTTACGGTTCTGCATTATAAACTTCTGTGAAGCACTTGGTGGGTCAAAGTGCTCACCACACCTCTATATAAGTTCCTTAGGGGGTCTACTTTCCAAAATGGTGTCAATTGTGGGGGGTTTCAATGTTTAGGCACATCAGTGGCTCTCCAAATGCAACATGGCGTCCCATCTCAATTCCAGTCAATTTTGCATTAAAAAGTCAAATGGCGCTCCATCGCTTCCAAGCTCTGTCATGCGCCCAAACAGTGGTTTACCTCCACTTATGGGGTATCAGCGTACTCAGGACAAATTGTACAACAAGGTTTGGGTCCATTTTCTCCTGTAACTCTTGGCAAAATAAAACAAATTGGAGCTGAAGTAAATTTTTTGTGAAAAAAAGTTAACTGTTCATTTTTATTTAAACATTCCAAAAATTCCTGTGAAACACCTGAAGGGTTAATAAACTTCTTGAATGTGGTTTTGAGAACCTTGTGGGGTGCAGCTTTTAGAATGGTGTCACACTTGGGTATTTTCTATCATATAGACCCCTCAAAATGACTTCAAATGAGATGTGGTCCCTAAAATAAAAAAATTTTGGTTCCAAAATTGTGCTGATGTAAAGTAGACATGTGGGAAATGTTACGTATTAAGTATTTTGTGTGACATATCTCTGTGATTTAATTGCATAAAAATTCAAAGTTGGAAAATTGCGAAGTTTTCAAAATTTTCGCCATGTTTCCGTTTTTTTCACAAATAAACGCAGGTAATATCAAAGAAATTTTACCACTATCATGAAGTACAATATGTCACGAGAAAACAATGTCAGAATCACCGGGATCCGTAGAAGCGTTCCAGAGTTATAACCTCATAAAGGGACAGTGGTCAGAATTGTAAAAATTGGCCCGGTCCATAACGTGCAAACCACCCTTGGGGGTAAAGGGGTTAATAAATGCAATACATACTTAGTTGGGGCTCCTTTTGCATCAATTACTGCATCAATGCGGCGTGGCATGGAGGCGATCAGCCTGAGGCGCTGCTGAGGTGTTATGGAAGCCCAGGTTGCTTTGATTGCAGCCTTCAGCTCTTCTGCATAGTTGGGTCTGGTGTCTCTCATCTTCCTCTTGACAATACCCCATACATTCTCTATGGAGTTAAAGTCAGGGGAGTTTGCTGGCTAATCAAGCACAGTGATACTGTTGTTTTTAAACCAGGTATTGGTACTTTTGGCAGTGTGGACAGGAACCAAGTCCTGCTGGTTGAATGAAGTTTCCATCTCCATAAAGCTTATCGGCAGAGGGAAGCATGAAGTGCTCTAAAATTTCTTGGTAGATGGTTGCGCTGACTTTGGTCTTGATAAAACACAGTAGACCTACACCAGCAGATGACATGGTTCCCCAAACCATCAATGATTGTGGAAACTTCACACTAGACCTCAAGCAGCTTGGATCGTGTGCCTCTCCACTCTTCCTCCAGACTCTGGGACCTTGATTTCCAAATTAAATGCTAAATTTACTTTCATCTGAAAACAACACCTTGGACCACTGAGCAACAGTCCAGTTCTTTTTCTCCTTGGCCCAGGTAATATGCTTCTGGCGTTGTCTATTGGTCATGAGTAGATTGACACAAGGAATGTGTTATGTCCTTGATATGTCTGGTACCACTTTAATTGTATTTATGAGGAGAATTATATTGCAAGGACATTTTACAGCACAACTTATGCCATAAAACAATTCCCCAAAAAAACAGTGTCAGAAATGCTGTTTTTTTTTGTTTTTTTTGCAATTTCATCGCACTTTAAATTTGTTTCCTGTTTTCCAGTACACCATGTGGTAAAATGAAAGTTATAACTCAAAAATTACATCCTACAGAAAAAAAAATGTCATATGTCGATATGGATAGAACATTTTTTTAAAAGTATGGCTTTTGGAGGAAGGGTAGGAAAAACGTAATAAAAAAAAGCAACACAGAAATTGACCATGACATCATGGAGTTAAACAAGAAATCTGTCTGCATCTTATGGAAAAAATATAATCATCCTAATGTTCTTTTGTTCTTCATGGTGTATTCACAGTCCCTAAGGCGCAGTGCTTATCCTGTACACTCTACTTCAGAGAATAGTAAAGAAATAAATATGGAAATTCATGATTTATTGTAAGCAATGCAGAGCTCAAATATCAATAGTGGTTGCAAAAAACTGCTGTTCAATTTTATTTGCCTTTCTCATTTTGCTGAATGTCAAGGAGAAATATAAATTTCCTTGCATGGATCATTAACAAGAAAATCAATATATCATAACAGAAATATGAGATGAAATAAAATATTGCGATATACAGTATGTATATTCATTCAAGGAACACATGGTTTGGTTCTACAATTACATTATATTATTTTTACAAAACATTGTATATTGTTATTATTAATATAATTATAGTCATCCTCATCATTACAATCATCATTTCAACATTTGTCATTTTTTTAATCAAAGCAACTCATTCTTAAATATGTGACCAACAGTTTAAATGGGGAAACCCATGTTCAGACCCCGGTTTTGCCATATGGACATCAATTGGAACCATCCAATCAAAGCCAGAGCAGAGAACCTTCAGGGGAGTTAAGACTTTTGGCATATCATATTCCTATTTACAGTTGTCGTGTAAGGAGTACTCTTCGGGGCCTTCAGTCTTTGCTTGCTCTTTTCTAGTTGACAAGGCCTTGGCAACATATGCCGTGATGTAAAGTCACAACATAAATATATCACAACATGTGTCACTCTAGATAGTGACTATGCCTTGGGAGAAGCACTTTGCGAACTTCTGATGCTCTGACCTAACAAAATCATGACGTGGGTTACTAATGCTTGTCAACAGAAGGAAAAAATTAAAATCCTGAAACCATTGTCACACCTGAAGAAAAGGAAGACTTTGGAACTTCTAGGAGAGATCAGGTGACTGTCTGGGGACCTGTGGCAGAGGGACAGGTGAGCTGCTAAAAGAAGATAATATTTTCACTTCTTCCAAGTCCACAGCAATCCTGCTAAATAAAGGTCAGTTAGCTGCAATTTTCCTGGGTTCATCCAAAGAAAGTTGCAAAACATTTACAGTGGGGAAAAAAAGCATTTAGTTAGCCACTAATTATGCAAGTTCTTACACTTAAAAAGATGAGAGAGGCTATAATTGACATCATAGGTAGAGCACAACTATGAGAGTCAAAATTGAGAGAACAATTAAAAAAACTCGCATTGTTTGATTTGGCAAGATTTATTTTTCAAATTGTGGTGGAAAATAAGTATTTGGTCATTAACAAAAGTTAATCTCAATATTTTGTTATATATCCTTTGTTGGCAATAACAGAGGTCAAACGTTTTCTGTAAGTTTTCACAAGGTTGGCACACACTGTTTGTTTTATGTTGGCGCATTCCTCCATGCAGATCTCCTGAAGAATAGCATGTCTTGGGCCTGTAGCTGGGCAACACGAACTTTCAACTCCCTCCCAAGGTTTTTGATGGGGTTGAGATCTGGAGACTGGCTAGGCCACTCCAGGACCTTCATATGCTTCTTATGAAGCCACTCCTTTGTTGCCCTGGTGGTGTGCTTGGGATCCTTATCATGCTGAAAGACCCATCCGTGTTTCATCTTGAATGCCCTTGCTGATGGAAGGAGGTTTACACTCAAAATCTGGCCCCAATTCATTCTTTCATGTACATGGATCAGTCATCCTGGTCACTTTGAAGGGAAACAGCCCCAAAGCATGATGTTGCCACCCCTATGCTTCACAGTAGGTATGGTATTCTTTGGATGCAACTCAGCATTTTGTCTCCTCCAAACATGACGAGTTTTGTTTCTACCAAACAGTTCTACTTTCGTTTCATCAGACCATATGACATTCTCCCAATACTCTGTTGGATAATCCAAATGCTCTCTAGCAAACCTCAGATGGGCCTGGGCATGTACTGGCTTAAGCAGGGGAACACGTCTGGCACTTCAGGATCTGAGTCCCTGGCAGCGTAGTGTGTTACTTATGTTAGCCTTTGTTACGGTGGTCCAAGCTCTATGCAGGCCATTCACTAGGTCCCCATGTGTGATTTTGGGATTTTTGCTCACTGTTCTTGTGATTACTTTGATCCCACTGGTGAGATCTTGCATGGAGCCCCAGATCAAGGGAGATTATCAGTGGTCTTGTATGTCTTCCATTTTCTTATTATTGCTCCGACAGTTGATTCCATCACACCAAGCTCCTTGCCTATAGCAGATTCAGTCTTCCCAGCCTGGTGCAGGGCTACAATTTTGCTTCTTGGGTCCTTCAACAGCTCTTTGGTCTTCACCATAGTGGAGTTTGGAGTGTGACTGTTTGAGATTGTGGACAGGTGTCTTTTATACTGATAACATTTTCAAGCAGGTGCCATTACTACAGGTAATGCATGGAGGACATAGGAGCCTCTTAAAGAAGAAGTTACAGGCCTGAGAGAGCCAGAAATCTTGCATATTTTTAGATGGTCAAAAATAAAAAAGTTAAAATAAATCTTGCCAAATCAGACCAGGTGATTTTCTGGATTTGTTTTCTCCATTTTGACTCTCATAGTTGTGATCTACTTATGATGTTAATTACAGGCCTCTCTCATCTTTTTAAGTGGGAGATCTTGCATAATTTGTGGCTGACTAAATACTTTTTCCCCACTGTACATTCAGGCAAATCCATTTTTTAGCAAATTCTTCACAATTTGAAGTAATGTGCTGGCTGTTCAATTTGTAGTTTTCCTTTCTTGATGCAAGAACACATTATGGATGATTATACGAGTAAGCCAGTGGATCATCAACTCAAGCATAATATGCTGTATGGGAGACTTTAGAAAGACACTAGGCACATGTTAACTATCATACCTAAAGAACTGTTCCCCATTATTCATATAAGAGTGATAAGTTGGTGCTAAACAGATATGCTGTCAGATTTTAGAACACAATTTATAGCTACATAGATTCGGAAAAATAAGTTATTGATACATGGCCAGTTTTGAAAGTTTTACCATCTGCAAAGACTAGAGAAGTCTGTCATATTTATCGAAGGTGCACATCAAATGTGAGAGACAGAATCTTAAAAACAATCCAGAAAATCACATTATATGATATTTATATAATTAAATAGCATTTTCTTGCATGAAATAAGCATGTGATGCAACAGGAAAACAGAACTTAATATTTGGTACAGAAACCTTTGTTTTCAATACAGAGCTCAGACGTTTCCAGTAGTCCTTGACCACGTTTGCCCACATTGCAGCAGTGATTTTGACCCATTCCTCCATACAGATCTTCTCCAAATCTTTCAGGTTTCGGGGCTGTCCTTGGGCAACATTGAGTTTCAGCCCCATCCAAAGATTTTCTATTGGATTCAAGTTTGGGGACTAGTTAGGCCACTCAAGGACCTTGAAATGCTTCTTTCAGAATCACTCCTAGCTGCTCTTGCTATGTGTTTTGGGTGATTGTCATGCTAAAAGACCCAGCCACAATCCATTTTCAATGTGGTGCAGTCGTACTGACCCCTTTGCAGAAAATCACCCCAAAGCATGATAATTCCCTCAAATTCCTGAGTTGTACTCATCCTCCTTTGTCCTCCAAATGATGTGGAGTTGATGCAGAAAAGTTCTATTTTGCTCTCATCTGATAACATGACCATCTCCCATGCCTCCTCTGGATGAACCAGATGGTCATTGGCAAACTTCAAATGGGCGTGGACATGTGCTAAAATGAGCATGGGGACCTTGCATGCCCTGCAGGATTTTAATCCATGACTGCATAGTGCGTTAATAATGGTAATGTTCAAGACTGTGGTCCCAGCTCTCTTCAGGTCATTGACTAGGTGTCATGGGGGTATTGGGTAGACTAAAGCTGATTACCCGGGCCCCTGCGATATCCCTTAGACTAGGGAAAACCTTGTCTGTCCCTCTCCCAGAATTTACGAGACCACATCCTGACGGATTTTGGGCCACCAAAACCGACGCGACACCAACTCCAAGGTACCCCTAACCCCCGGATGGCCAGCCAGAACCGCATCATGATGCTCACCCAACACCTTTAGGTGAAGATGAAGCGGTACAAATGATTTGTTAATGGGAAGCTCTGGTGGTACTTCCTCCTGAGCCTCGGCAATCTCCGCCTCAACCTCTGTCGTGAGAGCCGAGACCACTACACCCTTTTGGAGGATGGGTACCGGATCTTCCCAAGGTTCTCCCCCCGGAAAACACCTGGATAAAGCATCTGCCTTAGTGTTCTTAGACCCCGGACGGTACGTGACAAAAAAGTTGAAACGCATAAAAAACAATGCCCAGCGAGCTTGCCTGGGGGACAGACGCTTGGCTGACTCTAAATAAATATCATACTAGCGGAAAAGGGAGTCTGGACACTAAAGATTTGTATAAAAATATAGAAATTTTATTAACATATAAATACAGACAATACCACACAAAAATAACCAAAAATACAATAAATAATTATATAAAACAATCCCAACATGTAGGGAAAAGAGGGAATCAACCAGTACACTGACAAGAAGGGCACACACCTATGGTATGATCTGGGTAAATAGTCTCATGCATATGACTAGTGCATCATGTTCCCACAGTGGGAGAGCATATTAAAGAGAGGCCAGCGTATCAAGACACATGTCATGCCATATCCTCTTAAACTCTACACATCACTGCAAGTCATGCATAACTTACCCATGGTAAATCAGAGCGCCTGTGTGACCTTCGCAGCACCCCTGATGCGCGTTTCGCACTATCGCTTTCTCAAAGGGAGTGGCGTGGGTGTCAAGCTGCTACCGCACTATTTATAGAACACAGGGTGTTTCAGCACGTACGGCGCATGCGCACCTCAGTCACACCGAACAAATAGTCCACTCCCCATATGCGTCATTGTGCGGCGTGTGTGTGGGCGGAAATCCGCCGTTGGTACCTGTGTACATCCACGCCGCACAAATCAAAGACGCAATGAGGATAGGACAATGCCGGGTTAGTGGAGAAGCGCATGCGCACTGCGAGCACCCAGATGGCCGGCAAAGCGATCCTCCCAATCCGGAAATGTATAAACCCAGGTGAAGGAACACCGCATCTGCGCACTAGAGAGAGTCTACAGACCAGCCAGATTTCAATGTGTGACCATGGTAACGATAATAAACATGATTAAAGCTTGCGTATCTCTGAGTCTTAGACATATGGGTATCTACATGTCCAGCGATACATTATATCACCCAAAAGCGGTAGTGGGATCCGAACGATAGATACAGTTAGGGCCAGAAATATTTGGACAGTGACACAATTTTCGCGAGTTGGGCTCTGCATGCCACCACATTGGATTTGAAATGAAACCTCTACAACAGAATTCAAGTGTAGATTGTAACGTTTAATTTGAAGGGTTGAACAAAAATATCTGATAGAAAATGTAGGAATTGTACACATTTGTTTACTATCACTCCACATTTTAGGAGGTCAAAAGTAATTGGACAAATAAACACAACCCAAACAAAATATTTTTATTTTCAATATTTTGTTGCAAATCCTTTGGAGGCAATATCTGCCTTAAGTCTGGAACCCATGGACATCACCAAACGCTGGGTTTCCTCCTTCTTAATGCTTTACAGCCGCAGCCTTCAGGTCTTGCTTGTTTGTGGGTCTTTCCGTCTTAAGTCTGGATTTGAGCAAGTGAAATGCATGCTCAATTGGGTTTAGATCTGGAGATTGACTTGGCCATTGCAGAATGTTCCACTTTTTGGCACTCATGAACTCCTGGGTAGCTTTGGCTGTATGCTTGGGGTCATTGTCCATCTGTACTATGAAGCGCCGTCCAATCAACTTTGCAGCATTTGGCTGAATCTGGGCTGAAAGTATATCCCGGTACACTTCAGAATTCATCCGGCTACTCTTGTCTGCTCTTATGTCATCAATAAACACAAGTGACCCAGTGCCATTGAAAGCCATGCATGCCCATGCCATCACGTTGCCTCCACCATGTTTTACAGAGGATGTGGTGTGCCTTGGATCATGTGCCGTTCCCTTTCTTCTCCAAACTTTTTTCTTCCCATCATTCTGGTACAGGTTGATCTTTGTCTCATCTGTCCATAGAATACTTTTCCAGAACTGAGCTGGCTTCTTGAGGTGTTTTTCTGCAAATTTAACTCTGGCCTGTCTATTTTTGGTATTGATGAATGGTTTGCATCTAGATGTGAACCCTTTGTATTTACTGTCATGGAGTTTTCTCTTTACTGTTGACTTAGAGACAGATACACCTACTTCACTGAGAGTGTTCTGGACTTCAGTTGATGTTGTGAACGGGTTCTTCTTCACCAAATTAAGTATGCGGCGATCATCCACCACTGTTGTCATCCGTGGACGCCCAGGCCTTTTTGAGTTCCCAAGCTCACCAGTCAATTCCTTTTTTCTCAGAATGTACCCAACTGTTGATTTTGCTACTCCAAGCATGTCTGCTATCTCTCTGATGGATTTTTTCTTTTTTTTCAGCCTCAGGATGTTCTGCTTCACCTCAATTGAGAGATCCTTTGACCGCATGTTGTCTGCTCACAGCAACAGCTTCCAAATGCAAAACCACACACCTGGAATCCACCCCTGACCTTTTAACTACTTCATTGATTACAGGTTAACGAGGGAGATGCCTTCAGAGTTAATTGCAGCCCTTAGAGTCCATTGTCCAATTACTTTTGGTCCCTTGAAAAAGAGGACGCTATGCATTACAGAGCTATGATTCCTAAACCCTTTCTCCAATTTGGATGTGGAAACTATCATATTGCAGCTGGGAGTGTGCACTTTCAGCCCATATTACATATATAATTTTATTTCTGAACATGTTTTTGTAAACAGCTAAAATAACAAAACTTGTGTCACTGTCCAAATATTTCTGGCCCTAACTGTATACATAGACACCATAAGGTGTATGGAACTGTGCACCATCATCAACATCAATTGTTGATAATAAGCATGGCGACTAGTTTCGCCAAGCACGTATGTCATTCAATCCCAATACCGCTATAGGAAAACCGCCGCTGGTATCTGTGTACATCCGCGCCACACACATCAAAAGACGCGATGAAGATAGAACAATGCCGGGTTAGTGTAGGGGCGCATGCGCACTGCGAGCACCCAGATGGCCGGCAGCGCGATCCTCCCAATCGGAAATGTATAAACCCAGGTAAAGGAGCACCGCATCTGCGCACTGGAGAGGGTCTACAGACCAGCCGAATCCCAATATGTGACCATAGTAACAATAGTAAACATAACTGAAGCTTGCATATCTCTAAGTCTTAGACATATAGGTATCTGCATGTCCAGCAATCCATTATATTGCCCAATAGCGGCAGTGGGATCCGAACGATAAGTGTGCATAGACGCCATGAAATATATGGAACTATGCACCATCATCAATCAATTATTAGTAATAAGCATGGCAACTACTTTCGCCAGACACATATGTCATTCAATCCCAGTACCGCTATAGTAAGGGCAAACGACCCGAAATAAGCCCCATACCGCAAATTGTATAACGGCCCATATTGAGAGGCAGCACTGTGCTCTGGCAGGCGCTCTGATTTACCATTGGTGTTATGCATGACTTGCAGTGATGTGTAGAGTTTAAGAGGATATGGCATGACATGTGTCTTGATACGCTGGCCTCTCTTTAATATGCTCTCCCACTGTGGGAACATAATGCACTAGTCATATGCATGCGACTATTTACCCAGATCATACCATAGGTGTGTGCCCTTCTTGTCAGTGTACTGGTTGATTCCCTCTTTTCCCTACATGTTGGGATTGTTTTATATAATTATTTATTGTATTTTTGGTTATTTTTGTGTGGTATTGTCTGTATTTATATGTTAATAAAATTTCTATATTTTTATACAAATCTTTAGTGTCCAGACTCCCTTTTCCGCTAGTATGATATGCATCCTTTTGGGAATGATACCTCTACATGAATAGATTCACATTGGGAGAATTGTTTTCTAATACTAATTATGCTCTCGGCCACTTATAATGCATGCTTAATGATTTATGTATATGACTCTAAATAAAGCAGATTTTTATGGTCGATGATAACTGTAACCTGATGGACCGCCCCCTCCAAGAAGTGTTACCACTCCTCAAAAGCCAACTTAATAGCCAACAACTCCCTGTTGCCGATATCATAGTTCCGTTCGGCGGACGACAGCTTCTTGGAAAAGTAGGCGCATGGACGCAACTCGCCCAAGAATGAGCCTTGTGACAGCACCAACCACACTCCAACCTCAGACGCATCGACCTCCACGGTAAATGGTTTTGATACATCCGGTTGCACCAGAATGGGGCCGAAACAAAACTGTTCTTCAGAAATTCGAATGCGCGCACAGCGGCCTGAGGCCAGATGGAGAAATTGGTACCCTTTTTCATCATGTCAGTAAGCGGTTTAGCAATGGTAGAAAAATCTTTGATAAATTTTCTATAATAATTAGAAAATCCAAGGAACCGCTGGAGTGCTTTTAGGTTATCAGCCCGTTCCCAATGCAGCACCGCTTGCACCTTAGCGGCGTCCATTTTAAACCCTGAAGCAGACATAATATAACCCAAGAAAGGCAACTCCTGAATCGAAAAAACACGTTCTTCACATGCTTCACGCCAGGTTTCACAAGTGGCCCGGCATATTCCCATGTCAGTATATGGCTAGGCCAATATAAAGCTCACTAAGGCTACGTTCACATTAGCGTCGCGTCGCTGTTGCGTCGGCAACGCAGCGGCGACGCAGCGGCGACGCGCCCCTATGTTTAACATAGGGGACGCGTGCGTCTTTTTTGCACGCGTTTTCCGACACGTGCGTCGTTTTAGACGCTAGCGTCGGACGCAAGAAAACGCTATAAGTTGCATTTTTCTTGCGTCCGATTTCGGCAAAAAACGACGCACGCGTCGCAAAACGCGCGCGTTTTTGCGCGCGTTTTTCCGTGCGTCGCCGCTGCGTCGCCGATGCAACAGCGACGCGACGCTAATGTGAACGTAGCCTTAGACACATCACTGTGTCTTGGTATTAAGGTTTTCTGTTCTGTTATTTTTACTGTACACCAATAATGGCTCTTAGAATGCCTCTACCTGCATTGTCGTGGACTTTCCTGCATCCTGTCTGCCTGCGGTCTCCAATGCTTCCAGTCCTTACTCCATACCTATTTTCCGGTTTCTTGTTTGCCTGCCAATTCCAAAGCGTCACATTCTCACTCTGTTCTTGACTTAATCCACCACTACCACTTAATACCGAAAGGAATTGTGGTAAGCACTAATGATGGGTGAGCACTAAAATGCAAGGGTGCTCGCTGCTCGGGTCGAGCAAATTGGAATACTCGGGTACTCGGCCAGAACAACAAGTCCAATGTAAGTCTATGGGACACATGAGTATTTTTACCGTGATCCCCCATGGGGGTCCTTTTAAGGTCTAAAACATCTGAAAATAATGGAAACACTGCTCACATGACACAAGAAAATCATGGGGATCGCCCCTGGAAGCATTTCTGACTCCTAGGTCACATCTGTAAGCAATGCGGTCAGAGTTTCATGCCATTTTTACAGGTGCCCCAAAAAACATACAAAAACAAAACCAAAATGGATTTTGCATTGAAATATGTTAAGGTACATCCTTTCCAGGGTAATGACTTGTATATAAGGCAAAATAATTAACCCCAGACAAAAATGTTAACCCAGTGTGCCGTCAGTGATATGCAACATCCCTGCCCACAAGCACTTGTCCACATGTCCGTAGTTAGGTGGACTTTCCCAGTAACAGCATTGTTGAGGTCATGGGTAATGTTGTAGGACACATGCTGGTGTAATGCCGGTATGGCACACTGTGAGAAATAGTGACGACAGGGGACCGAGCTCCTTGAGACGGCCACCACCATTAGGTTGTGGAAAGCTTCCATCACAATGAGCCTAAAAAGCAACATTTCAAGCACAAGCAGACGAGAAATGTTTGAATTTAATTCTGTGGCCTGTGGCGCGTTGGCCACGTATTTGCACTTGTGTTTCAATGACTGGGGTATAGACAACTGAAGGTTGCACTGGGACAAGGATGTGGATGGGCTTGATGATGGTGGTGGTTGACTGTGGGCAACAACAGGTGCAGGGAACGAGGGACGAGGCATCTTCACATGCACTGGGGATTGGCTTCTACGCAAAACAGTGGAAGAAGCAGTGGTGTCACCTGCAGACAGTGCTCCTGGAGCCTGAGATTTGGCCCACAAAATCAGGTGCTTTGCTGCCATGTGCCTGATCATGCTGGTCATGGTCAGGCTCATAGTTTTGCTACCCCTGCTGATGCGGGCATGGCAGCTGCTGCAAATGGCCTGTTTGGGGTTATTGGCAGAGTCTTTAAAAATTATCCAGACTCTGGAAGATCTAACAGTTGGAATGGCAACTTCCATCATGTTGGTGTTACGGGGAACAGATGCACGCCCTCTGTCTGCAGCCACCACACTGCTTCTTCCTGCCTGTTGGGGTGCTATGCCACCTTCCCCATGTGTGCTGCTGTCCACCACCACCTCGTCTTCCACATCTGCACCCTGCTGCTCCTCCTAACTTTGTGGCAATTGAGTCTCACCATCGTCCACCTCTTGTGACACTGTACCATCATCGCCTTTGTGTAGTTGCTCAAATCTTTGGGCATCAATACACGTAATCTCATTTTGCCTCACTTCAAATTGAGCAGCCGAGAGTCTGGAATCTTTAAAGGGAAAACTGAACCGCTCTTTGGAGTGTCCAAGTGTGGGATCAGTTGTCTCAGGGCACTCAGCATGGTGGGAGAAAGGAGGACCAGGGTGAGTAATATGCAGTCCACACTCACGGCTACTCAGACTTGACCATGTGGAAGATGTGGTGGTGGTGGTGGCTAAGTGACTGAAAGCATTATCCGCTATCCAACCAACAACCGTTTCACACTGCTCTGGCCTCAATAGTGATGTGCTGCTGTCTCCTAGAAACCGGGACAGGAAGGTCGAGCGAGAAGATGTGGGTCTTTGATGGGGCCCACTTTCAGCTTGGCCATGACCTCGTCCTCTGCATGCACCATCAGCATCACGTCCACTTCCCCATCGCTTGCCTTGCCCATTTTAATTGGACTACTGAAATATTTTAAAAGTTCAATACAAATGGATGAATTTTGAGAAAACTTATATGTGATCAGTATGCATGAAAAGCAATTATTTGGAGACCACAGATAGATCAGGCATCTGACAAAGATAACATTCTGTTTCAATATGTGGCCTGTATTTTTTTAACCACAAAATAATGTATAGACCAAGGGTAGCAGACAAAAAACAGGAATGTAGGCCTGAAAAGCAAGGATTTGAACACCACAGATAGACCAGGCTTCTGACTGAGATAACAGACTGTTTCAATATGTGGCCTGTATTTTTTTTAACCACACAATAAAGACCAAGGGTAGCAGATAGTGAAGAAAGAACATGCTTGCCAGTACTTGGTTCTCACGCGAGTATCACTATGCTCTGTGTGCTCGGCGAGCACCGAGTATTTCTGGGCTTATTTGGCAGGAGCTTGGGTCTCCTCTCCTCCTTTTAATTTTGGTGCTTTTTAGAGCACCAATGTTAGGTCTCAAGTTCCCGCTTCTGCACAGGGGGAATCTCGAGCCATCTGCGCTGCGGTCTCCCATTCTTGTCCAGCCGCAGTGGAGTCTGCTCAGCAGGGACGTCGGTCCCAGCGTCTTGTTCAGTCTCACTCTGTACAGAGAGTTACTTCTGCCATTAAAGCCAGTGCTGGTCAGCAGCGAGCAGACTTCTCTGGGACTAAGTCCTTGTCTGCACACACTGAGCATGCCCAGGGCAAGATCTCCCGTTGGAGATCGAGGGTCATGTGCTCAGGCCCTGCAGCACATTCCATTGGTCCTCTTGGCAGGTCTTGGAAGGGCAAAGTTTCTGTGGCCACTTCCTGTGCTGCAACTATATAAACTGCGCATGACCGCACGGCCATGCGCTAGTGTACATTTGCATACGTGTGTTTGTTGTGAGTGCAAGTCGTCCTTGGATACCCCTTCCCTATTGAATGTCTGTTCGCGGAAGGTGTATGGTTGCTATCTAGCACCCGACTTATCCTACAGCACAAATCACACATTACAGCGTCCAGTTGCTGTGACCACCAGTACGGCGCCGTGCACTTCCTCTGTGCTTTCCTTACCCAAGCCTGGGTGGTTAGTGGCGTTCGTCAGTGCGGCACCGCATGCACTCTTGTGCCCTAAATATTGTTATTTTCCTTACACACCCAGTTGCGGTGTTGTGCCAGCAAGGGTCTAATCGGACTTCAATCCTAGTTGGGGTTGAGTTCGCTGACTACTTGCTCGCGCTCTATGTGCGGTACCGCGAGCCTGTGACGCAACAGGATCGCTTCCTTCACGCTGGGTGAAGTCTAACCCACGTGTGTATACTTATGAGTACCGCCATATAGTCCGTCATTACTTGGCAGCAGGTTCCATCTCTGCACGGTGGACCCCGGGCTGCGAACGCACCATACTCTATCTGTATCATTATTTGGTGCATTCCGCTAGCACTAACATTACACTAGCGCCAGGGTCTGGCTAGTAATGACGGACAAACAGCAATCCTTGCGGTTTATCCAGCAGCTGGAGGGTAGGTTGGCGGCTCTTGAGAGCGCAACCTCAGCTGTGGATGTTACCGCAGTTGCTGTACAGGCTGCTAGCGTGGCTGCAGCAACCCTGTCCATTGCCACCCCTGCTCCGACATTTTCTCGCCTCCCGCTGCCAGAAAAATTTTCTGGTGATAGCAAATTTTGTAGGGGATTTGTGAGTCAGTGCTCTATTCACCTCGAGCTCCTGGCTGCACGTTTTCCCACAGAGCGGGCTAAGGTGGGATTTATAGTGACTCTCTTGTCGGACAGGGCGTTGGAATGGGCTACGCCGCTGTGGGAGCGTGGCGATCATGTGGTGCAGAGTGCTCCGCTGTTTCTGAGCACTCTGAAACAGGTCTTTTTAGGACCTCAAGTCACCCATGATACTGCGCTCCAACTGCTGGCATTAACTCAGGGTGAGTCCTTGGTCAGTCATTTTGCCGTCCAATTCCGCACTTTAGCTGCTGAGCTGGATTGGTCGGATAAAGCTCTTATTCCCATATTTTGGAGGGGCCTGGCTGATCACGTTAAGGACGCTCTGGCCACTAGGGAGATTCCTGCCACACTGGAGGAGTTAATAACTGTCTCCACTCGAATTGACCTCCGTTTTAACGAGCGGAGGTTAGAGCGAGCCCAGTGTAGGCAGAGGTTTCGGCTGGCTCCTACCTTCGCCAAACCTCTGGAATCTCCGGTCCTGGTTCCTGAGTCACATGAGGCCAGGGAAGTGTCACAAGCGGGATCTAAGTCCCGGACCGCTTGTGCACTCAAGGTCTGTCATGTTTGCCAGCAGTCAGGACATGTAGCCACCAGATGTTCTCAGCGGTCGAGGAAACGTCAGCGTCTAGTGGTAGTAGGTGGAGGTACACTAGACACGGCGACGTTTGCCTCTAAATTGTCCTTTAAGGGGACAATTACTATAGGCTCATTCTCCCACTCGGTAGAGCTCTGCGTGGATTCTGGGGCGGAGGGCAATTTTATGTCTTCTGCCTTCGCCCAACGTCACGCAATACCCCTGGTTATGCTAGCTCAACCAGTAACGGTACGAGTGGTGAATGGGTCGACACTGCCCTCACAGATAACACACCAGACCATCCCTTTTACTCTGTCCATGTCGCCATCTCATCAGGAGATTATATATCTGCTCGTCATTCCTGAGGGAATTGATGAGGTCCTGTTGGGAATACCTTGGCTACGGTACCACTCTCCTCATATCGAGTGGTCCTCAGGCAGAATTCTGGGATGGGGCGAATCTTGTGGGGGTAGGTGTCAGAGGGAGTGCGTTCAGGTTGCTACTACAGAGGTACCCGCAGATCTTTCCTCTCTCCCCAAGCAGTATTGGTCTTATGCAGACGTGTTCTCCAAAAAGGCGGCGGAGATCCTTCCGCCCCATCGCCCCTATGACTGTCCTATTGATCTCTTGCCTGGTGCTGAGCCTCCCCGGGGTCGAGTCTATCCGCTATCTCTCCCGGAGACGGAGGCAATGTCACAGTACATCCAGGAAAATCTGGCAAGAGGATTCATTAGGAAGTCAGTGTCACCTGCTGGGGCAGGGTTCTTCTTCGTGCAGAAGAAGAATGGGGAATTGCGTACATGCATAGACTACAGGGGTCTTAACGCCATCACCGTTAAAAATAAGTATCCTTTGCCCTTGATATCTGAGCTCTTCGATAGGCTTCGGGGAGCAAGGGTATTTACTAAACTAGATCTGCGGGGTGCTTACAACCTGATTCGCATCCGTGAGGGGGACGAATGGAAGACGGCTTTTAACACCAGGGATGGGCACTATGAATATCTGGTGATGCCCTTCGGGCTCTGTAATGCCCCAGCCATTTTCCAAGACTTTGTGAACGATATCTTCCGGGATATGCTTTCCACCTCAGTCGTAGTCTATCTGGATGATATTCTCATCTACTCTCCAGATATTGACTCCCACCGGAGAGATGTTTGCAAAGTCTTCAACCTCCTACGGGCAAACTCCCTCTATGCCAAGTTGGAGAAGTGTATGTTTGAGCAGGAGTCCTTACCTTTCCTAGGCTACATCATCTCTGCCCAGGGATTGGCTATGGATCCTGCCAAACTACAGGCTGTGATGGACTGGCAGGAACCCCATTCTCTTAAAGCGGTGCAGCGCTTTATGGGGTTCATTAATTATTATCGCCAGTTCATTCCGCACTTCTCAACTTTGGTAGCTCCCTTGGTTGCCCTCACCAAGAAGGGGGCGAATCCCAAATTGTGGTCTGAGGAGGTCTCCAAGGCCTTTAACTCTATAAATTCACACTTCGCTAGCGCTCCCATCCTACATCGCCCCGATGTTGATAAGCCATTTATCATGGAGGTGGATGCCTCTTCTGTTGGTGCTGGAGAAGTCCTCTTCCAAAAGGATGCTCAAGGTCGGAAGCATCCTTGCTATGGTTGAGCGACCTTGACCTTTTTAGAGTCGAGCCGTGTTTCGCGAAACCCGACTATCTTAGAAGTCGAGTCGAGTGGAATCGGCCGATTATCGCAAAAAGTCGGGTATCGCCCGAAACACGAAACCCAATGCAAGTCAATGGTGGAGCATAGTCGGCAGTGAGTGGAGGCCAGGAAAACACCTACACTGCCCATTTTAATGGCAAAAACATCCATTCTTGTTAAAGAAGCTTGTCAATCGTAATTTACCTTATAATAATTGGAAGGCATTTGAAATTGGGGGTCATTTGGCTAAAGTTGTGGGGGGTAGGGCTGGTTCAAGTAATTAGTGGGCCCAGTAAATCTGGACCACGTCACGGCAGTGGAGCAAGGAGAGGTAAGTATTTCAACTTTGCAAGTGCTGTGATCCTGAGCAAGCAGGGGGGGCCCACTCGTTTGCATTGGCACTGGCACAGGGCCCCTCAAAGTACAGCGGTGTGTTTGCACGGCGGGGGCGCCTCCCACCGGCAGCAACACTTTTGCGTACTATGAGAGGCCCTGTGCCAGTGACGTCGCCAACTAGTATTCCTCCCCCCACCTGATGAAGGAACCTGCACTTTCATCTGCACCTTCCTCTTTGTCCCCGTGTAGGTGGTATGGTATGCGTGAAGAGGAACCTGACTTTCAGCAGGGTCACAATCTTGCTGTGTAGCGTGCACGGGGAATTTTGCGTTATGGGTCAATGTACCAGCAGACTCATCTATCACTGGCTGGGCAATGGGCAGGATGAGGAGGAAACACAGATATAGGCCCAAAGAATAAAGTGGGCTAAATGCAGTTCAAAATTGGTAACACAGGACTAACCAGGGGGCATTGCAGTGGAGGACAACTGGAATGAGAGGCTGACACAGAGAGTAGGCCCAAATCAGTAAGTAGTCGACATGCAGTTCAAAATTGGCAACCGTAGTAAACAGGCGGCCCAGCTTTGTTCAGTTGAGGAGAACAGCAAGGAGTGGCAGACACCGATAGTAGGCCCCAACCCAACTAGTAGGCCAAATGCAGTCTAACATTAACAACTACTTAACAAGAGCCTGAAAATGGAATTTCAGGACAGGAAACCAGGAGAACAGCAAGGAGTGGCAGACACCGATAGTAGGCCCCAAACCAACTAGTACGCTAAATGCAGTTGTTCCATTTAACTACAATTTAATGAGAGCCTGAAGATAGAAGTTCAGGAAAGGCAACCTGGAGAACACCTTGGAGTGTAACACACCATCTCTCTACACCCCATACCCAATTTGTAGGCCTAATGCAGCGTACTTTCCAACAACTACTAAACGAGAGCATGAAGATCGAAGCAATGGAGAGGAAACCTGGGGAACACCTTGGAGTGGAACACACCATCTCTCTACACCCCATACCCAATTTGTAGGCCTAATGCAGCGTAGTTTCCAACAACTACTAAACGAGAGCATGAAGATTGAAGCAATGGAGAGGAAACCTGGGGAACACCTTGGGGAGGCAGACACCGTTAGTAGGCCCTACCAAAGTTGTACACCCAATGCAGTTTTAAAATTCCTAGAGGCTGAAAACAAGACTATTGACGCTCAGCTTTTTTCAAAGGAACACAGCTGAATTGAGTGGCGCAGACAGACACAGGTAGTAGGACTCAAACCAAAAATGTGGCTCACTGCAGCAGAAAAAAGTTACAGGGGTAAACAAGCTGCAGTGCTCTGGGCAGTGGAGGACAAATTCAATAGTGAACCGCAGACAGACTTTGTACGCCTACTATTAAAAAAAGGATGCTCTATGCAATTATAAATAGGTTCCAGGGGTACACGGGCAGCAGTGGTGTGGTCAGTGGAGGCCTAGTGGAAGGAGTGACCGCAGACAGGCATCGAAGGCCTAAAATAATAACACATGGCTGTAGGCAATTTTAAATTGGTTCCAGGGGTACACGGGCAGCAGTGGCCTGGTCAGTGTAGTAGTAGTAGAAAGAACGGACCTCAGACAGGCATCGAAGGCGTAAAATAAAAAAATTGGGCTGGCTGTAGGCAATTTTAAATTGGTTCCAGGGGTACACGGGCAGCAGTGGTGTGGTCAGTGGAGGCCTAGTGGAAGGAGTGACCGCAGACAGGCATCGAAGGCCTAAAATAATAACACATGGCTGTAGGCAATTTTAAATTGGTTCCAGGGGTACACGGGCAGCAGTGGCCTGGTCAGTGTAGTAGTAGTAGAAAGAACGGACCTCAGACAGGCATCGAAGGCCTAAAATAAAAAAATTGGGCTGGCTGTAGGCAATTTTAAATTGGTTCCAGGGGTACACGGGCAGCAGTGGTGTGGTCAGTGGAGGCCTAGTGGAAGGAGTGACCGCAGACAGGCATCGAAGGCCTAAAATAATAACACATGGCTGTAGGCAATTTTAAATTGGTTCCAGGGGTACACGGGCAGCAGTGGCTTGGTCAGTGTAGTAGTAGTAGAAAGAACGGACCGCAGACAGGCATCGAAGGCCTAAAATAACAAAATTGGGCTGGCTGTAGGCAATTTTAAATTGGTTCCAGGGGAACACGGGCAGCAGTGGCCTGGTCAGTGTAGTAGTAGTAGAAAGAACGGACCTCAGACAGGCATCGAAGGCCTAAAATAAAAAAATTGGGCTGGCTGTAGGCAATTTTAAATTGGTTCCAGGGGTACACGGGCAGCAGTGGTGTGGTCAGTGGAGGCCTAGTGGAAGGAGTGACCGCAGACAGGCTTCGAAGGCCTAACATAACAAAAATGTCAATACAATGGTATTGTCAGTGGCAGGCATTGAAGGATGTCAGCGCATAGACTAAACATTGGTGGAGCTGTGAGATAATTTTGCAAGTGGTAGAGCACTGTTTGAGCTGGGGGGGAACTGTCTTGTGGCCGGCGGTACAGGCCCAGGGCCCCTCATATTACAACGGTGTGTCTGACGTTGGGTGCGCACCACCACCGCCAGAGACACTTTATTGTACTAGGAGGGACCCAGTGGCAGTGCCGTCGACCAAAAGCGGGCACACCCACCTCTTCAGATAAACATCACTCTCACGGGTGCTGGCGCCAAGTGTCGATACCACGGCCCCGTGTGGGGAGTTTGGCCATTTAGTGAGGTGTAAACATGTCGTATGCTGGACAATCAGGTGCAGAAAATTACGAGATTGGAAAAGTCATTCAGAATAGTCCACAGGCAAGACCTTTTCATAGGAAAGCTAGGTGTCAGCCGGGCAAGGTGGGGCAAAAGATTTCGAAATCCAGTTGTGGTTCATTTTAATGAAGGTTAGATCATCTACATTTTGGGTAGCCAGACAAGTCCTTTTTTCTGTTAGTATTGAACCTGCAGCACTGAATACTCTTTCTGATAGGACACTAGCTGCCGGGCAAGCAAGCTCCTGCAATGCATATTCTGCCAATTCTGGCCAGGTGTCTAATTTTGATGCCCAGTAATCAAATGGGAATGACGGTTGAGGGAGAACATCGATAAGGGATGAAAAATAGTTTGTAACCATACTGGACAAATGTTGTCTCCTGTCACTTTGAATTGATGCTGCAGTACCTGTCCTGTCTGCGGTCATAGCAAAATCACTCCACAACCTGGTCAGAAAACCCCTCTGGCCAACGCCACTTCTGATTTCTGCCCTTCTAACTCCTCTGGTCTGCTGGCCCCTGCAGCTCGTGTGAGAACGATCACGGGCGCTGTGTGCAGGGAATGCCAGAAGCAAACGGTCAACAAGAGTTGATTGTTTGGTTGCTAATATTAGTTCCAAGTTCTCATGTGGCATTATATTTTGCAATTTGCCTTTATAGCGAGGATCAAGGAGGCAGGCCAACCAGTAATCGTCATCATTCATCATTTTAGTTATGCGTGTGTCCCTTTTGAGGATACGTAAGGCATAATCCGCCATGTGGGCCAAAGTTCCAGTTCTCAAATCTGCGGTTGTGCTTGGTTGAGGGGCAGTTTCAGGCAAATCCATGTCACTTGTGTCCCTCAAAAAACCAGAACCCGGCCTTGCCGTGCCACCAATTTCCAGTGGCCCCGGAAAAGCTTCCTCATTAAAAATATAATCATCCCCATCATCCTCCTCGTCCTCCTCCTCCTCTTCGCCCGCTACCTCGTCCTGTACACTGCCCTGGCCAGACAATGGCTGACTGTCATCAAGGCTTTCCTCTTCCTCAGCTGCAGACGCCTGATCCTTTATGTGCGTCAAACTTTGCATCAGCAGACGCATTAGGGGGATGCTCATGCTTATTATGGCGTTGTCTGCACTAACCAGCCGTGTGCATTCCTCAAAACACTGAAGGACTTGACACATGTCTTGAATCTTCGACCACTGCACACCTGACAACTCCATGTCTGCCATCCTACTGCCTGCCCGTGTATGTGTATCCTCCCACAAAAACATAACAGCCCGCCTCTGTTCACACAGTCTCTGAAGCATGTGCAGTGTTGAGTTCCACCTTGTTGCAACGTCTATGATTAGGCGATGCTGGGGAAGGTTCAAAGAACGCTGATAGGTCTGCATACGGCTGGAGTGTACGGGCGAACGGCGGATATGTGAGCAAAGTCCACGCACTTTGAGGAGCAGGTCGGATAACCCCGGATAACTTTTCAGGAAGCACTGCACCACCAGGTTTAAGGTGTGAGCCAGGCAAGGAATGTGTTTCAGTTGGGAAAGGGAGATGGCAGCCATGAAATTCCTTCCGTTATCACTCACTACCTTGCCTGCCTCAAGATCTACAGTGCCCAGCCACGACTGCGTTTCTTTCTGCAAGAACTCGGACAGAACTTCCGCGGTGTGTCTGTTGTCGCCCAAACACTTCATAGCCAATACAGCCTGCTGACGTTTGCCAGTAGCTGCCCCATAATGGGAGACCTGGTGTGCAACAGTGGCAGCTGCGGATGGAGTGGTTGTGCGACTGCGGTCTGTGGACGAGCTCTCGCTTCTGCAGGAGGACGAAGAGGAGGAGGAGGGGGTGCGAACGGCTACAGCCAACTGTTTCCTAGACCGTGGGCTAGGCAGAACTGTCCCAAACTTGCTGTCCCCTGTGGACCCTGCATCCACAACATTCACCCAGTGTGCCGTGATGGACACGTAACGTCCCTGGCCATGCCTACTGGTCCATTCATCTGTTGTCAGGTGCACCTTTGTGCTCACAGATTGCCTGAGTGCATGGACGATGCGCTCTTTAACATGCTGGTGGAGGGCTGGGATGGCTTTTCTGGAAAAAAAGTGTCGACTGGGTAGCTCGTAGCGTGGTACAGCGTAGTCCATCAGGGCTTTGAAAGCTTCGCTTTCAACTAACCGGTAGGGCATCATCTCTAACGAGATTAGTCTAGCTATGTGGGCGTTCAAACCCTGTGTACGCGGATGCGAGGCTAAGTACTTCCTTTTTCTAACCATAGTCTCATGTAGGGTGAGCTGGACTGGAGAGCTGGAGATCGTGGAACTAGCGGGGGTGCCGGTGGACATGGCAGACTGAGAGACGGTGGGAGATGGTATTGTTGCCGCCGGTGCCCTAGATGCAGTGTTTCCTACTACGAAACTGGTGATTCCCTGACCCTGACTGCTTTGGCCTGGCAAAGAAACCTGCACAGATACTGCAGGTGGTGCGGAAAATGGTGGCCCTACACTGCCGGAAGGGATGTTGCGTTGCTGACTAGCTTCATTGGCCGAGGGTGCTACAACCTTAAGGGACGTTCGGTAGTTAGTCCAGGCTTGCAAATGCATGGTGGTTAAATGTCTATGCATGCAACTTGTATTGAGACTTTTCAGATTCTGTCCTCTGCTTAAGGTAGTTGAACATTTTTGACAGATGACTTTGCGCTGATCAATTGGATGTTGTTTAAAAATGCCAGACTGCACTCTTTCTAGCATCGGATACCTTTTCAGGCATTGCAGACTGAGCTTTAACCGGATGGCCACGCTGTCCTCCAACAGGTTTTGGCTTTGCCACGTGTTTTGGGCAAGATACGGGCCCGGCAGATGGAACCTGTTGCGATGTTGATGCCTGCTGCGGCCCCTCCTCCTCCGCTTCAGAACTGCTGCCGCCTGCACCCTGTTCCCCCAATGGCTGCCAATCGGGGTCAAGAACTGGGTCATCTATTACCTCTTCTTGTAGCTCGTGTGCAACTTCGTCTGTGTCACCGTGTCGGTCGGTGGTATAGCGTTCGTGATGGGGCAACATAGTCTCATCAGGGTCTGATTCTTGATCATTACCCTGCGAGGGCAATGTTGTGGTCTGAGTCAAAGGACCAGCATAGTAGTCTGGCTGTGGCTGTGCATCAGTGCACTCCATGTCAGATTCAACTTGTAATGGGCATGGACTGTTAACTGCTTCACTTTCTAAGCCAGGGACGGTATGTGTAAAGAGCTCCATGGAGCAACCCGTTGTGTCGCCTGCTGCATTCTTCTCTGTTGTTGTTTTTGCTGAAGATGACAAGGAAGCGACTTGTCCCTGACCGTGAACATCCACTAACGACGCGCTGCTTTGACATTTACCAGTTTCACGAGAGGAGGCAAAAGAGCTAGAGGCTGAGTCAGCAAGATAAGCCAAAACTTGCTCTTGCTGCTCCGGCTTTAAAAACGGTTTTCCTACTCCCAGAAAAGGGAGAGTTCGAGGCCTTGTGTAGCCAGACGACGAACCTGGCTCCACAGCTCCAGACTTAGGTGCAATATTTTTTTTCCCACGACCAGCTGATGCTCCACCACTACCACTACCCTCATTACCAGCTGACAATGAACGCCCCCGGCCACGACCTCTTCCACCAGACTTCCTCATTGTTTTAAAAGCGTAACCAAACTAACGGTATTTGTTGCTGTCACACAACTTACACGGTGAGCTATAACTTCAGTATGATTTAGCTACCCCTTTACAGGTGAGTGAGACCACAATGAAAATCAGGCACAATGTTACACACTCTGTTGTTGGTGGCAACAAATGAGAGAGATGCCACACACGCAGGACTGTCACTGAAGCACAAATGTAAATATTAATCTCCCACTGATTTGATTTTTTTTTTTTTTCAGGGAGACATTAGGAAAAAAAAATAATAGAATAAAATGATTTTTTCAGGAAGAATTTAGAAACCAAATAAAATAAAATGATTTTTTCAGGGAGAATTTAGAAAACAAATAAAACAAAAAAAGGCTTTCTATGGCCCACTGAGTGAGAGATGACGCACACAGGAGTCAGGAGTGGCACACAAGCCCAGAGGCCAATATTTATCTCCCACTGATTGATGTAGTGATTTTTTCAGGTAGATTTTGGAACCCAAATCAAGCTAAAAAAATAATAGGCTTTCTATGGCCCACAATTGGAGAGAGAGAGAGAGAGATGGCACACCCAGGAGTCAAGACTGGCACACAAGCAGAAAGGGCAATATTAATCTCCCACTGATTTGATTTTTTTTTTTTTTTTTCCAGGGAGACTTTAGAAAAAAAAATAATAAAAAAAAATGATTTTTTCAGGAAGAATTTAGAAACCAAATAAAATAAAATGATTTTTTCAGGGAGAATTTAGAAAACAAATAAAAGAAAAAATAGGCTTTCTATGGCCCACTATTTGTGAGAGAGATGGGACGCTCAGGACTGGCACACAAGCCCAGAGGCCAATATTAATCTCCCACTTTTTTTTTTTTTCAGGGAAAATTTATAAACCCAATAAAAAAATAAATAAATAGGCTTTCTATGGCCCACTATCTGAGAGAGAGAGATGGCACGCTTAGGACTGGCACACAAGCCCAAAGGCCAATATTAATCTCCCTTTTTTTTTTCAGGGAGAATTTATAAAACAAATGAAACAAAAAATAGGCTTTCTATGGCCCACTGAGTGAGAGATGACGCACACAGGAGTCAGGAGTGGCACACAAGCCCAGAGGCCAATATTTATCTCCCACTGATTGATTTATTGATTTTTTCAGGTAGAATTTAGAACCCAAATCAACCAAAAAAATAAATAGGCTTTCTATGGCCCACTATTTGTGAGAGAGATGGCACGCTCAGGACTGGCACACAAGCCCAGAGGCCAATATTAATCTCCCACTTTTTTTTTTTTTTCCAGGGAAAATTTATAAACCCAATAAAAAAAATAATAAATAGGCTTTCTATGGCCCACTATCTGAGAGAGAGAGATGGCACGCTTAGGACTGGCACACAAGCCCAAAGGCCAATATTAATCTCCCACTGATTGATTTATTGATTTTTTCAGGTAGAATTTAGAACCCAAATAAAGCAAAAAAAAAAAAAATAGGCTTTCTATGGCCCACTGAGTGAGTGATGATGCACACAGGAGTCAGGAGTGGCACACAAGCCCTGAGGCCAATATTTTTCTCCCACTGATTGATGTAGTGATTTTTTCAGGTAGATTTTAGAACCCAAATCAAGCAAAAAAATAAATAGGCTTTCTATGGCCCACTGACTGAGAGGTGGCACACACAGGAGTCAAGAGTGGCACACAAGCCCTGAGGCCAATAGTTTTCTCCCACTGATTGATGTAGTGATTTTTTCAGGTAGATTTTATAACCCAAATCAAGCAAAAAAATAAATAGGCTTTCTATGGCCCACTGAGTGAGAGATGGCACACACAGGGATGGCACTCTAGCAGAAATGTCAATCTTAATCTCCCACAAAAAAAACAAAAAAAAAAACAGGGAGTGTCCAACAATTACTATCTCCCTGCAGTAATCTCAGCCAGGTATGGCAGGCAGCAATAAGGAGTGGACTGATGCACAAATTAAATAAAAAGTGTGGACAAACAAAAAAGATAGCTGTGCAGAAAGGAAGGAACAAGAGGATTTGTGCTTTGAAAAAAGCAGTTGGTTTGCACAGCGGCGTACACACAGCAATGCAGCTATCAGGGAGCCTTCTAGGGCAGCCCAATGAGCTACAGCGCTGAGGGAAAAAAAAAAAAAATGTAGCTTCCACTGTCTCTGCACACCGAAGGTGGTGTTGGGCAGTGGAAATCGCTACAGCACAAGCGGTTTGGTGGTTAATGGACCCTGCCTAACGCTATCCCTGCTTCTGACGAAGCGGCAGCAACCTCTCCCTAAGCTCAGATCAGCAGCAGTAACATGGCGGTCGGCGGGAACGCCCCTTTATAGCCCCTGTGACGCCGCAGACAGCAAGCCAATCACTGCAATGCCCTTCTCTAAGATGGTGGGGACCAGGACCTATGTCATCACGCTGCCCACACTCTGCGTTTACCTTCATTGGCTGAGAAATGGCGCTTTTCGCGTCATTGAAACGCGACTTTGGCGCGAAAGTCGCGTACCGCATGGCCGACCCCGCACAGGGGTCGGATCGGGTTTCATGAAACCCGACTTTGCCAAAAGTCGGCGACTTTTGAAAATGAACGACCCGTTTCGCTCAACCCTAATCCTTGCTTCTTTTTCTCCAAGACCTTCTCACCAGCAGAGAGGAATTATTCCATCGGGGACAGGGAGTTGCTAGCCATGAAGTTGGCTTTCTCGGAGTGGAGACATCTCTTGGAGGGAGCACGTTTTCCCTTCCAAGTCTTCACAGACCATAAAAATTTGGTGTACCTGCAGACAGCCCAGCGGTTGAATTCTCGCCAGGCCAGATGGTCCTTATTCTTCTCCCGGTTTCATTTCACCCTCCATTTTCTTTCTGGGGAGAAGAACATTCGGGCCGACGCTCTCTCTCGCTCCGTTGTGTCATCTGCGGAGGAGGAGGAGGAGCCTTGGCTTATTGTCCCCACCGAGAGCTTGAGAACTGTGACCCCGGTTTCGCTAGAGTCTGTGCCTCCGGGCAAGACTTTTGTACCATCCAGTTTGCGACCGGAGGTTCTCTCTTGGGCACACTCGTCCAGGGTGGGTGGACATTTTGGTACCAAAAGGACATCTGAGTTACTGGCGAGGACATACTGGTGGCCGCATATGGCTCGTGATGTCGCAGAGTATGTTCGGGCGTGTGTCTCTTGCGCCAAGAACAAGACTCCTCGGCAACGGCCAGCTGGTTTGCTTTATCCTCTGCCGGTGGCGGACAGGCCCTGGGAGATGGTCGGGATGGACTTTGTGGTGGGCTTACCCAAGTCTCGTAACTGCACCATTTTCTGGGTGATCACCGACCATTTTTCCAAAATGGTGAACTTGGTGCCTCTTCCACGGCTACCTTCTGCACGGGCGTTGGCTGTCTTGTTCGTCAAGCATATCTTTCGCCTACACGGTATGCCAGACAAAATTGTTAGTGACCGGGGTCCCCAGTTTGCGTCTCGATTCTGGAGAGAGCTTTGTCGTCTACTCAGTATTGAGTTGAATCTCTCTTCGGCATATCATCCCGAGACGAATGGGTTGGTAGAGAGGGCCAACCAGACCTTGGTCACATATTTACGACATTTTGTTTCTGCCAGGCAGGATGACTGGGCATCCTTGCTACCGTGGGCAGAGTTTGCACTTAACAATGCCGTAGCCGACTCCACCGGTCAGACTCCATTCCTCCTAAATTACGGCCAGCATCCGCGTGTTCCTGTGCCCATGCCTGTGTCTTCTGCTGACTCCAGGGTGGCAGACTGGGCTGTGGAGGCACGGGACATTTGGGACCGCACGCAGGATGCCATTCGGGCCTCCAAGGAGAGAATGAGGTCCTCCGCCGATGTTCATCGGCGCCCTGCTCCGACCTTTGCTCCTGGCGACTTGGTGTGGCTCTCCACCCGTAACATCAGGCTGCGAGTTGAGTCCACTAAGTTTGCTCCTCGCTACTTGGGTCCCTTCAAGGTTCTCGAACAGGTTAATCCTGTGGTCTACCGTTTGGCTCTTCCTCCACGCTTGGGTATCACCGACACCTTTCATGTGTCCCTCTTGAAACCCGTATACATGTCCCGGTTTTCCGAGTCATCTGCCGGGACATCGGGTTCGTCTATGGACGATTACGAGGTGAACGCTATTTTGGGGTGCAAGGTGGTACGCGGCAAAAAGTTCTATCTGGTGGATTGGAAGGGTTATGGCCCAGAGGACAGGTCATGGGAGCCTGCTGAAAACATTCGGGCCCCACAGCTCATTGCTGCCTTCGAGCGTAGCGAGGCCCAAGGAGGGGGGGCCCTAGGAGGGGGGGTAATGTTAGGTCTCGAGTTCCCGCTTCTGCACAGGGGGAATCTCGAGCCATCTCCGCTGCGGTCTCCCATTCTTGTCCAGCCGCAGTGGAGGCTGCTCAGCAGGGACGTCGGTCCCAGCGTCTTGCTCAGTCTCACTCTGTACAGAGAGTTACTGCTGCTTCTTCAGCTTCTGCCATTAAAGCCAGTGCTGGTCAGCAGCGAGCAGACTTCTCTGGGACTAAGTCCTTGTCTGCACACACTGAGCATGCCCAGGGCAAGATCTCCCGTTGGAGATCGAGGGTCATGTGCTCAGGCCCTGCAGCACATTCCATTGGTCCTCTTGGCAGGTCTTGGAAGGGCAAAGTTTCTGTGGCCACTTCCTGTGCTGCAACTATATAAACTGCGCATGACCGCACGGCCATGCGCTAGTGTACATTTGCATACGTGTGTTTGTTGTGAGTGCAAGTCGTCCTTGGATACCCCTTCCCTATTGAATGTCTGTTCGCGGAAGGTGTATGGTTGCTATCTAGCGCCCGACTTATCCTACAGCACAAATCACACATTACATTGTCCAGTTGCTGTGACCGCCAGTACGGCGCCGTGCACTTGCTCTGTGCTTTCCTTACCCAAGCCTGGGTGGTTAGTGGCGTTCGTCAGTGCGGCACCGCATGCACTCTTGTGCCCTAAATATTGTTATTTTCCTTACACACCCAGTTGCGGTGTTGTGCCAGCAAGGGTCTAATCGGACTTCAATCCTAGTTGGGGTTGAGTTCGCTGACTACTTGCTCGCGCTCTATGTGCGGTACCGCGATCCTGTGACGCAACAGGATCACTTCCTTCACGCTGGGTGAAGTCTAACCCACGTGTGTATACTTATGAGTACCGCCATATAGTCCGTCATTACTTGGCAGCAGGTTCCATCTCTGCACGGTGGACCCCGGGCTGCGAATGCACCATACTCTATCTGTATCATTTTTTGGTGCGTTCCGCTAGCCCTAGCAACCAATCAGCATGCAAGGATTGTCTGGCATGCACTGTATACCGCAGCCATCTTTGTTGTGGTACTACAGTGATTGGCTGGCCGCACAGCGTCATCAGGTCTATAAGAGACCTGGCTCCACCTTGCTCGCCACATTCTGCTCCAGACTCAGCTAGTGTAAGGAAAGCTGCTGCTGAGATAGGGTCAGATTCTTACATTTATTTGATAATGTGGGTGTACTAATGTTCATTCCAAAATCCTGAAAAAACAACAGTCCTTTTTAGGGCTAGTTCGGGGGTACATAGATTGCAGCACTAAGTAGGCAGGGGAGCCTATGTGCACATACCCACATCAGTGCAAGGCCTGCCAGCACTGTATGTGAGAATATAGATCTCACTACGAACCTCAAAAAGCTCCATTCCTGTCTGCTGCTGCGTATTTTATATATACATAGCTGCAGGTATCCACAGCCATGTTTTTTTTTGCAGCTTATACCTGCTAATTTTATTAGAAAGCAATCCATAGCCCCCGTTTTTCTTCATTTCTTTGCTTGGTCATGCTGGAGACTACAGCCAGGTCATTGCAATACAAGAGCGTGAAAATCTAACAATTTATTTTTTTTTCTGTCCAAGGCATCAGATGTGAGTGCGCAGAAAAATCTGGCTTTTTTGGGGTACTATATTATTTTTTGGAGTGTCTTACAACATTTTTGGACATTATTTTGCTGCCCCAAAAATCTTTAGCTGACCCAAAAATATTTAGCTACAGTCCTTAGATTTATCACTGTGAGTTATACGCCACATGCATTGCATATCATTGCACAAAATAGATTTCAATTTTAGTACTCCTTTTCTTTTGTGTCATAGCCAACTTGTTGACACAATTTTGGTGTGCCCAAAAAAATCAAGGCCACATTTATATCAGTCTGTTATCTCAGGCTGACGGCTGGTGTATCTGTGTTGGGAAAACCTTTTAGTGGCAGGCATACATTACATAGTTCTGCCTGCTAGCCTTGTTCTACTCATTTTTATTGTTTTAAAAAAATCTCCAAAAACATAAAAAAAATACAGTCTGTTTTCTCAGGCTGAGGCGTGGTTTATCTATGGTTGAAAAATCTTTTATAGGCAGGCATATGTTGCATAATTCTGTCTGCTAGCCTTGTTGAATTCATTTTTAATTGTTTTTTTTTTTAACTATCAAACAAAAAAAAATATACAGTCTGTTATCTCAGGCTGAGGCCTGGTGTATCTGTGGTGGAAAAATCTTTTATTGGAAGGCATTGCATAGTTCTGCCTGCTAGCCTTGTTTTACTCATTTTTTATTGTTTTCAAAAATTACCAACAAACATAAAAAAAGAAATACAGTCTGTTATCTCAGGCTGAGGCCTGGTGTGTCTGTGGTTGAAAAATCTTTTATTGGCAGGCATGCTTTGCATAGTTCTGTCTGCTAGCTTTTTTCTACTCATTTTTAATTGTTTTCAAAAATTACTAACAAACATAAAAAAATATACAGTTTGTTTTCTCAGGCTGAGGCCTGGGGTATCTGTGGTTGAAAAATCTTTTATTGGCAGGCATACATTGCATAGTTCTGTCTGCTAGCCTTGTTCTACTCATTTTTCATTGCTTTAAAAAAATTACCAAAAGGAAAAAAAAATTAATACATTGTTATCTCAGGCTGAGGCCTGGTGTCTGTGGTTGAAAAATCTTTTATTAGCAGGCATACGTTGCATAGGTCTGTCTGCTAGCTTTGTTCTATTCATTTTTTATTGTTTTTAAAAATTGCAAACAAACATAAAAAAATTAATACAGTCTGTTATGTCAGGCTGAGGCCTGGTGTATCTGTGATAAAATATATTTTATTGGCAGGCATACATTGCATAGTTCTGTCTGCTTACCTTGTTCTACTCATTTTTTATTGTTTTCAAAAAAATCTCCAAAAAAAAATATATACAGCCTGTTTTCTCAGGCTGATGACTGGTGTATCTGTGGTTGAAAAATCTTTTATTGGCAGGGATACATTGCATAGTTCTGTCTGATAGCCTTGTTTTACTCATTTTTTATTGTTTTCAAAAAATACCACTAAACATAAAAAAATACACAGTCTGTTATCTCAAGCTGAAGAATGGTGTATCTGTGGTGGAAAAATCTTCGCTTAGCAGGCATACTGACCACATATAATTTTTCTACAAATAAATCCATCAAGTGGACGTGATGCTGATGGTGCATGCAGAGGACGAGGCCATGGCCAAGCAAAGACCCACATCTTTACGCTCAACCTTCCTTTCCCAGTTTCTAGGGGACAGCAGCACACCACTATTCAAGCCAGAACAGTGTGAAATGGCTGTTGGCTAGATAGAGGATAATGCTTCCAGTCATTTAGCCACCACCACCACTATGTCTTCCACACAGTAAAGGTTGAGTAGCCCTGATTGTGGACCTGATATTACTCACCCTGATCCTCCTTTCTCCCACCAAACTGATCCTGCACGTGGACACTCTGAAGAGCTGTTCAATTTTCCCTTTAAAGATTCTGGACTCCCGGCCGGTCAACTTGAAGTGGGGCCATATGAGATCGCATGTAGTGATGCCCAAACATTTGAACAGCCACGGTCACACGAAGGCGATGGTAGGAAATAGAGATGAGCGACTTTTACTTTTTTAGGATCGAGTCGGGTTTCGCGAAACCCGACTTTCTCAAAAGTCGGGTCGAGTGAAATTGGACGATTATTGCGAAAAGTCGGGGGCCGACTGAAACACGAAACTCAATGCAAGTCAATGGGGAATCAAAGTCGGCAGTGAGTGGAGGACAGGAAAACACCTACAGTGCCCATTTTAATGCCAAAACATCAATTCGTAGTACTGAAGCTTGTCAATCTTATTTTACTTTATAATAATAGCTAGGCATTGAAAACAGGGGGTCATTTGGCTAAAGTTGAGGGGGGTAGGGCTGGCTCAAGATTTTTGGGGGCCCAGGAAACGCGGAATATGTCACGGCGGTGGATCAGGGAGAGGTAAGTATTTCAACTTTGCAAGTGCTGTGATCCTGAGCAAGCGGGGGGGGGGCCCACTAGTTGGCACTGGCACAGGGCCCCTCATAGTACGGCGGTGTGTTTGACAGCGGGCGGCGCCTCCCACTGCCAGAGACACTTTTGTGTACTATGAGGGGCCCTGTGCCAGTGCTAACGAGTATGCCCCCCACCTGATGAAGGAACCTGCACTTTCATTTGTACCTTCCTCTTTGTCCCCGTGTAAGGTGGTATAGTATGCGGGAAGGGGAACCTGACTTTCAGCAGGGTCAGATTCTGGCTCTGTAAAGTGCAAGGGGAATGTAGTGGCCTGGGTCAATGTACCAGCAGACTCATCTAGCAGTGGCTGGGCAATGGGCAGGATGAGGAGGAAACACAGACATAGGCCCAAAATAAAAAATGTAGGTTTAAAGCAGTTCAAAATTGGAAACAGGGCTAAACATGCGTCATAGCTTTGTTCAGTGGAGGACAACTGTAATGAGTGGTGCAGACACAGTTAGTAGGCCCAAACTAAAAAAGTAGGCTAAATGCAGTTCAAAATTGGTAACAGGAGTACACAGGTGGCATTGCTTTGTTCAGTGGAGGAGGACAACTGTAATGAGTGGCTCAGACAGACTTAGTAGGCCTAAAATAAAAAAGTAGGCTAAATGCGGTTCAAAATTGGTAACAGGAGTACACAGGCGGCATAGCTTTGTTCAGTGGAGGACATCTGTATTGAGTGGTGCAGAGAGACTTAGTAGGCCCAAAATAAAAAGTAGGCTAAATGCAGTTCAAAATTGGTAACATGAGTACACAGGCGACATTGCTTTGTTCAGTGGAGAAGGACAACTGTAATGAGTGGCTGACAGCCAGACATAGGTAGTAGGCCCAAATGATAAAGTAGGCTAAATGCAGTTCAAAATTGGAAAAAGGAGTACACAGGCGGCATAGCTTTGTTCAGTGGAGGACAACTGTAAGGAGTGGCTGACACAGTTACTAGGCCCAAATAAGTAAGTAGGCTAAATGCAGTTCAAAATTGGTAACAGGAGTACACAGGCGGCATTGCTTTGTTCAGTGGAGGACAACTGTAAGGAGTGGCTGACACAGTTACTAGGCCCAAATAAGTAAGTAGGCTAAATGCAGTTCAAAATTGGTAACAGGAGTACACAAACGGCATTGCTTTGTTCAGTGGAGGAGGACAACTGTAATGAGTGGCGCAGACAGACTTAGTAGGCCTAAAATAAAAAAGTAGGCTAAATGCAGTTCAAATTTGGTAAGAGGAATACACAGACGGCATAGCTTTGTTCAATGGAGGACAACTGTATTGAGTGGTGCAGAGAGACTTAGTAGGCCCAAAATAAAAAAGTAGGATAAATGCTGTTCAAAATTGGTAACGGGTACACAGGCGACATAGCTTTGTTCAGTGGAGGAGGACAACTGTAATGAGTGGCGCAGACAGACTTAGTAGGCCTAAAATAAAAAAGTAGGCTAAATGCAGTTCAAAATTGGTAACAGGAGTACACAGGCGGCATAGCTTTGTTCAATGGAGGACAACTGTAAGGAGTGGCTGACACAGTTACTAGGCCCAAATAAGTAAGTAGGCTAAATGCAGTTCAAAATTGGTAACAGGAGTACACAAACGGCATTGCTTTGTTCAGTGGAGGAGGACAACTGTAATGAGTGGTGCAGACAGACTTAGTAGGCCTAAAATAAAAAAGTAGGCTAAATGCAGTTCAAATTTGGTAAGAGGAATACACAGACGGCATAGCTTTGTTCAATGGAGGACAACTGTATTGAGTGGTGCAGAGAGACTTAGTAGGCCCAAAATAAAAAAGTAGGATAAATGCTGTTCAAAATTGGTAACAGGGGTACACAGGCGACATAGCTTTGTTCAGTGGAGGACAACTGTAAGGAGTGGATGACACAGTTACTAGGCTGAAATAAGTAAGTAGGCTAAATGCAGTTCAAAATTGCTAACAGGAGTACACAGGCGGCATTGCTTTATTCAGTGGAGGACAACTGTAATAAGTGGCTGACACAGTTAGTAGGCCCAAATAATAAAGTGGGCTAAATGTCTGCCAAAATATTGTTCATAAATAAACATAGGCATAGGTAGGTACAGGGGTGGGCTCCTCTGCTGAGTAGCAGACAGTGGTAGTTGATGCAAAGTATTAACTGGTCTAAATGGTGGCCAGGGCCCCTGTATATTTTTACTATCATCTATCATTTCAACAAATTTGTATTGGCAGTGCCAATGAAGGATGTAACAGCACAGACTACACAGTGGTGGAGCAGGGAGAGGTAAGTTTTGCAAGTGGTAGAGCACTGTTCGAGCTGGGGGGAACAGTCTCTCGTGGGCGGCGGTACTGGCACAGGGCCCCTCATATTACGATGGTGTGTCTGACGTTGGTTGTGCACCACCACCATCAGAGACACTTCATTGTTCTATGGGGGACCCTGTGCCAGTGCCGTCGCCCAAGATGGGCACTCCCACCTGTCCAGGCAAATGGCACTCGCACGGGTGCTTGCGCCAAGTGGTGACCACGGCCCTGTAAGGGGAGTCAGCCCATTTAGGGAGGTATAAAAATGGCCTATGGTGGACATTCAGCAGCTACAAATGGAGGAATTGGAGCAGTCAGTATGAGGAGGCCAAAAGCAAGACATTTTTAAGGCAAGCTACATGTCAGCAGGGGAATTTGGGGCAAAATAATTTTAAATCCATGATTGGTTCTGTTAGGAGTCGAGTTTCCTCTGCTGCACAGGGGGAATCTCGATCCGTGTCTGCTGCGGTCTCCCATTCTGCATCGGCCGCAGTGGGGAATGCTCAGCGGAGACGTCGCTCCCAGCGTCTCGCTGAAGCTGATTCTGTGCATAGGGTCACTACTGCCTTTTCTGGCTTTCCTATGGTACCCTGCACTGATCTGCGGCGAGCAGGCTTCTCTGGGACTAAGTCCTTATTTACACACACTGAGCATGCCCAGGGCAAGATCTCCCGTTGGAGGTCGAGGGTCACATGCTCAGATACTGCAGCGCATCCCATTGGTCCTCCAGGAAGGTCCTGAAAGGGCAAAACTTTGGTAGCAGCTTCCTGTGCTGCAACTATATAAGCTGCGCATGACCGCACGGCCATGCGCTAGTATTGTCTTTGATATATGTGTGTGTGTAGATGGATGGATGTCGAAGGATGAAAGCTCCTAAATATCCCTCCCTAGTGTTGTTGACTGCTCGCGGATGATGGTAGCTATCTAGCGCCCGACTAGCCATCTGCACGTAACACACATCACAGCGTCCAGTTGCTGTGTCCACCAGTACGGTGCCGTGCGCTTTCTCTGCGCTTTCCTTACCCAAGCCTGGGTGGTTAGTGGCGTCCGTCAGTGCGGCACCGCACGCACTCTCGTGCCTTATATATTATTATTTATGTTTCTCTGACACCCCAGTTGCGGTGTCGAGCGCATGGGATCTTCTGTACTCAAACCCTCAGTCTCGGGTTTGAGATTAGAGACTCCTTGCTAGCGCTCTATGTGCGGTACCGCGGTCCTGTGACGCAACAGGATCGCTTCCTTCACACAGGGTGGAGTTAACCCATGTGTGTGTATTCTTATAGTACCGCCATATAGTCCGTCTTTACTAGCAGCAGGGTTTTTACCTGCACGGTGGACCTCGGACTGCGAACGCACCTAGTTCCATATCATCTTACACTTGGTGCGTTCCGCCAGTCCTTAACAGGTTCATTTTAATGAAGGTTAGATCATCAACATTTCGGGTAGCCAGACGTGTCCTTTTTTCAGTCACTATTGAACCAGCAGCACTGAAGACTCTTTCTGATAGCACACTAGCAGCTGGGCAAGCGAGCTCCTGTAATGCATATTCTGCCAATTCAGGCTAGGTGTCTATTTTTGTTGCCCAGTAATCAAAGGGGAATGACCTGTGAGGGAGAACATCGATAAGGGAGGAAAAATAGTTCGTTACCATGCTGGACAAATTCTGTCTCCTGTCACTTTGAATTGATGCAGCAGTACCTGTCGTGTCTGCGGTCATTGCGAAGTCACTCCACAACCTAGTCATAAAACCCCTCTGTCCAACGCCACTTCGGATTTGTGCACCTTTAACACCTCTGCCATGTTGCCCCCTACAGCTCGTGTGAGAACCATCACCGCCGCTGTGTGCTGGGAATGCCTGAACCAAACGGTCTACTAGAGTTGCTGATTTGGTAGCCAATATTTGCTCAAGGTTCTCATGTGGCATGATATTTTGTAATTTTCCAGGTGTCAATTCACTACTTGTGCTGGGTTGAGGAGAACTTTCTTGCAAATCAACATCACTTGTGGCCCGCAAAAACCCTGTACCTGACCTTGCAACGCCACCAGTTTCTATTGCCCCCTGAGAAGCATCCTCCTCCCATAAATATTCATCCCCATCATCCTCCTCTTCGTCCGCCACCTCATCCAGGAGAGTTCACTGAGCAGACAGAGGGCTTGTAGCTTCGACCACTGCACACCAGACAACTCCATGTCTGCCATTCAATTGCCTGCCCATGTATGTGTATTTTCCCACAAATAAATTACAGCATGCCTCTGTTCGCGCAGCCTCTGAAGCACGTGCAGTGTGGAGTTCCACCTTGTTGCAACTTCAATTATTAGGCGGTGTTGGGAAAGATTCAGCAATCGCTGATGGTTCAGCATATGGCTGGAGTGTACGGGCGACCGGCGGATGTGCGAGCAAAGTCTTCACACCTTCAGGAGCAGGGCTGGTAACTCCGGATAATTTTTCAGGAAGCACTGCACTACCAGGTTCAAGGTGTAAGCCAGGCAAGGTATGTGTTTCAGTTCTGAAAGGGCTACGGCAGCCATAAAATTCCGTCCGTTATCACTGACTACCTTGCCTGTCCTCAAGATGTACCCTGCCCAGTCATGAATGAGTTTCTTGCTGCAAGTACTCGGCCAGTACTTTCACGGTGTGTCTGTTGTCGCAAAAAACACTTCATTTGTAGCACAGCCTGCTGACGCTTACCACTAGCTGTTCAATATTGGGACACCTCGTGTGCAACACTGGCAGCTGCGGATGGAGTGGTCATGCGACTGCGCTCTGTGGACGAGCTTTCGCTTCTGGAGGAGGAGGATGAGGAGGGATGGCGAGTGCCTACAGCCAACTGTTTTCTAGACCGTGGGCTAGGCAGAACTGTTCCACTATGGCTGTCCCCTGTGGACCCTGCATCCACAACATTAACCCAGTGTGCCATGATGGACACGTAATGTCCTTGGCCATGCCTACTGGTCCATGCATCTGTTGTGAGGCGCACCTTTCTACTGACTGATTGCCTCAGTGCATGGACAATGCGGTCTTTGACATGCTGGTGGAGGGCTGGGATGGCTTTTTTCGCAAAGAAGTGTCGACTGGGTAGGTCATAGCGTGGTACTGCGTAGGCCATCAGGGCTTTGAAAGCTTCGCTTTCCACCAAACGGTAGGGCATCTGTTGTGAATTCTGCTCTTGGGCTCCCTCCGGTGGTTATGAGTGGTAGTGCTGCGGTAGTTGGATCGCAGCATTTATCAGGTGTATCCATTTTTTGCAATCTGGGCTGGGCTATTTAAGTCCTGCTTTATCCTTTAGTCAGTGCCAGTTGTCCATTGTTTTTGGAGGATTCACATCCATACTTGGTCTCTCCTGGTCTGCTGTTCATTTCTTCAAAGATAAGTTCTGGCCTTGTTTTTGCAGTCCACCTGCTGTGGACCTTATAGTCTGTGCATTTTCTTGTTTTGTTTTGTCCAGCTTTGTCTGTGAAGGATTTTTTGCAGCCTAGCTTTGTCTCTGGAGATGCAGATATACCCTCCATGTCTTTAGTCAGATGTGGTGTTTTGTATTTTCTGTGGTGGATATTTTCTAGTGTTTTAACCCCTTCATGACCCAGCCTATTTTGACCTTAAAGACCTTGCCGTTTTTTGCAATTCTGACCAGTGTCCCTTTATGAGGTAATAACTCAGGAACGCTTCAACGGATCCTAGCGGTTCTGAGATTGTTTTTTCGTGACATATTGGGCTTCATGTTAGTTGTAAATTTAGGTCAATAAATTCTGCGTTTATTTGTGATAAAAACGGAAATTTGGCGAAAATTTTGAAAATTTCGCAATTTTCACATTTTGAATTTTTATTCTGTTAAACCAGAGAGTTATGTGACACAAAATAGTTAATAAATAACATTTCCCACATGTATACTTTACATCAGCACAATTTTGGAAACAAAATTTTTTTTTGCTAGGAAGTTATAAGGGTTAAAATTTGACCAGCGATTTCTCATTTTTACAACGAAATTTACAAAACCATTTTTTTTAGGGACCACCTCACATTTCAAGTCAGTTTGAGGGGTCTATATGGCTGAAAATACCCAAAAGTGACACCATTCTAAAAACTGCACCCCTCAAGGTACTCAGAACCACATTCAAGAACTTTATTAACCCTTCTGGTGCTTCACAGCAGCAGAAGCAACAAGGAAAAAGTGGACATTTAACTTTTTAGTCACAAAAATTATCTTTTAGCAACAATTTTTTTATTTTCCCAATGGTAAAAGGAGAAACTGAACCACGAATGTTGTTGTCCAATTTGTCCTGAGTACGCTTTGAATGAAAAATTGGCTCCACTCTTTAGCGGACACCATGTCACGTTTGGAGAGCCCCCGTGTGTCTAAAAATTGGAGCTCCCCCACAATTGACCCCATTTTGGAAACTAGACACCCCAAGGAACATATCTAGATGCATAGTGAGCACTTTGAACCCCCAGGTGCTTCACAAAATGATCCGTAAAAATGAAAAAGTACTTTTTTTTCACAAAAAAATTCTTTTAGCCTCAATTTTTTCATTTCCACATGGGCAACAGGATAAAATGGATCCTAAAATTTGTTGGGCAATTTCTCCTGAGTACACCAATACCTCATATGTGGGGGTAAACCACTGTTTGGGCACATGGTAAGGCTCGGAAGGGAAGGAGCGCCATTTGACTTTTTGAATGAAAAATTATCTCCATCGTTAGCGGACACCATGTCGCGTTTGGAGAGACCCTGTGTGCCTAAACATTGGCGCTCCCCCACAACTGACCCCATTTTGGAAACTAGACCCCCCAAGGAACTTATCTAGATGCCTAGTGAGCACTTTAATCCCTCAGGTGCTTCACAAATTGATCTGTAAAAATGAAAAAGTACTTTTTTTTCACAAAAAAATTCTTTTTGCCTCAATTTTTTCATTTTCACATGGGCAATAGGTTAAAATGGATCATAAAATTTGTTGGGCAATTTCTCCCGAGTACGCTGATACCTCATATGTGGGGGTAAACCACTGTTTGGGCACTCGGAAAATTAGCTCCAATTGTTAGCGGACACCATGTCGCGTTTGGAGAGCCCCTGTGTGCCTAAACATTGGAGCTCCCCCACAAGTGACCCCATTTTGGAAACTAGACCCCCCCAAGGAACTTATCTAGATGCATATTGAGCACTTTAAACCCCCAGGTGCTTCACAGAAGTTTATAACGCAGAGCCATGAAAATAAAAAATAATTTTTCTTTCCTCAAAAATGATTTTTTAGCCTGGAATTTCCTATTTTGCCAAGGGTAATAGGAGAAATTGGACCCCAAATGTTGTTGTCCAGTTTGTCCTGAGTACGCTGATACCAGATATGTGGGGGTAAACCACTGTTTGGGCGCACGGCAGGGCTCGGAAGGGAAGGCACGCCATTTGGCTTTTTAAATGGAAAATTAGCTCCAATCATTAGCGGACACCATGTCACGTTTGGAGAGCCCCTGTGCGCCTAAACATTGGAGATCCCCTAGAAATGACCCCATTTTGGAAACTATACCCCCAAAGGAACTAATCTAGATGTGTGGTGAGGACTTTGAACAAAAAAGTGCTTCACAGAAGTTTATAACGCAGAGCCATGAAAATAAAAAAAAAAATTATTTTCTCAAAAATTATCTTTTAGCCTGCAATTTTTTATTTTCCCAAGGGTAACAGGAGAAATTTGACCCCAAAAGTTGTTGTCCAGTTTCTCCTGAGTACGCTGATACCCCATATGTGGGGGTAAACCACTGTTTGGGCACATGCCGGGGCTCGGAATTGAAGTAGTGACGTTTTGAAATGCAGACTTTGATGGAATGCTCTGCGGGCGTCACGATGCGTTTGCAGAGACCCTGATGTGGCTAAACAGTAGAAACCCCCCACAAGTGACCCCATTTTGGAAACTAGACCCCGAAAGGAACTTATCTAGATGTGTGGTGAGCACTTTGAACCCCCAAGTGCTTCATAGAAGTTTATAATGCAGAGCCGTGAAAATAATAAATACGTTTTCTTTCCTCAAAAATAATTATTTAGCCCAGAATTTTTTATTTTCCCAAGGGTTACAGGAGAAATTGGACCCCAAAAGTTGTTGTCCAGTTTCTCCTGAGTACGCTGATACCCCATGTGTGGAGGTAAACCACTGTTTGGGCACACGTCGGGGCTCAGAAGGGAAGTAGTGACTTTTGAAATGCAGACTTTGATGGAGTGGTCTGCGGGCGTCACGTTGCATTTGCAGAGCCCCTGGTGTGCCTAAACAGTAGAAACCCCCCACAAGTGACCCCATTTTAGAAACTAGACCCCCCAAGAAACTTATCTAGATATGTGGTGAGCACTTTGAACCCCCAAGTGCTTCACAGACGTTTACAACGCAGAGCCGTGAAAATAAAAAATCATTTTTCTTTCCTCAAAAATGATGTTTTAGCAAGCATTTTTTTATTTTCACAAGGGTAACAGGAGAAATTGGACCCCAGTGATTGTTGCGCAGTTTATCCTGAGTATGCTGGTACCCCATATATGGGGGTAAACCACTGTTTGGGAACACGACGGGGCTTGGAATTGAGGGAGCACCATTTGACTTTTTGAATACGAGATTGGCTGGAATCAATTGTGGTGCCATGTTGCGTTTGGAGACCCCTGATGTGCCTAAACAGTGGTAACCCCTCAATTGTACCTCCAACACTAACCCCAACACACCCCTAACTCTAATCCCAACTGTAGCCATAACCCTAATCACACCCCTAACCACAACCCTAATTCCAACCCTAACCCTAAGGCTATGTGCCCACGTTGCGGATTCGTGTGAGATTTTTCAGCATCATTTTTGAAAAATCCGTTGGTAAAAAGCACTGCGTTTTACCTGCGGATTTTCCGCGGATTTCCATTGTTTTTTGTGCGGATTTCACCTGTGGATTCCTATTGAGGAACAGGTGTAAAACGCTGCGGAATCCGCACAAAGAATTGACATGCTGCGGAGAATACAATGCAACGTTTCCGCGCGGTATTTTCCGCACCATGGGCACAGCGAATTTGGTTTTCCATAGGTTTACATGGTACTGTAAACCTGATGGAACACTGCTGCGGATCCGCAGCGGCCAGTCCGCTGCGGATCCGCAGCCAAATCCGCACCGTGTGCACATAGCCTAGTTCTAAAGGTATGTGCACATGCTGCGGAAAACGCTGCGGATCCGCAGCAGTTTCCCATGAGTTTACAGTTCAATGTAAACCTATGGGAAACAAAAATCGCTGTACAGATGCTGCTGAAAAACTGCACAGAAACGCAGCGGTTTACATTCCGCAGCATGCCGCTTCTTTCTGCGGATTCCGCAGCGGTTTTACAACTGCTCAAATAGAAAATCGCAGTTGTAAAACCGCAGTGAAATGCACAGAAAAAACGCGGTAAATCCGCCATAAATCCGCAGCGGTTTAGCACTGCGGATTTATCAAATCCGCAGCGGAAAAATCCGCAGAGGACCAGAATACGTGTGCACATACCGAAACCCTAACCCTAGCCCTAACCCTAACCCTAGCTCTAACCCTAGCCCTAACCCTAACCCTACCCCTAACCCTAACCCTACCCCTATTCTAACATTAGTGGAAAAAAAAAATTCTTTATTTTTTTGTTGTCCCTACCTATGGGGGTGACAAAGGGGGGGGGGGTTATTTTGATCACTGAGATATAATCTATCTCAGTGATCAAAATGCACTTTGGAATGAATCTGCTGGTCGGCAGATTCGGCGGGCGCACTGCGCATGCGCCCGCCATTTTGGAAGATGGCGGCGCCCAGGGAGAAGACGGACGGACCCCGGCAGGATCGGTAAGTATGATGGGGTGGGGGGGAGCACGGGGGGGGGAATCGGAGCATGGGGGGGTGGATCGAAGCGCGGGAGGGGTGGAAAGGAGCACGGGGGGTGGAACGGAGCACGGGGTGGATCGGAGCACAGGGGGGGTGATTGGAGCACGGGGGGGGTGATTGGAGCACGGGGGGAGCGGACAAGAGCACGGGGGGAGCGGAGAACAGGACGGAGGGGAGCCGGAGCAGTGTACCGGACAGATCGGAGGGCTGGGGGGGCGATCGGTGGGGTGGGGGCACATTAGTGTTTCCAGCCATGGCCGATGATATTGCAGCATCAGCCATGGCTGGATTGTAATATTTCACCAGTTATAATAGGTGAAATATTACAAATCGCTCTGATTGGCAGTTTCACTTTCAACAGCCAATCAGAGCGATCGTAGCCACGGGGGGGTGAAGCCACCCCCCCTGGGCTAAACTACCACTCCCCCCCTGCAGATCGGGTGAAATGGGAGTTAACCCTTTCACCCGATCTGCAGGGACGCGATCTTTTCATGACGCCACATAGGCGTCATGGGTCGGATTGGCACCGACTTTCATGACGCCTACGTGGCGTCATGGGTCGGGAAGGGGTTAATACTGACCGCATAGTACTCTGTCCTATTATTCCTTTTTAGCTAGTATGGCCTCCTATGCTAAATCCTGATTTCATGTCTGCGTATGTTATTTCCCTCTCCTTTCACAGTCAATATTTGTGGGCGGCTGTCTATCCTTCGGGGATTTTCTCTGAGGCAAGATAGTTTTCCCGTTTCTGTCTTTAGGGGTAGTTAGTTCTTAGGCTGTGTCGAGGGGTCTAGGGAGTGTTAGGTACCCCCCACGGCTACTTCTAGTTGCGCTGCTAGTTCAGGGTTTGCGGTCAGTAAAGGTACCACCTTCTCCAGAGTACGTCTCATGCTGCTCATAGGCCACCAGATCATAACAGTACAACTGGCCAACAATGAGTTAAATGCATCTCAGAAGAAGGGAAGGAAGCTCTTGAGCCATTTTTTTTCTCCAGTCTATTCTGTGTTCTCTTCCCTCTTAATCTCTGGGTGGCTACGGAACCTAGTATTAACATGAATGTTCAGGAGTTAGTTTCTCGGGTGGATCAGCTTGCTGCTAGGGTACAGAGTATTTCAGATTTTATTATTCAGACTCCTGCCTTAGAACCTAAGATTCCCACTCCTGATTCATTTTTTGGTGACAGATCCAAATTTTTGAGTTTCAAAAATAATTGTAAACTGTTCTTTGCATTGAGACCCCGTTCTTCTGGTGATCCCATTCAGCAGGTTAAAATCATCATATCCTTGATGCGTGGTGACCCACAGGATTGAGCATTTTCCCTGGAATCTGGCAATCTTGCTTTGCTTAATGTTGATTCTTTCTTTCAAGCATTGGGGTTATTGTATGATGAGCCTAATTCTGTGGATCAAGCTGAGAAGATCTTGTTGGCCCTGTGTCAGGGTCAAGAAGCGGCAGAATCGTATTGCCAGAAATTTAGAAAATGATCTGTACTGACTAAATGGAATGAGGATGCCTTGGTGGCAATTTTCAGAAAGGGTCTTTCTGAATCCGTTAAAGATGTTATGGGGGGGTTCCCCACGCCTGCTGGTCTGAGTGATTCTTCGTCTCTGGCCATTCAGATTGATCGGCGCTTGCGCGAGCGCAGAGTTGTGCAAACTGTGGCGTTGTCCTCCAAGAGGAGCCCTGAGCCTATGCAGTGTGATAGGATTTTGTCTAGAGCTGAACGACAAGGATTTAGGCGTCAGAATAGGTTGTGTTTTTACTGCGGCGATTCTGCTCATATTTCTGATTGCCCTAAGCGTACAAAGAGAATCGCTAGTTCTGTTACCATCAGTACTGTACAACCAAAATTTCTGTTATCTGTGACCTTGATCGGCTCATTATTGTCATTTTCTGTCATGGCATTTGTGGATTCAGGCGCCGCTCTGAATTTAATGGACTTAGAATTTGCCAGATGTTGTGGTTTCCCCTTGCAGCCTTTGCAGAACCCTATTCCTTTAAGGGGGATTGATGCTACACCGTTGGCTAAAAATAAACCTCAGTTTTGGACACAGCTGACCATGCGCATGGCGCCAGCCCATCAGGAAGATTGTTGTTTTCTGGTGTTGGATAATTTGCATGAAGATGTTGTGCTGGGTTTTCCATGGTTACAGCTACATAATCCGGTGTTAGATTGGAAATCCATGTCTGTGACTAGTTGGGGTTGTCAGGGGGTTCATGATCACGTTCCTTTGATGTTGATTTCCTCTTCCCCCTCTTCTGAAATTCCTGAGTTTTTGTCAGATTTCCAGGATGTATTCGATGAGCCTAAATCCAGTTCCCTTCCACCACATAGGGACTATGATTGTGCTATTGACTTGATTCCAGGTTGTAAGTTCCCTAAGGGCCGACTTTTCAACCTGTCTGTGCCAGAACATGCCGCCATGCGGAGCTATATTAAGGAGTCTTTGGAGAAGGGGCATATTCGGCCATCTTCTTCACCATTGGGAGCAGGTTTTTTTTTTGTTGCCAAGAAGGATGGCTCCTTGAGACCGTGTACTGATTATCGCCTCTTGAATAAGATCACGGTCAAATTTCAATACCCTTTGCCTTTGCTTACTGATTTGTTTGCTAGGATTAAGGGGGCTAGCTGGTTTACTAAGATTGACCTTCGAGGGGCATATAATCTTATTTGTATTAAACAGGGTGACGAGTGGAAAACTGCATTTAATACGCCCGAAGGCCATTTTGAATACCTAGTGATGCCATTCGGACTTTCTAATGCCCCATCTGTGTTCCAGTCCTTCATGCATTACATTTTTCGGAGATATCTTGATAAGTTCATGGTTGTATATTTGGATGATATTTTGATTTTTTCCGATGATTGGGAGTCTCATGTGAAACAGGTCAGGATGGTATTTCAGATCCTCCGTGATAATGCTTTGTTTGAGAAGGGGTCGAAGTGCCTCTTTGGAGTGCAGAAGGTTTTTTTTTTGGGCTTCATTTTTTCTCCCTCATCTATAGAAATGGATCCGGTTAAGGTTCAGGACATTCATGATTGGATTCAGCCCACATCTGTGAAGAGCCTTCAGAAATTCTTGGGCTTTGCTAATTTTTATCGTCGTTTCATTACCAACTTCTCCAGTGTGGTTAAACCTCTGACCGATTTGACGAAGAAAGGCGCTGATGTGACAAATTGGTCCTCTGCGGCTGTTTCTGCCTTTCAGGAGCTTAAACGCCGATTTACCTCTGCCCCTGTGTTGCGTCAGCCAGATGTTTCTCTTCCATTTCAGGTTGAGATTGACGCATCTGAGATTGGGGCAGGGGCCATTTTGTCTCAGAGGAATTCTGATGGTTCCTTGATGAAACCATGTGCCTTCTTTTCTCGGAAGTTTTCACCTGCAGAACGCAATTATGATGTCGGCAATTGGGAGTTGTTGGCTATGAAGTGGGCATTTGAGGAGTGGCGTCATTGGCTTGAGGGGGCCAAGCACCGTATTGTGGTCTTGACCGATCATAAGAATCTGATTTACCTCGAGTCTGCCAAACGACTGAATCCTAGACAGGCTCGATGGTCCCTGTTTTTCTCCCGTTTTGATTTTGTGGTCTCGTACCTTCCTGGTACTAAGAATGTTAAGGCTGATGCCCTCTCTAGGAGTTTTTTTCCTGATTCCACTGGGGTTCTTGAGCCAGTCGGCATTCTGAAGGAAGGGGTGATTCTTTCTGCCATCTTCCCTGATTTACGACGGGTTCTTCAGGAATTTCAGGCTAATAAACCTGACCGCTGTCCTGTGGGGAAACTGTTTGTTCCTGATAGATGGACTAGTAAAGTGATTTCTGAGGTTCACTGTTCTGTGTTGGCTGGCCATCCTGCGATTTTTGGTACCAGAGATTTGGTTGGTAGGTCCTTTTGGTGGCCTTCCTTGTCGCGGGATGTGCGTTCTTTTGTGCAGTCCTGTGGGATTTGTGCTCGGGCTAAGCCTTGCTGTTCCCGAGCTAGTGGGTTGCTTCTGCCTTTGCCGGTCCCTGAGAGACATTGGACGCATATTTCTATGGATTTTATTTCAGATCTTCCGGTTTCCCAGAGGATGTCGGTTATCTGGGTGGTTTGTGACCGGTTTTCTAAGATGGTTCATTTGGTACCTTTGCCTAAATTGCCTTCCTCTTCTGATTTGGTTCCGTAGTTTTTCCAGCATGTGGTTCGTTTGCATGGCATCCCGGAGAATATTGTGTCCGATAGAGGTTCCCAGTTTGTTTCTAGGTTTTGGCGGGCCTTTTGTGCTAGGCTGGGCATTGATTTGTCTTTTTCTTCCGCATTTCATCCTCAGACAAATGGCCAGACGGAGCGAACTAATCAGACTTTGGAAACTTATTTGAGATGCTTTGTGTCTGCTGATCAGGATGATTGGGTGGCGTTCTTGCCATTGGCCAAGTTTGCCCTTAATAATCGGGCTAGTTCTGCTACCATGGTTTCGCCTTTTTTTTGTAATTTTGGTTTTCATCCTCATTTTTCTTCAGGGCAGGTTGAGCCTTCTGATTGTCCTGGTGTGGATTCAGTGGTTGACAGGCTGCAGCGGATTTGGGCTTATGTGGTGGACAATTTGGTGTTGTCTCAGGAGGAGGCTCAGCGTTTTGCTAACCGTCGTCGGTGTGTTGGTTCCCGGCTTCGGGTTGTGGATTTGGTCTGGTTGTCTTCCCGTCATGTTCCTATGAAGGTTTCTTCCCCTAAGTTCAAGCCTCGGTTTATTGGTCCTTATAGGATTTCTGAGATTATCAATCCGGTGTCTTTTCGTTTGGCCCTTCCAGCCTCTTTTTCCATCCATAATGTGTTCCATAGATCTTTGTTGCGGAAGTATGTGGTGCCCGTTGTTCCCTCTGCTGATCCTCCGGCCCCGGTGTTGATTGATGGGGAGTTGGAGTATGTGGTTGAGAAGATTTTGGATTCTCGTTTTTCGAGGCTGAAGCTTCAGTATCTGGTCAAATGGAAGGGTTATGGCCAGGAGGATAATTCTTGGGTTGTTGCCTCTGATGTTCATGCTGACGATTTGGTTCGTGCCTTTCATTTGGCTCGTCCTGATCGGCCTGGGGGCTCTGGTGAGGGTTCGGTGACCCCTCCTCAAGGGGGGGGGTACTGTTGTGAATTCTGCTCCTGGGCTCCCTCCGGTGGTTATGAGTGGTAGTGCTGCGGTAGTTAGATCGCAGCATTTATCAGGTGTATCCATTTTTTGCAATCTGGGCTGGGCTATTTAAGTCCTGCTTTATCCTTTAGTCAGTGCCAGTTGTCCATTGTTTTTGGAGGATTCACATCCATACTTGGTCTCTCCTGGTCTGCTGTTCATTTCTTCAAAGATAAGTTCTGGCCTTGTTTTTGCTGTCCACCTGCTGTGGACCTTATAGTCTGTGCATTTTCTTGTTTTGTTTTGTCCAGCTTTGTCTGTGAAGGATTTTTTGCAGCCTAGCTTAGTCTCTGGAGATGCAGATATACCCTCCATGTCTTTAGTCAGATGTGGTGTTTTGTATTTTCTGTGGTGGATATTTTCTAGTGTTGTAATACTGACCGCATAGTACTCTGTCCTATTATTCCTTTTTAGCTAGTATGGCCTCCTATGCTAAATCCTGATTTCATGTCTGCGTATGTTATTTCCCTCTCCTTTCACAGTCAATATTTGTGGGCGGCTGTCTATCCTTCGGGGATTTTCTCTGAGGCAAGATAGTTTTCCCGTTTCTGTCTTTAAGGGTAGTTAGTTCTTAGGCTGTGTCGAGGGGTCTAGGGAGTGTTAGGTACCCCCCACGGCTACTTCTAGTTGCGCTGCTAGTTCAGGGTTTGCGGTCAGTAAAGGTACCACCTTCTCCAGAGTACGTCTCATGCTGCTCCTTGGCCACCAGATCATAACAGGCATCATCTCTAATGAGATCAGTCTAGCAATGTGGGTGTTCAAACCCTGTGTACACGGTTGAGAGGATGAGTACTTTCTTTTCCTAACAAGAGTCTCTTGTAAGGTGAACTGGACTGGAGAGCTGCATATGGTGTAACTAGCGGGGGTGGTGGTGGACATGGCAGATTGAGAGAAGGTTGGTGATCGTATTCTTGATGTTGGCCTACATACAGTGTTTCCAACCAAGAAACTTGTGATTCCATGACTGCTTTGGCCTTGCAACGATACCTCCACATTTGCTGCTGGTGGTGTCCTAACCGGTGGGCTTACTTACTGTGAGGGAAGCAATGTAGCGTTGCTGACTACCTTCATTCTGAGCAGGTGCACCAATGGTACGGGACGTTTGGTAGTTAGTCCAGGCTTGCAAGTGCATGCTGGTTAAATGTCTAAGCATGCAGGTTGTATTTAAATTTTGGAGATTCTTCCCTCTGCTAAAGGTATTTGAGCATTTCTTACAGATAACTTTGCACTGATAATTCAGATCTTGGTTAAAAAATTCCCACACTGCACTCTTCCTGCTATGGAATACCTTTTCAGGCATTGCAGGCTGTGCTGCTTTCACCGGATGGCCACGCTGTCCTAAAACTGTTTTTGGTTTTGACAAACGTTTTTAGCCAGACATGGGCCTGCCAGATGAAAGCTGTTGCGATGTAGACTGCTGCGGATCATCCTCCTCCGCTTCGGAGCTACTGGCAGTGGCACCCTCTTCCTCCAATGGCTGCCAATCTGGGACAACAACTGGGTCATCTATCACCTCCTCTTCAATGTCATGTGCACCTTCCTCTGAGTCACCGTGTAAGGTGCTATAGCGTTCGGGACGGGGCACCATAGTCTCATCAGGGTCATATTCTGGCTCAGTACACTGCGAGAGCAATGTAGTGATCTGAGTCAATGAAACAGCATAATAATCTAGCTGTGGCTGTGCATCTGTGCACTCCATGTCCGATTCATCTTGTAATGAGCTGTTAACAATTTCCCTCTCTAACCCAGGCACGGTATGTGTAAAGAGCTCCATGGAGTAAACTGTAGTGTCGCCTGCCGCATCCTTCACTTTTGGTTAGGGTGAAGGACACAAGGAAGCGACTTGTTCCTGATCGGGAGCATCCACTGACGACTCGCTGCTTTTATATTTTGAACTTTCTGAAGAGGAGGCGAAAGAGCTAGAGGCTGAGTCAGCAAGGAAAGCCAAATCCTTTTCCTGCTGCTTCGGCTTTAAAAGCTGTTTTCCTACTCCCAGATAAGGGAGCCTTCGAGGCCTTGTGTAGCCAGACAATGACGCTGGCTCAACACCTCGAGCCTTTGGTGCTTTTTTGCTTTTCCCACTACTACCAGATGCTCCACTACCACCACCATCAGTACCAGCTGGCAACGACCACCCACGGCCTCTTCCACCAGACTTCATCATTTTTGGAAAAATCTAACCAAAATAACAACCATTAAATTGTACTGTAAAACAAGGTAGAAGGTGTATATAAACTTGTTCAGAATTTAAATCTCCTTTTTTGGGGGGGAGACTGCACCAAAACTCTGGCCCAGTGTATTACACTACACAATGTAAGTGGCAGAACGTGGCTTGAAGATATATGACAAACTAACAGAACTGACGTAGATCCACTTAGTGCCAATTGAAATCTCCCTTTTTTTGGGGGGAGACTGCACCAAAACTCAGGCCCAGTGTATTACACTACACAATGTAAGTGGCAGAACGTGGCTGGAAGATATACGACAAAGTAACAGAACTGACGTAGATCCACTTACTGTCAATTGAAATCTCCCTTTTTTTGGGGGGGGAGACTGCACCAAAACTCAGACCCATTGTATTGCGCTACACAATGTAAGTGGCAGAACGTGGCTGGAAGATATACAACAAACAGAACTGACGTAGATCCACTTAGTGCCAGTTTAAATCTCCCTTTTTTGGGGGAGAGACTGCACCAAAACTCAGGCCCAGTGTATTACACTACACAATGTAAGTGGCAGAACGTGGCTGGAAGATATATGAAAAAATACAAGGACTGTAGTACAATTTCAATCTCCCTACAATGATCTCAGGACAAGTATGGCAGCAATAAAAAGGACTGCTGCACACAAAAGTGAACCAACCACAACTACAACTCGGACAGCCAGAAAAGTGCACCCACACAGGAAGATCGATTAAAAAGAAGCCTTTATTAATAGTGGCAAATAATACATAAAAATTAAGTACGCGAATACAACAGGACACTGTTAAAAAAATATAGTATATTGAAATCAAAATTGGATATAAATAGGTAACCCCAGAGAGTAAATATTAATAAATATACATTACATGTAGTGATGGCCAGAAAAAATAAAATATATTATATATATTAGAAAAATAATACTAAATTGATATAGAAAAATAATGTATCTAAAAATATGACAAAAAAGTAAAAATAATTAAGCTAAAGTGCAAGAGTGCCAAACAGAGCCAATATATTATGGTATCTATAGGGCATACAATGTGCAACAACAGCAAGAAAAGTGCAAAGTGCTAGATCGCACAGCAAATCTCAAATGTGCGGAGTAGAGTTAATTATGCTGTAGTTCAAAAGTGCTAGACAAAGACCACTAAACCATGTAATGTGCAAGCAGCACAAAGTGCAATGTGCTGCAAACTGGCCATACAAAACAAGGGTTAATATCGCTCAACAGTTTACCTTATAGGGGGGGTTACCTAAAGTCCCGCAATCGCGCACCCCGACGCGCGTTTCGGAAACTCTTTCCTTCGTCAGGGGGTGGCGAGTGTATATTGAATGGGGCTTTATATATCCGCATTACTTCCATTACGGTAACCCCGGCATAGGCGGCGCATGCGCCGTCAGAGAGACCCGGAAGTCCTAGCACCGTTGTCACGTGACAGCACGCACGGGAACGGAGTACCCGGCGTTGCTAAGTCACCACGACGCGGGCGCCAGGATACCAGGCATCAGACCACGCATGCGCACTGCTGGAGGTAGCGCAAGGGAGCAAGGAGATGTGAGATACCAATGTACGAGACGGGAATACATAGCGGACGTGAAAAAAACATAGAAAAAGAAGGGAGGAGGAGGGAGAAACAGCAATCTATGGTACTACAGATGATCCATAAGCGGGTAAAATAATTATGGACATACAAAATAATTAAGTCCAAGGACGCAAAAAAAGGGGGAGGGGGGGAAAAAAGAAAAGGGTGAGGGAATAAATAGCTATATAAAACGAATAACATTTATAATAAATAGTCTCCGGCTCAAATATATTTCATTGCTAAAGTGAATCAAAAAAATATAATATATATATTTATATTAGATAAATAATATCATATACTATATAACCGCCTATGAATCAAATATAGATTAATAACAAAATGAAATTAATATATGCAAAAATAAGATAAAAAATAACAAATGAATAAATATAAAAAATATATATAAACAATATGTGAATAGATCACAAATGTGTATACATTTGAAATAGAGAAGTATACAATGAAAAAGAATATATTATTTAATAAGAAATCCGCATAGTAATCAATTTTCTCCATAGTAGTGCAGCAGATCCGGGACATCAGAGACATAAAAAGTCCATCACACTCCGTCCGAATCCAGACATACCGACCACTCCGCAAGGCCGATGGATCTTCTCCACACAAATCAGCCAAATACATGTGAGTATGGTATACTAAAATTATATAAAAACAAAAAGTTAATAAAAAAGCCACATGTAATACACAAAAGCCTAAAATAAGATTAAAAATTTTTTTTTAAATTTTATTTAAAAGAACAGTGGTGTTGTAAAAAAGGGGCAAAGCTCAAATTTTCATTCAACCCGTCAGGGGACACTGTATTTAGTGTCCAGATCCACTTGGTCTCCATTTGCGCCAGTGTCGTACTTATTTTACCTCCTCTCTCATTAGGTCTAATTCCATCTATGCCTATTACTCTCAGCAGTGATGCGTCACAATTGTGTTTGATTTTAAAGTGCTTGGGGATGGTCTTCAACAGGGATATATCATTAACGTCCTTTGCGGCTATAATCCCCAGCACATGCTCTCTGACTCTTATTTTTAATTGACGGGTACTCATGCCCACATACACCAATGAACATGGGCATGTGGCATAATAGATGACTGTTTTAGTTGTACAGGTTATAGCTTGTTTAATGTCATACGTCACTGTCCCCTTGGAATTACAAAAGACCTGTGCTCTCTCTATGTTAGGACAAGCTACGCATTTTCCACAAGGTCTACAACCTACTACTTGTTTAGCATTCATGGTAACAAAACCAGGCAACATAATATAAACACGAGGGGAATTAAAGGCACTAAATAGTGCAAGAAGACCCCTCACCGAACACAAGAACCAACTCCATAAAGCATGTGAGGAAAGGAGTACAACAGGAGCATATAGGTTATCAAAAAGATTAACAATACTTTATTATATCACATATATTATTACAGAAGTGTAAACATCACCATAAAAATAGTATCAGAAAATACAATAAACAAGGATGATAAAAACCATGAGTGGGTATCCCCCCGGTGCGCACTGACTATGGGGCCAATACACTCAGCTAATTAGCAAAGAAGTGCTACTATGAATTATATAGGATATATCCCATTAAATCACCAAAACCCAGTGGCATGGAGATAAAGTAAATTGTATAGAGCAGTGCTTACCAGTGCAAGATCCCTAAGCCAGGCGCACCGGGTGCGATCCACAAACGCAACCCCCAACGCGCGTTTCGCCCACGAATCAGATAGCTTTATCAAGGGGAGATAGCGTTGTCTGGGTATGGCGTCATTAAATAAGGCCGGCCGGCCACCATGTGACTCGTCACCTGTTACATCCCAGCCAATGGCAGCGGAGTATTCGGCGCATGCGCGCGTCCAAATCACCACGCGCCGCGTCGCAGAAAGCGTCACACATCGCGAGGGCACCTGGGAGAAAACCCAGGACGCATGCGCGATGCAGAAGAGACGCCGCTGCGGCAGGGGGTGGGCGGAGAGAGACAGCGCATGCGCGCCACCGCAATAAGCCGGCTCAAGGATCTAAAACCTCCCACTGTTGTGAGCCCCATTACCAGACCTTACGAGAGAAGGGGATAAACACAGCATGCGATACGGCACCAGAATATCGACCCACAGAGAATCTATAACAACAAGTTCAAATAATATATAGCAACCCGGCGGTGTAGTCCAAAAGTTTGTCCAATTAAAGCGGTATAAGCCGCGATACACACTGGGCTCATAAGGTCGATTGTATATTCAAGATGAAATGGTGGCGTTCTCATGAGGTTTAAGGAGGAAGTCCATTCCGGCCAATATTGATGAGACAGATGAAATGCCAATAACCCAGTTATTGCTACGAAAAGCTAAAAAGAAACAATAAGCAAATAGACATAAATGAATAAAAATGAAAACAAAAATTAAAACCATAGCACGAAAAGGATCCCCAGTGGGGACCCAATCAGAGGGGGAGATGTAAAAAGGATGGAAGGGCAACAAGTGCATGCAAAGAAAAATCACATTATACATTAGAGTGGATAAATGACAAACATCATCAATAGCATTATAAGTTGAACACGGGGGGGGGGGGGAAACAGATGCCACCCCAGAGCCCCCAAGCCACAAACGATTTAAAGAAAAGAGGAAAAACTTAGGGACTCATTGAGTCCCTTGGGTACCATGGTATCAATACGAATAATCCAACCTGCTTCCCGCTGGGCAAGGGCTTTCTTATAATTACCACCCCTAGCTCCAAGGTGAATACTCTCAATGCCCCTGACCTGAAGAGACCCCGCATCACAGTTATGAAATTGTTTAAAGTGGCGGGGAATGGTCTTCAGGTCAGAGGCATCGTCCAGAGTCCGCGAAGCCCGTATGTCCCTAACGTGTTCACGGACACGTATCCGTAGCTCCCTGGATGTCAATCCAATGTAAATTAAAGAGCACCCACACGTGGCATAGTAAACCACGTTGGATGTGCTACACGTAATGTGTTGCCTGATCGAGAATTCTCTACTGCCATCAGAGGATTTGAAAGTCGTGGCCCTCACAATATTCTCACATGCCAGGCAATGCCCACATTGAAAAGAACCGAGCGACGGGCCCCTAGATCCAAAGGGGTTAGCCATAGGGGGGACATAATGACTGCGAACCAGCAAGCTACTAAGGTTAGGAGATCTCTTAGCGGTCATTAGGGGGAAGTCACCAAGGGCACGGGCCAGAGAGGGTTCAGTCATCAGGACCGACCAATGCTTCTTCAGTATGTTTCTCATGTTGGACCATTCATGATTATATGTTGCAATGAACCTGATTTTATCTGTGTCCATATTCCCACTCCGTCCACCATCGTTCTTGTACAATAGGTCCCTACGGGGTGTCCTCCAGGCCCTCTCAAAGCCACGTCTAATGCTTCTGCGGCTATATCCGCGATCCCTGAAGCGCCCCTCAAGGTCACTAGCCTGTGCAAAAAACCTGTCATCGGTAGAGCAGATCCGCCTCATTCTTAGGAACTGTCCGACCGGGATAGCCCCAATGGTGGTGGAACTGTGTGCAGAATCAGCATGCAATAGAGCATTAACTGCAGTCGACTTCCTGAAGACGTCAGTCTGGATCCGACGTGTGTCGTCGATCTCCAGCCTGACATCCAGGAAGTCGATCTGCTGAAGGTCAGAATTGTATGTCAACCTGATGTTAAAAGGGTTCTCATTAAGTTGACTCATAAAATCACTGGTTGAGGAACTACCCTCTTATATTAAAGACACTAATGAGTTCCTCAAAAAAATTGATGGTTTATATATTGGCAAGGACACCTACTTGGTAACATGTGATGTAGAGTGTCTATACACTAACATTCGGCATAGCGATGGGGTTCAGGCAGCAACATATTTCCTGGGGTCATCAATTATGCCTGATCTTATGAAACAGTTTACAATACGTCTCCTTGAATTTTCACTGTCACACAATTTTTTTCTCTTTAAGGGGTCCCTCTACCTACAGCTCCAGGGCACCGCTATGGGTGCTTCTTTTGCGCCAGCTTACGCAAACCTATTCCTGGGGCTGTGGGAGAGGGACCTCTTGACGTCTGAAACATGGATGGACTACATCCCAATATGGGTACGATTCATAGACGATATATTTTTTATCTGGCAGGGGTCAGAAGAATCTTTACGATCTTTTATGTCATTTCTTAACCATAATTCACTGAATATACACTTGACATATAAATGCGACCCTAATTCCTTAGATTTTCTTGACGTGAATATTTATAGAGGAGAGGATAATTGCCTTTCCACTAATATTTTTAGGAAATCTACAGCGGTAAATTCTCTCTTGCATGCTACCTCGTCTCATCCCTCTGCTATGGTACAGTCAATCCCTATCGGACAATTTTTACGTCTCAGAAGGATTTGTCCGAATGATGCCGACTTCGAGGCACAAGCTAAGGATCTCAAAGATAGATTTCTTGAACGTGGATATAGTAGACGTTCCATTAAAAAGGGATATAATCGTGCTAAAAATATCACTAGACACCAAGCCCTGTATGGTCAGCGGATACCGAAATCCAATCAGGTAGTCAGATACATCACTAGATACCATGGACAGAATGAACTCATGAGATCATGTTTGGCTAAATCTTGGGGAATACTTAAGGCAGACCCTATTTTGGCACGATATATTGGTGACAAGCCAAGTATTACGTACAGGAGATCCCAAAATCTAAAGGATCACTTGGTCAAGAGCCATTATGCCCACAATCCAGTCGTGCCTTCCTTTCTAATGAATGCTAAACAAGTAGTAGGTTATAGACCTTGTGGAAAATGCGTAGCTTGTCCTAACATAGAGAGAGCACAGGTCTTTTGTAATTCCAAGGGGACAGTGACGTATGACATTAAACAAGCTATAACCTGTACAACTAAAACAGTCATCTATTATGCCACATGCCCATGTTCATTGGTGTATGTGGGCATGACTACCCGTCAATTAAAAATAAGAGTCAGAGAGCATGTGCTGGGGATTATAGCCGCAAAGGACGTTAATGATATATCCCTGTTGAAGACCATCCCCAAGCACTTTAAAATCAAACACAATTGTGACGCATCACTGCTGAGAGTAATAGGCATAGATGGAATTAGACCTAATGAGAGAGGAGGTAAAATAAGTACGACACTGGCGCAAATGGAGACCAAGTGGATCTGGACACTAAATACAGTGTCCCCTGACGGGTTGAATGAAAATTTGAGCTTTGCCCCTTTTTTATAACACCACTGTTCTTTTAAATAAAATTTTAAAAAAAATTTTTAATCTTATTTTAGGCTTTTGTGTATTACATGTGGCTTTTTTATTAACTTTTTGTTTTTATATAATTTTAGTATACCATACTCACATGTATTTGGCTGATTTGTGTGGAGAAGATCCATCGGCCTTGCGGAGTGATCGGTATGTCTGGATTCGGACGGAGTGTGATGGACTTTTTATGTCTCTGATGTCCCGGATCTGCTGCACTCCTATGGAGAAAATTGATTACTATGCGGATTTCTTATTAAATAATATATTCTTTTTCATTGTATACTTCTCTATTTCAAATGTATACACATTTGTGATCTATTCACATATTGTTTATATATATTTTTTATATTTATTCATTTGTTATTTTTTATCTTATTTTTGCATATATTAATTTCATTTTGTTATTAATCTATATTTGATTCATAGGCGGTTATATAGTATATGATATTATTTATCTAATATAAATATATATATTATATTTTTTTGATTCACTTTAGCAATGAAATATATTTGAGCCGGAGACTATTTATTATAAATGTTATTCGTTTTATATAGCTATTTATTCCCTCACCCTTTTCTTTTCCCCCCCCTCCCCCTTTTTTTGCGTCCTTGGACTTCATTATTTTGTATGTCCATAATTATTTTACCCGCTTATGGATCATCTGTAGTACCATAGATTGCTGTTTCTCCCTCCTCCTCCCTTCTTTTTCTATGTTTTTTTCACGTCCGCTATGTATTCCCGTCTCGTACATTGGTATCTCACATCTCCTTGCTCCCTTGCGCTACCTCGAGCAGTGCGCATGCGTGGTCTGATGCCTGGTATCCTGGCGCCCGCGTCGTGGTGACTTAGCAACGCCGGGTACTCCGTTCCCGTGCGTGCTGTCACGTGACAACGGCGCTAGGACTCCGGGTCTCTCTGACGGCGCATGCGCCGCCTATGCCGGGGTTACCGTAATGGAAGTAATGCGGATATATAAAGCCCCATTCAATATACACTCGCCACCCCCTGACGAAGGAAAGAGTTTCCGAAACGCGCGTCGGGGTGCGCGATTGCGGGACTTTAGGTGACCCCCCTATAAGTTAAACTGTTGAGCGATATTAACCCTTGTTTTGTATGGCCAGTTTGCAGCACATTGCACTTTGTGCGGCTTGCACATTACATGGTTTAGTGGTCTTTGTCTAGCACTTTTGAACTACAGCATAATTAACTCTACTCCGCACATTTGAGATTTGCTGTGCGATCTAGCACTTTGCACTTTTCTTGCTGTTGTTGCACATTGCATGCCCTATAGATACCATAATATATTGGCTCTGTTTAGCACTCTTGCACTTTAGCTTAATTATTTTTACTTCACATTTGTGTGATTTTTTTGCGCGGTAGCACATATATTTCTGACACTTTTTTGTATATTTTTTATTATTTCTTATCATATTTTTGTGCACTTGTTTCCCGATTTTTTTGTCATATTTTTAGATACATTATTTTTCTATATCAATTTAGTATTATTTTTCTAATATATATAATATATTTTATTTTTTCTGGCCATCACTACATGTAATGTATATTTATTAATATTTACTCTCTGGGGTTACCTATTTATATCCAATTTTGATTTCAATATACTATATTTTTTTAACAGTGTCCTGTTGTATTCGCGTACTTAATTTTTATGTATTATTTGCCACTATTAATAAAGGCTACTTTTTAATCGATCTTCCTGTGTGGGTGCACTTTTCTGGCTGTCCGAGTTGTAGTTGTGGTTGGTTCTCTTATCTTAGTGTTCAGTCACTAATTCTCTCCTTCACAGTGCACCAGTAGGGGTCTATTGATTACGTACATACATATTAAATATAAATTGTTGGATATTTATTGGTGCATTGTTTCTGTTTAAATATGCACACAAAAGTGTGGACAAATAAACAAGATATCTGTGCAGAAAGGAGCAACAGAATTTTTGCTTTCAAAAAAGCAGTTGGTTTGCACAGCGGCGTACAAACAGCAATGCAGCTGTCAGGGAGCCTTATAAAGCAGCCTAATAAGCTACAGCGCTGATGCACAAAAATATAAACTCCACTGTCCCTGGAAAAAAAAGGTGGTGTTAGACAGTGGAAATCGCTACAGCACAAGCAGTTTCGGGTTTAATCTTCCCTCCCTAACTATATCCCTTCTTCTGATGCAGCTGCAGCAACCTCTCCCTATGCTAATATCGCAAAAGTAAGATGGCGGTCGGCATGCATGCCCCTTTATAGCCTCTGTGACGCCGCAGAAAGCAAGACAATCACTGTCATGCACTGGGGTGCATTAAAAGAGGTCTGGATACACATGATGAGAGCATTATACTGCATCTGTACAAATCCCTAGTTAGACCGCACATGGAGTACTGTGTCCAGTTTTGGGCACCGGTGCTCAGGAAGGATATAATGGAACTAGAGAGAGTACAAAGGAGGGCAACAAAATTAATAAAGGGGATGGGAGAACTACAATACCCAGATAGATTAGCGAAATTAGGATTATTTAGTCTAGAAAAAAGACGACTGAGGGGCGATCTAATAACCATGTATAAGTATATAAGGGGACAATACAAATATCTCGCTGAGGATCTGTTTATACCAAGGAAGGTGACGGGCACAAGGGGGCATTCTTTTCGTCTGGAGGAGAGAAGGTTTTTCCACCAACATAGAAGAGGATTCTTTACTGTTAGGGCGGTGAGAATCTGGAATTGCTTGCCTGAGGAGGTGGTGATGGCGAACTCAGTCGAGGGGTTCAAGAGAGGCCTGGATGTCTTCCTGGAGCAGAACAATATTGTATCATACAATTATTAGGTTCTGTAGAAGGACGTAGATCTGGGGATTTATTATGATGGAATATAGGCTGAACTGGATGGACAAATGTCTTTTTTCGGCCTTACTAACTATGTTACTATGTATGTTACTATGTCATGCCCTTCTGTAAGATGGTGGGGACCGAGACCTATGTCATCACGCTTCCCACACTCTGCATCCTCCTTCATTAGCTGAAAAATGGCGCTGAAAAGTCATACGAAACGCGACTTTGTTGCGAAGATCGCCGACCTCATGGCCGATCCCACACTAGGATCGGGTCGGGTTTCAAGAAACCCGACTTTGCCAAAAGTCGGCGATTTTTGAATTTGTCTGGTCTGTTTCGCTCAACCCTAGTGGGAAAGTGTCACAAGAGGTAGACAATGATGAGACACAAATGCCAGAAAGTCAGGAGGAGGAGCAGGGTGCGGATGTTGAAGATGAGGTGGTGGATGACATAGTGAGTGATCCAACCTAGCAGGAGGACATGCAGATCGAGGACAGTAACGCACATGGGGAAGGAGACACATCACCCCAACAGGCAGGAAGAAGCAGTGTGGTGGCCGCAGACAGAAGGCATGCATCGTTTCCCCGTAATACCAACATGACGGAAGTTGACATTAAAACTGTTAGATCTTCCCGAGTCTGGTTATTTTTTAAAGACCCTGCCGATAACCCCAAACAGGCCATTTGCAGCACTTGCCATGCCCGCATTAGCAGGAGTAGAAAACTACCAGTCTGACCATCACCTGCATGATTCAGCAGATAGCAGCAAAGCACCTGATTTTGTGGTCCAAACCCAGGAATACTGTCTGCAGGTGACACCACTGCTGCTATCACTCTTTTGTGTAGGAGCCAATCCCCAGTTCAATGTGCTTGTGAAGATGCCTCGGGCCCTGCACCTGTTGTTGCCCACAGTCAAGCAGCACCATTATCAAGCCCGTCCATGTTCTTATCCCAGCACAGCCTTCAGTTGTCTATACCCCAGTCATTGGAACAGAAGCGGTAATACCCAGCCAATGCCCCACAGTCCACAGTACTTAATTCGAACATTTCTTGTCTGATTGCGCTCAAAATGTTGCCTTTTAGGCTCATTGAGACAGAAGCTTTCCGCAACCTGATGGCGGCGGCCATCCCAAGGTACACAGTCCCCAGTCACCACTATTTCTCCCAGTGTGCCATACCGGCATTACACCAGCATTTGTCCCACAACATTACCCATGCCCTCAACAATGCTGTAACTGGGAATCTCCACCTAACCACGGACATGTGAACAAGTGCTTGTGGGCAAGGACGGGACATCTCACTGATGGCACACTGGGTTAACATAGTGGAAGCCGGGACCCAGTCAGACCTTGGGATGGAATACATCCTCCCCACCCGAGGATTGCGTGCCTTATGTCAATCATGGTTGCCCCCACATTTTAGAGCTCCTTCACCTCCTTCTCCTATTTACTAAGGAGGTGAGTGGCGATGACGCCATAATTAGCATCACCATCCCACTTCTCAGCATTCTAGACATTTAGGAGGAGGAGGAAGAACAGGAGCTACTTTCATGTACAGGTGTCATACCGTCTGTTCAGTGGGGATGGACTGGGAACAGGGAGGAGGAGGAGGACAGCATGGTCAGTCGTCCTGTTAGCAGTCTGACACGCACGGCTGACTTTATCTTGCGCTGTGTTCCCCATGACCCTCGCATTATTAAAATTTTCGGTGACACTCATTACTGGCTGGTTACACTTCTAGACCCAGGCTACAAGGACAACTTTCAATCTCTTCTTCCAGAGGCAGACAGGTGTACAAAAATGTTGCTGTACCAGAGGGAACTTGTAGTGGAATTACTGAAAAAATTCCCATGTGAGAATGCTGGCAGCAGACGTCAGAGTTTGCTGTACAACCAACGAGTCCAAGCAAGAGAGACAGAAGTACAATCCAGCTCAGGCAGGGGAACAATGGCAAAGTTCTGGGACAGTTTTCTCATGCCCTACCATCATGCCGCTACAGAGTCAAGTGGTGGTGGCTAGGGTTTAGCAAAAGGGATCGGACAAATTCAAAAATCGCCTTGTCATGATATGTACTTTTTGCCCTGTCCTGTATTTGAATAATATGCCATTTGATGTATGTAACTGTTCTCTGGTTTCTATTAGCTGTAATTTATGTATTTTCTTGTGCTGGGAGTTCACCTGTAACAATATGTCTCCTTCCCCCAATACTTGCAGCCCTAAGCTATAATGTAATTAAGCTTTGTCAACACCACTAGTGGAGGAATAGCCATTCTTCCTCACAGCAGGTGGCTAGTCAAATGTACATACTACATAGACTACGCGGAGCCCACCAGTCTAGAATCTTCTGGTGGACCCAACCATTGAATAGAAGGTGTGACCCCTACCCCCTTCATAGGCGGATCCCAGGAGCTCAGACAATCCATTCTTATTTTGAGATCAGATGTGAGTTGATCCTTGAAGGAGAAGGAGTGGGGATTCTTAGCTGAGGCAAGACCCCACATCCATCTGGGACTGTGGAAGCAAACGGGGCGAGACTTGAGCTGAGTGAGGACATATCTCGTCGTTCGTGAGATTGTTTTGGGATCCCTTGGACTCGTGTGGACTATTGCTTTGTTACCTGGCATAAGGATTATCGGGAAGTGCCCCCGAACCTGTTCCGTTGGACTAATTGTGGACTCTGTAGATCTACCTGCATGTGTTGTTCCAGCGTTCTTGATAATAAATCTGTGGAATCATCCCTTGGCCTGTTGCCCCTTCTTGCTCTGCCGTACACCCCGTCACACGCCGACTTTCTGCAAAGTCGGGTTTCGTGAAACCCGACCCGTTCCTAGTGTGGGATCGGCCATGAGGTCGGTGATCAGCGCGCCAAAGTCGCTTTTTGTATGACTTTTCAGCGCCATTTCTCATCCAATAACCCCTTCATGACCCAGCCTATTTTGACCGTAATGACCTGGCCGTTTTTTGCAATTCTGACCAGTGTCCTTTTATGAGGTAATAACTCAGGAACGCGTCAACAAATCCTAGCGGTTTAGTGACTGTTTTTTTGTGATATATTGGGCTTCATGATAGTGGTAAATTTAGGTCGATAATTTTTGCATTTATTTGTGAAAAAAACTGAAATTTGGCTAAAATTTTAAAAATTTTGCAATTTTCAAATTTTGAATTTTTATTCTGTTAAATGAGATGGTTATGTGACACAAAATAGTTAATAAATAACATTACCCACATGTCTACTTTACATCAGCGCAATTTTGGAAACAACATTTTTTTTTGCTAGGAAGTTATAAGGGTTAAAAGTTGACCAGCGATTTCTCATTTTTACAGCAAAATTTTCAAAACCATTTTTTTAGGGACCACCTCACATTTGAAGTCAGTTTGAGGGATCTATATGGCTGAAAATACCCCAAAATGACACCATTCTAAAAACTGCACCCCTCAAGGTGCTCAAAACTACATTCAAGAAGTTTAATAACCCTTCAGGTGCTTCACAGCAGCAGAAGCAACATGGAAGGAAAAAATGAACATTTAACTTTTTAGTCACAAAAATGATCTTTTAGCAACATTTTTTTTATTTTCCCAAGGGTAAAAAGAGAAACTTGACACCAAAAGTTATTGTACAATTTGTCCTGAGTACGACAATACCCCATATGTGGGGGGGAACTACTGTTTGGGTGCACAACAGGGCTCGGAAGGTAAGGAGCACCATTTGACTTTTTCAATGAAAAATTGGCTCCAATCTTTAGCGGACAACCATGTCGCGTTTGGAGAGCCCCTGTGTGCCTAAACATTGGAGCTCCCCCACAAGTGACCCCATTTTGGAAACTAGACCCGCCAAGGAACTTATTTAGATGCATAGTGAGCACTTTGAACCACCAGGTGCTTCACAAATTGATCCGTAAAAATGAAAAAGTACTTTTTTTCACAAAAAATTTCTTTTAGCCTCAATTTGTTCATTTCCACATGGGCAACAGGATAAAATGGATCCAAAAATGTGTTGGGCAATTTCTCCTGAGTACACCAATACCTCATATGTGGTCACAAACCACTGTTTGTGCACACGGCAAGGCTCGGAAGGGAAGAAGCGCCATTTGACTTTTGAATGAAAAATTAGCTCCAATCGTTAGCGGACACCATGTCGCGTTTGGAGAGCCCCTGTATGCCTAAACATTGGAGCTCCCCCACATGTGACCCCATTTTGGAAACTAGACCCCCTAAGGAACTTATCTAGATGCATAGTGAGCACTTTGAACCCCCAGGTGCTTCACAAATGAATCCGTAAAAATGAAAAAGTACTTTTTTTCACAAAAAATTTCTTTTAGTCTCAATTTGTTCATTTCCACATGTGCAACAGGATAAGATGGATTCTAAAATTTAATGGGCACTTTCTCCTGAGTACACTGATACCTCACATGTGGGGGTAAACCACTGGGGCTCAGAAGGGAAGTAGTGACGTTTTGGAATGCAGACTTTGATGGAATGGTCTGCGGGCATCATGTTACGTTTGCAGAGCCACTGATGTGCCTAAACAGTAGAAACCCCCCACAAGTGACCCTATTTTGGAAACTAGACCCCCAAAGGAACTTATCTAGATATATGGTGAGCACTTTGAACCCCCTAGTGCTTCACAGAAGTTTAGAACGCAGAGCCGTGAAAATAAAAAAATATTTTTCTTTCCTCAAAAATGATGTTTTAGCAAGCAGTTTTTTTTTCACAAGGGTAGCAGGAGAAATTGGACCTCAATAGTTGTTGCCCAGTTTGTTCCGATTATGCTGGTACCCCATATGTGGGGGTAAACCACTGTTTTGGCGCACGTCGGGGCTCGGAAGGGAGGGAGCACCATTTGACTTTTTGAACGCAAGATTGGATGGAATCAATGGTGGCACCATGTTGCGTTTGGAGACCCCTGATGTGCCTAAACAGTGAAAACCCCTCAATTCTAACTCCAACACTAACCCCAACACACCCCTAACCCTAATCTCAACTCTAACCATAACCCTAATCACAACCCTAACCCCAACACACCCATAACCACAGCCCTAACCCCAACACACCTCTAACCCTAATCCCAACCCTAACCATAATCCTAACCCTAATACCAACCCTAACTCCAACACACCCCTAACCACAACCCTATCCCCAACACACCCCTAACCCTAACCCTAACCACAAGCCTAATCTTAACCCTATTTCCAACCCTAGCCCTAATTCCAACCCTAACTCTAATTCCAACCATAACCCTAAGGCTATGTGCCCACGTTGCGGATTCGTGTGAGATTTTTCCGCACCATTTTTGAAAAATCCGCAGGTAAAAGCCACTGCACTTTACCTGCGGATTTACTGTGGATTTTCAGTGTTTTTTGTGCAGATTTCACCTGTGGATTCCTATTGAGGAACAGGTATAAAACGCTGCGGAATCCGCACAAAGAATTGACATGCTGCGGAAAATACAACACCGTTTCCGCGCGGTATTTTCTGCACCATGGGCACAGAGGATTTGGTTTTCCATAGGTTTACATGGAACTGTAAAGCTGATGGAAAACTACTATGAATCTGCAGCGGCCAATCCGCTGCGGATCCGCAGCCAAATCCGCACCGTGTGCACATAGCCTAATTCTAAGGGTATGTGCACACGATGCGGAAAACACTGCGGATCCACAGCATTTCCGCAGCTGCATGTCCGCAGCAGTTTCCCATGAGTTTACAAAAAACGCCGCGCACATGCTGCGGAAAAATCTGCGTGGAAACGCAGCGGTTTACATTCCGCACATTTCACTTTCTTTCTGCGGATTCCGCAGCGGTTTTACAACTGCTCCAATAGAAAACCACAGTGAAATCCACAGAAAAACTGCCGTAAATCCGCGATAAATCAGCAGCGGTTTTGCACTGCGGATTTATCAAAACCGCTGCGGAAAAATCCGCAGAGGACCAGAATAAGTGTGCACATACCCTAACCCTAACCCTAGTTCTAACTCTAGTGGAAAAAAATATATATATTTTCTTTATTTCATTATTGTCCCTATCTATGGGGGTGATAAAGGGGGGGTTCATTTACATTTTTTTTATTTTGATCACTGTGATAAAACCTATCACAGTGATCAAAATGTACATGGCACGAATCTGCCGGCCGGCAGATTCGGCTGGCGCACTGCGCATGCGCCCGCCATTTTGGAAGATGGCAGTGCCCATGGAGAAGACAGACGGACAGAGGGAGGCTCGGTAAGTATGAGGGGGGAGATCGGGGCACGGGGGGGCGTTTGAGCACGGGGGAGCAGATAGGAGGGTGGGGGAGCAGACAGGGCGACGGTGTGAGCGGAGCACCGGACGGAGGACTGTGGAGAAGATCGGTGGCAGTGTGGGGGGGGCATAACAGTGTCTCCAGCCATGGCTGATGATATTGCAGCATCGGCCATGGCTGGATTGCTGGATTGTAATATTTCACACTTTTCATAGGTGAAATATTACAAATCGCTCTGATTGGCAGTTTCACTTTCAACAGCCAATCAGAGCGATCGTAGCCACGGAGGGGGGGGGTGAAGCCACCCCCCCTGGGCTAAAGTACCACTCCCCCTGTCCCTGCAGATTGGGTGAAATTGGAGTTAACCCTTTCACCCGATCTGCAGGGACGCGATCCCTCCATGACACCACATAGGCATCACAGGTCGGATTGGCACAGACTTTCATGACGCCTACGTGGCGTCAAAGGTCAGGAAGGGGATGAAGGAGGACGCAGAGTGTGGGCAGCATAATGACATAGGTCTCGGTCCCCACCATCTTAGAGAAGGGCATGACAGTGATTGGCTTGCTTTCTGTGGCGTCACAGGGGCTATAAAGGGGCGTGCACGCCGACCGCCATCTTACTTCTGCCAATCTTTGCATAGGGAGAGGCTGCTGCAGCTGCATCAGAAGAAGGGATATAGTTAGGGAGGGAAGATTAACCCCGAAACTGCTTGTGCTGTAGCGATTTCCACTGTCCAACACCACCTTTTCTTTGCAGGGACAGTGGAGTTTACATTTTTGTGCATCAGCGCTGTAGCTTATTAGGCTGCCTTATAAGACTCCCTGATAGCTGCATTGCTGTTTGTATGCCGCTGTGCAAACCAACTGCTTTTTTTTTTAAAAGCAAAAATCCTGTTGCTCCTTTCTGCACAGTTCTCTTGTCTACTTGTCCACACTTTTGTGTGCAGCAGTCCTTTTTATTGCTGCTATACTTGTCCTGAGATCATTGTAGGGAGATTGAAATTATACTACAGCCCTTGTATTTTTTGATATATCTTCCAGCCACGTTCTGCCACTTACATTGTGTAGTGTAATACACTGAGCCTGAGTTTTGTTGCAGTCTCCCCCCCAAAAAAAAGGGAGATTTAAATTCTCAACAAGTTTATATACACCTTCTACCTTGTTTCACAGTACCATATAACGGTTGTTATTTTGGTTAGATTTTTCCATAAATGAGGAAGTCTGGTGAAAGAGGCCGTGGGCGGTCGTTGACAGCTGGTACTGATGGTGGTGGAGCATCTGGGGGTAGTTGGAAAAGCAAAATAGCACCAAAGGCTCGAGGTGTTGAGCCAGTGTCATCATCTGGCTACACAAGGGCTCGAAGGCTCCCTTATCTGGGAGTAGGAAAACAGCTTGGGAGTAGGAAAACAGCTTTTAAAGCCGGAGCAGCAGGAAAAAGATTTGGCTTTTCTTGCTGACTCAGCCTCTAGCTTTTTCACCTCCTCTTCAGAAGGTTCGAAATCTAAAATCTGCGAGTCTTCAGTGGATGCTCCCGGTCAGGAACAAGTCGCTTCCTTGTGTCCTTCACCCAAACCAAAAGTGAAGGATGCGGCAGGCGAAACTACAGTTTACTCCATGGAGCTCTTTACACATACCGTGCCTGGGTTAGAGAAGAAAATTGTTAAAAGCCCATTACAAGATGAATCGGACATTGAGTGCACAGATGCACAGCCACAGCTAGATTATTATGCTGTTCCATTGACTCAGATCACTACATTGCCCTCGCAGTGTACTGAGCCAGAATCTGACCCTGATTAGACTGTGGTGCCCCGCTTGAACGCTATAGCACCTTACACGGTGACACAGAGGAAGGTGCACATGACATTGAAGAGGAGGTGATAGATGACCCAGTTGTTGACCCAGATTGGCAGCCATTTTGTGAAGAGGGTGCCGCTGCCAGTAGCTCAGAAGCGGAGGAGGATGATCCGCAGCAGCCATCTACATCGCAAAAGCTTTCATCTAGCAGGCCCGTATCTGGCCAAAAATGTTTTCAAAATCAAAAACAGTTTTAGGACAGCGTGGCCATCCAGTGAAAGTAGCATAGCGTGCAATGCCTGAAAAGGTAATCCATAGTAGGAAGAGTGCAGTGTGGGAATTTTTTAACTAAAATCCGAATGATCAGTGCAAAGTTATCTGTAAGAAGTGCTCAAATACCTTTAGCAGAGGGAAGAATCTCCTAAATTTAAATACAACGTGCATGCTTAGACATTTAACCAGCATGCACTTGCAAGCCTGGACTAACTACCAAACGTCCAGTACCGTTGGTGCACCTGCTCAGAATGAAGGTAGTCAGCAACGATACATTGCTTCCCTCACAGTAAGCCCACCGGTTAGGACACCACCAGCAGCAAATGTGGAGGTATCGTCGCAAGGCTAAAGCAGTCAGGGAATCACAAGGTTCTTGGTAGGAAACACTGTATGTAGGCCAACATCAAGAATACCATCACCAACCTTCTCTCAATCTGCCATGTCCACCACCACCCCCGCTAGTTACACTATATGCAGCTATCCAGTCCAGCTCACCCTACAAGAGACTCTCGTTAGGAAAAGAAAATACTCATCCTGTCATGCGTGTACACAGGGTTTGAACGCCCACATTGCCAGACTAATCTCGTTAGAGATGATGCCCTACCGGTTGGTTGAAAACGAAGCTTTCAAAGCCCTGATGGCCTACGCAGTACCATGCTATATCCTACCCAGTCAACACTTCTTTGCGAGAAAAGCCATCCCAGCCCTCAACCAGCATGTCAAAGACCGCATTGTCCATGCACTGAGGCAATCAGTCAGTAGAAAGGTGCACCTCACAACCAATGCATGGACCAGTAGGAATGGCCAGGGATGTTACGTGTCCATCACAGCACACTGGGTTAATGTGGTGGATGCAGGGTCCACAGGGGACAGCCATAGTGGGACAGTTCTGCCTAGCCTATGGTCTAGGAAACAGTTTGCTGTAGTCGTTCGCCACCCCTCCTCCTCCTCCAGAAGTGAAAGCTCATCCACAGAGCGCAGTCACACGACCACTCCATCAGCAGCTGCCAGTGTTGCACATGAGGTGTCCCATTATGGAACAGCTAGTGGTAAGTGCCAGCAGGCTGTGCTACAAATGAAGTGTTTGGACGAGAACAGACACACCGCGGAAGTACTGGCCGAGTACTTGCAGCAAGAAACTCAGTCATGGCTGGGCAGTGTACATCTTGAGGCAGGTAAGGTAGTCAGTGATAACGGAAGGAATTTTATGGCTGCCATAGTCATTTCAGAACTGAAACACATTCCTTGCCTGGCTCACACCTTGAACCTGGTGGTGCAGTGCTTCCTGAAAAATTATCCGGAGTTACCAGCCCTGTTCCTGAAGGTGTGAAGACTTTGCTCGCCCATCCGCCGGTCGCCCGTACACTCCAGCCGTATGCAGAACCATCAGCGATCGCTGAATCCTCCCCAGAACCGCCTAATAATTAAAGTTGCAACAAGGTGGAACTCCACACTGCACATGCTTTAGAGGCTGTGCGAACCAAGGCATGCTGTCATTTATTTGTGGGAGGATACACATACACGGTCAGGCAGTTGGATGGCAGACATGGAGTTGTCTGGTGTGCAGTGGTCAAAGCTCCAAGACCTCTGTCAAGTTTTTCAGTGTTTTGAGGAATGCACACGACTGGTAAGTGCAGATGACGCCATCATAAGCATGAGCCCACTAATGCGTCTGCTGATGCAAAGTTTGACGCACATCAAGGAGCAGGCATCTGCAACCGAGGAGGAGGGAAGCCTTGATGACAGTCAGCCGTTGTCTGCTCAGGGAACTCTCCTGGACGAGGTGGTAGACAAAGAGGAGGAGGAGGAGGAGGATGATGGGAATGAATATTCATGAGAGGAGGATGCTTCTCAGGGGCAATAGAAACTGGTGGCGTTGCAAGGTCACTTACAGGGTTTTTGTGGGCCACAAGTGATGTTGATTTGCAAGAAAGTGCTCCTCAACCCAGCACAAGCAGTGAATTGACACCTGGAACATTGGCCCACATGGCAGAGTATGCCTTGCGTATCCTAAAAAGTGACCCCCGCATTATCAAAATGATGACCGATGACGATTACTGGTTGGCCTGCCTCCTGGATCCACGATACAAAGGAAAATTACAAAATATCATGCCACATCAGTACCTTGAGCAAATATTGGCTACCAAACAAGCAACTCTTGTAGACTGTTTGGTTCAGGCATTCCCAGCACACAGCGGCGGTGATGGTTCTCACACGAGCTGTAGGGGGCAACATGGCAGAGGTTTTGGAGGTGCACAAATCTGAAGTGGCGTTGGACAGAGGGGTTTTATGACCAGGTTGTGGAGTGATTTCGCAATGACCGCAGACACGACAGGTACTGCTGCATCAATTCAAAGTAGGATATACATAGAGAAACCAAGAGCTTTTAAATTCCAGAATATAACAAAATAATATATCTATTTGTAAAGAAAATAATCACTAATGTCCAGCGAATAACTGTCAACAATATTTTTATTAATGCTACAAAACACGAACAAGACAAAAAAAAGGTGCATACAATAAAATACAGTACAGAAAAAGAGGTTACTGGATAGATCTAATGAACGATAATGCAAACTGGCAGGGGTAAGCAGTCCACATAAAGAGAGGCACTCAGCAATAAGATATATACCCAGCGATCATCTATATATATAATTGTCTAAGGGTTTTTCCGTCTGTCTGTCTGTCTGTCTGTCTGTTCTGGAAATCCCGGCTCTCTGATTGGTCGAGGCCCCTAGGCCATCATTGTCCATTGTCCCCTAGGCCCCTAGGCCTCGACCAATCAGAGACCGGCACAGCATCGACGTAGAAATCCCGTGTCTCTGATTGGTCGAGGCCGCCAGGCCTCGACCAATCAGCAACGGGCACAGCGACGATGATGTCATAAAGGACATAGACATCTCACGTTTCTGATTCAGCGACGGGCACAGTATCGACGTAGATGTCATAATGGTTGCCATGGCGACGATGATGTCATAAAGGTTGCCTCGACCAATCAGCGACGGGCACAGTCTGCCGCGAATTCTGGAATCATCATTGTCCATATACTACGGGGACATGAATATTCTAGAATACCCGATGCATTAGAATCAGGCCACGATCTAGTGTATTATAAGCTGGGTGACACAATGACGTGCATATACAAAAGGGAGTAGCCAAAAATAGGCCTATCTGGGGGGTATCTGTGCGGTGGGTGTCCGGCGTCCATGGGTAAGACTTGCTCTATGCGCACTACTTGCACTTTATTTTTTGGACTCATGGGAATATGGTAATTCGGCCACATGGCAAATATTATAGTATACTGGTTCATGTGATCTGGGGCATTTGTTTTGCCCATTCATATTAGGGTTATTTGTTGGCTACTCCCTTTTGTATATGCACGTCATTGTGTCACCCAGCTTATAATACATGATCGCTGGGTATATATCTTATGGTTGAGTGCCTCCCTTTATGTGGATTGCTTACCCCTGCCAGTTTGCATTATCGTTCATTAGACCTATCCAGTAACCTCTTTTTCTGTACTGTATTTTATGGTATGCAGCTTTTTTTTTTTTATGTCTTGTTCGTGTTTTGCAGCATTGATAAAAATATTGTTGACAGTTATTCGCTTGTGTAAAGCTGCAGTAGCATCGTACGCAGTGAAGAAGTAGTGACCCACAAATTCAAACCCAAAAGTCTCTTTTAATGTGTTTCTTCACAGCATTAAAGTCCACTTCACATAAATGCATATAACTTCAGTGATCAATTTACACCAGTTCAAAGTAATGCATATCACATGGCTTTAGATTTGTGGTCCCTAAACAGGTCAGACTTCCCTTGTCCAGTTTCCCTGGGCGACTGCACGCCATCTCACAGTCTCTATACGTCTCCGTACACACAGCCTCATATGTTGCAGACACTACTCATGCCAGCCCTCCTCTGACTAGTTCTCGTGGGTGTCCTGCATCGCTGTATCATAGTCTCTTACAGACTCATTACTCACACAGTCGTACACAGTTCAGGATATCCTCCAGATAGCAGCCGGGCACCATATCCACCTGTTTGCAATCGTTGCACATGCTAGTCCTCTTTCGGGTACAGGACATCCACCTCCGGGCAACAGGACTATCCACATCCGACTCCTACAGGCACAGGATATCCACCTCCGGGCAACAGGACTGTCCACATCCGAGACCAGTACCATGGACGACTTGCATCTCTGTGTACGCTGCGGGTGCCAGGCTATTCAGCTGCCCTGGGTGCTAGCTCTGCTGGCCTCCATGCACTCTGCAGACCAGCACACACCAGACTGACACTGACGTGCTCCTGGCCAGACACCTGACACGGCCTGACACACCCATACCCCTTACTGCAGGGCTTTTAAACACACACAAACCTGTGGCCTTCAGCCACCTGGAAAACCCGGACCGGAAATCCGTGACTCTCATGCACACCTATGGACTTCATCCGTCTACATGCACATTCTGGGGACAACAAACAGCGCCCCCTAGCTGTATCAGAGGCCACAGCCTCACATATCCTCCCCCTGTTCATACCTGTGGGGTTGAACACTTGTTACCCCTTATGGGCATGAGATAATAAGGCATCGGTATGACCCTGTGACATCTCCGCCCAAAACAACGTTTTCAGTTTCTCCTGCCAATACCTCTAGGGGGAAGCCTATCGGGATTACACTCTGACCCTAATTTGGTGACCCCTATGGCAGGTATCTCAATATTTTCAGGTTCTACACCCAAAACAGTACATAAACACAGTCTCTGCTGCAACTGCAGCGCCTCTAGCTGCTGCTGCCAGAACTGCAGCTCCTGCTGCGCAGAATTCGTGGACCCGCCGATCCACAGCAAATCTTCGTAACCCCACCGAGTTACCGCCAGAAGCCTTCAATCTTCATGACCCCGCCGAGCCACAGCAAGACAGTCTTGAGAAGAGAAAAAAAAATTTCCATCCGACTTTGCACAATGCTATGCAGCACGCTTTGGGGTATGCCTCAGTTCACACTGCCCCTCGCATTCTCCACCATATGTAAAGCTGCAGTAGCATCGTACGCAGTGAAGAAGTAGTGACCCACAAATTCAAACCCAAAAGTCTCTTTTAATGTGTTTCTTCACAGCATTAAAGTCCACTTCACATAAATGCATATAACTTCAGTGATCAATTTACACCAGTTCAAAGTAATGCATATCACATGGCTTTAGATTTGCGGTCCCTAAACAGGCCAGACTTCCCTTGTCCAGTTTCACTGGGTGACCGCACGCCATCTCAGTCTCTATACGTCTCCGTACACACAGCCTCATATGTTGCAGACACTACTCACGCCAGCCCTCCTCTGACTAGTTCTCGTGGGTGTCCTGCATCGCTGTATCACAGTCTCTTACAGACTCATTACTCACACAGTCGTACACAGTTCAGGATATCCTCCAGATAGCAGCCGGGCACCATATCCACCTGTTTGCAATCGTTGCACATGCTAGTCCTCTTTCGGGTACAGGACATCCACCTCCGGGCAACAGGACTATCCACATCCGACTCCTACAGGCACAGGATATCCACCTCTGAGCAACAGGACTGCCAACATCCGAGACCAGTACCATGGACGACTTCCATCTCTGTGTACGCTGTGGGTGCCAGGCTATTCAGCTGCCCTGGGTGCTGGCTCTGCTGGCCTCCATGCACTCTGCAGACCAGCACACACCAGACTGACACTGACGTGCTCCTGGCCAGACACCTGACACGGCCTGACACACCCATACCTCTTACTGCAGGGCTTTTAAACACACACAAACCTGTGGCCTTTAGCCACCTGGAAAACCCGGACCGGAAATCCGTGACTCTCATGCACACCTATGGACTTCATCCGTCTGCATGCACATTCTGGGGAGAACAAACAGCACCCCCTAGCTGTATCAGAGGCCACAGCCTCACACTTGACATTAGTGATTATTTTCTTTACAAATAGATATATTATTTTGTTATATTCTGGAATTTAAAAGCTCTTGGTTTCTCTATGTATATCCTATAATTATATTGAGTTTGTCCTTGGAAATATGGTCATTCTATATTGTCAGTTCTGGTATGTTATTATCAATTTAAAGTGACAGGAGACATCATTTGTCCAGTATGGTTACCAACTATTTTTCCTCCCTTATCGATGTTCTCCCTCACAGGTCATTCCCCTTAGATTACTGGGCATCTAAAATAGACACCTTGCCTGAATTGGCAGAATATGCATTACAGGAGCTCGCTTGCCCAGCTGCTAGTGTGCTATCAGAAAGAGTCTTCAGTGCTACTGGTTCAATACTGACCGAAAAAAGGACACGTCTGGCTACCAGAAATGTTGATGATCTAACCTTCATTAAAATGAACCAATCATGGATTTAAAATTATTTTGCCCCACTTTCCCGTGCTGACACGCAGCTTGCCTTAAAAATGTCTTGCTTTTGGCCTCCTCTTACTGACTGCTCCACTTTCTCCATTCGCAGCTGCTGAATGTCCACCATAGGCCATTTTTATACCTCCCCCCCACAGGGCCGTGGCCACCACTTGGCGCAAGCTCCTGTGTGAGTGCCATTTGCCTGGACAGGTGGGAGTGCCCACTCTTGGGCAACAGCACTGGCACAGGGTCCCCCATAGAACAATGAAGTGTCTCTGATGGTGGTGGTGCACAACCAACGTCAGACATACCGTCGTAATATGAGGGGCCCTGTACCAGTACAGCCGCCCACGAGAGAGTGTTCCCCCCCAGCTCGAACAGTGCTCTACCACATGCAAAACTTACCTCTCCCTGCTCCACCACTATGTAGTCGGTGCTGTTAAATCCTTCGATGGCACTGCCAATACAAATTTGTTGAAATGATAAATGATAGTAAAAATATACAGGGGCCCTGGCCTCCATTTAGACCAGTTAATTATTTGTGCCAACTACCACTGTCTACTACTCAGCAGAGGAGCCCACCCCTGTACCTAGCTATGCCACCAGTTTAATTATGAACATTTTTTGGGCTGACATTTAGCCCACTTTATTATTTTGGCCTACAAACTGTGTCAGCCATTTATTACAGTTGTCCTCCACTGAACAAAGCAATGATGCCTGTATACTCCTCATACCTATTTTGAAATGCATTTAGCCTACTTTTTTATTTTAGGCCTACTAAGTCTGTCTGAGCCACTTATTACAGTTGTCCTCCACTGAACAAAGCAATGCCGCCTGTGTACTTCTGCTACCAATTTTGAACTGCATTTAGCCTACTTTTTTATTTTAGGCCTACTAAGTCTGTGCGAGCCTCTCATAACAGTTGTCTTCCTCCGCTGAAAAAAGCTATGCCGCCTGTGTACTCCTGTTACCAATTTTGAACTGCATTTAGCCTACTTACTTATTTGGGCCTAGTAACTCTGTCAGCCTCTCATTACAGTTGTCCTCCTCCGCTGAACAAAGCTATGTTGCCTGTGTACTCCTCTTACCAATTTTGAACTGCATTTAGCCTACTTTCTTACTTGGGCATAGTAACTGTGTGAGCCTCTCATTACAATTGTCCTCCTCCGCTGAACAAAGCTATGCCGCCTGTGTACTCCGGTTACCAATTTTGAACCGCATTTAGCCTGCTTTTTTATTTTAGGACTACTAAGTCTGTGTGTGCCTCTCATTACAATTGTCTTCCTCCGCTGAAAAAAGCTATGCTGCCTGTGTACTCCTCTTACCAATTTTGAACTGCATTTAGCCTACTTACTTACTTGGGCCTAGTAACTGCGTGAGCCTCTCATTACAGTTGTCCTCCTCCGCTGAACAAAGATATGCCGCCTGTGTACTGTTACCGATTTTGAACTGCATTTAGCCTACTTTTTTATTTTAGGCCTACTAAGTTTGTGTGAGGCTCTCATAACAGTTGTCCTCCTCCGCTGAAAAAAGCTATGCCGCCTGTGTACTCCTGTTACCAATTTTGAACTGCATTTAGCCTACATACTTATTTGGGCCTAGTAACTCTGTCAGCCTCTCATTACAGTTGCCCTCCACTGAACAAAGCTATGCTGCCTGTGTACTCCACTTACCAATTTTGAACTGCATTTAGCCTACTTTCTTACTTGGGCATAGTAACTGTGTGAGCCTCTCATTACAATTGTCCTCCTCCCTGAACAAAGCTATGCCGCCTGTGTACTCCGGTTACCAATTTTAAACCGCATTTAGCCTGCTTTTTTATTTTAGGACTACTAAGTCTGTGTGTGCCTCTCATTACAATTGTCTTCCTCCGCTGAAAAAAGCTATGCTGCCTGTGTACTCCTCTTACCAATTTTGAACTGCATTTAGCTTACTTACTTACTTGAGCCCAGTAACTGTGTGAGCCTCTCATTACAGTTGTCCTCCTCCACTGAACAAAGCTATGACGCCTGTGTACTGTTACCAATTTTGAACTGCATTTAGCCTACTTTTTTATTTTAGGCCTACTAAGTCTGTGTGTGCCTCTCATAACAGTTGTCATCCTCCGCTGAAAAAAGCTATGCCAACTGTGTACTCCTCTTACCAATTTTGAACTGCATTTAGCTTACTTACTTACTTGGGCCCAGTAACTGTGTGAGCCTCTCATTACAGTTGTCCTCCTCCGCTGAACAAAGCTATGCCGCCTGTGTACTCCTTTTACCAATTTTGAACTGCATTTAGCCTACTTACTTACTTGGGCCTAGTAACTGCGTGAGCCTCTCATTACAGTTGTCCTCCTCCGCTGAACAAAGCTATGCCGCCTGTGTACTCCTTTTACCAATTTTGAACTGCATTTAGCCTACTTTTTTATTTTAGGCCTACTAAGTCTGTGTGTGCCTCTCATAACAGTTGTCCTCTTCTGCTGAAAAAAGCTATGCCACCTGTGTACTCCTCTTATCAATTTTGAACTGCATTTAGCCTACTTACTTACTTGGGCCTAGTAACTGTGTGAGCCTCTCATTACAGTTGTCCTCCTCCGCTGAGCAAAGCTATGCCGCCTGTGTACTCCTCTTACCAATTTTGAGCTGCATTTAGCCTACTTTTTTATTTTGGGCCTACTAACTGTGTCTGCGCCACTCATTACAATTGTCTTCCACTGAACAAAGCTATGCCGCCTGTTTAGTCCTGTTACCAATTTTGAACTGCATTTAGCCTACTTACTCTCAAGGCCTAGTAACTGTGCGAGCCTCTCATTACAGTTGTCCTCCTCTGCTGGACAAAGCTATGCCGCCTGTGTACTTCTGTTACCAATTTTGAACTGCAAATAGCCTACTTTATTATGTGGGCCTATATCTGTGTTTCCTCTTCATCCTGCCCATTGCCCAACCACTGCTAGATGAGTTTGCTGGTACATTGACCCAGACCACTACATTCCCCTTGCACTCTACACAGCCAGAATCTGACCCTGCTGAAAGTCAGGTTGCCCTTCCCGCATACTATACCACCTTACACAGGGACAAAGAGGACGGTGCAGATGAAAGTGCATGTTCCTTCATCAGGTGGGGGCATACTCGTTGGCACTGGCACAGGGCCCCTCATAGTACGCAAAAGTGTCTCTGGCAGTGGGAGGCACCGCCCGCCGTCAAACACACCGCCATACTATGAGGGGCCCTGTGCCAGCGCCAACTAGTGCCCCCCCTGCTTGCTCAGGATCACAGCACTTGCAAAGTTGAAATACTTACCTCTCCCTGCTCCACCGCCGTGACGTATTCCGCGTTTCCTGGGCCAACGAAAATCTTGAGCCAGCCCTACCCCCTCACAACTTTAGCCAAATGAGCCCCTGTTTTTAATGCCTAACTAATATTATAAAGTAAATTAAGATTGACAAGCTTAAGAAATAAGAATTTATGTTTTTGGCATTAAAATGGACACTGTAGGTGTTTTCCTGTCTTCCACTCACTGCCGACTTTGATTCCCCATTGACTTGCATTGGGTTTTTGTGTTTCGGTCGGCCCCCAACTTTTCGCAATAATCGGCCGATTTCACCCGACCCGACTTTTGAGAAAGTCGCGTTTCGCGAAAACCGACTCGATCCTAAAAAAGTAAAAGTCGCTCAACTCTAGTGGTGGCAAAAGAAGTGCAATGTTTCGAAAGCTGCTGAGAGAGTACCTTGCAGATCGTACAAACGTCCTCCGTGATTCTTCTGTGCCTTTTAATTATTGGGTATCCAAGCTGGACACGTAGCATGAACTGGCTCTCTATGCCTTGGAGGTCCTGGCCTTCACTTCTGCTAGCGTTCTGTCAGAGCAGGTTTTTAGTGCCGCTGGCAGAATTGTAACAGATAAGCTCATCCGCCTGCCAACTGAAAATGCTGACAGGCTGACTCTTATCAAAATGAACAAGGGCTGTATTGGGCAAGGCTTCTGTACACCACCGAATGAAAACAGCGAAACATAACCTCAAATCCATTGTCTTTTTTGGGAGGTGTATTCTCATACACCTCTTTACCACCACACATGGGTATACGCTTCCTGATTTTGTTTATTTGGTGTTATCGTCCTCCTTATCCTCATCCTCATCATCCACAGCCACTATAACACCAGGGTGAATATATTCCGTGATGGAAAAGTCACTCAATTTTTGTGCAAGGGTGTTTTATGTTGCCCGTTAATAATTTTTTAAAAAATTTACTCCTCCAAGGGGAAATGTTTGTCAGCCCATACACATAGTGTATTGTCATTCAAAATGTAGGAGACACGCTCCTTTAAATTGGGAAATAGAGACATATGAGGACATCCTCCAAGCCTCCTCATTCTCCGCCACTAGATCACCAGGGTTAACATGTTCTGTGCTGCTGCAGGCAGTCCAATTTTTGAAAAGGGTGTCTAGGATGCCCAACAAAATATTTTTAAAAAAGGTACTGCCCATGGGGAAATGTTTGTGTTGCACTCTGTATCTGCATAGACAAAGGCAAAATCTTCTAGATTAAATCATGACTGGAAGAGCCAGAGCAGGAGCACGTGGAAGAGCATGGGGCCAGGACTCGCAACTACTGAAGCCTTGTGTCCCTGGGCCGGATTCTGACAATCCGTCACCTACTAATTCTGAACTTGTTTAATGAGGAATCGCGGATGTTAAAAAGTAGCTCCTGCATTTTCTAGAACAGAAGCTATAGATTTTAACGTTTCTGCTGTATTGCAAGAGGTGTCAATTGGAGAGCGTGGTGGTCGTAGATGTGACTTATACTATATGGGTGTTTCCACTAGAATATCCATCGAACATGTTATTGAATTAAAACATTTTTTGGCTCTCAACTCTGTTCATCTGTGCACAAACTATGTCAAATTGGTAGCTAGACTCCACTGGGTCTAGTCACAGTGTCATGTTGACTACATTTCACAGATGTTATGTAGATCTCTAATCTCACCTGTACTTTAGCAGCATGATGAATTTTTAGAAAAAGCACATGGTATTGATGGAGCTGTTGTTTTCTTTCAAAAGAAACAAAATAAGTTTAATGAGGTGGTTAGCCACACACACAATGGAGAAATAGTAAAGATGACAATTACTTTCACATTTCAGTTAACACACATTTCACCTGCTTGCTTTCACTTTAACAACATTATATTCCAAAGCCTTGAAGAAGATGAACATATTGTGAAGCAAATGGGTATGAATAAATTACACCCAAATGATGTTACAGAAGTCAGAACATGTACAACCTATCTGTTAGGAAATGATCTGCCACCAAATTTTTGAAGTATGAGCCTAGTGCCATCTTGTGGATTGATTTGAGCCACAAAGTCCTTCAAAATGAAACTGTTCAGGGTTTAATGTGCAATTTGCTCTTGAAAATTAGAACATGTCTTCTTTGTTGCTTGCAGTAAACAACTGACTGGCCAGATATATACAGATTCGAGATGACCGGGCTGCATATACCTGTGCTGTGCCGGGTCCGGAAATGTCAAGGCTGCATCCCCAGTTTCCCTGGGGAAGGAATAGGGGAACGGACAGACCCCATTGCACAGGAAGAGGGAGCATGTTTAGACACGGAACCTGGCTGGAAGCTGAGTGAAAAAAAAGGAAAGCAGGAGTGAGTCCCCAGCTGTCAGCATGTGAGCAGAAAGGGGGACAGTGCACTAAGCACCAAAAGTGTCAGCACTGCATGAACTGCAGCAGACAGACCAGGTGACCTAGAAGCAGGGGGCCAGTTTAAGAGGAAGCGGGTACGACAGCAGAGATTTTTGGAGTGGACAAGCAGCGCATAGGAGGCAGAGCAGTGTGCTCCGTCCATTGAGCACTGGCATCGCAAAGGACTGTTCCCGTTGGCTCCCACCAATAAAAGCAGTACTGCCAGAGAGCAAGGTGCCGTGAGCCCAGTGATCACCAGAGAGCGAGGTGCTGTGCGCTCCATGACCGTGAGTACAGCGCAGATGCACAGTCCAGAGAGCCAGTTCATGCCACGTGTACATCTTTGTAAATCAATAATTATAAGGCACAGAGGAATGACAGAGGGCATTGGTATGTCAGCAAGGTACTCCCTCCGCATCTACCAAACTTTGCACTCCTTGTGAGAGTCCCCCGTGCCTAAGGGCCAGGGCGATAGGAGGGTCTGAGAAAACTCTCTCAGAACTTTGCAAGTGTTCCACTTCCTCTGCTGGATTAGAGTTGTGTCTATCTCACCTGTACTCCTTGCTTTGCCAACGAACTGTGTCTGTGACCTCTGCTGCCAGGGTTTTCAGATGTGAATTTTTTTCATAATTTCACAAGAAGGGCCCTCTGGCCCTCCATCATTTTAGTACACCTGTCTGCCTCCGGAATAAGAGATCTAAAGTTCTCCTTGGAGCTTGGGTCTAAAAGTGTCACCAATCAGTATTGCCTGTCACACAAAATTTAAATAACACAAGGGTGATGGGAAAGGCAGAGTAACATAAACTCATTCATGCCTGTAAGACAGGTAAAAGTCAATACTTCTACATCCTTACTAAGAGGATGTGTGACCATGATCTCCTCCTCCTTGTCCTTAGACCTCCACAAATTTTGACTTACCTCAGAACTATCATTTTAAATGTATCATCATTGTAAATACACCCCAGTATTTTATATATCCCACACCTCAGTGAAGATTGTAAGTTGTCATGAGCAGAATCTTTTTTTTTGTTTCATTATTGTTATCATAGCTACTTACTGTAGATTGTAAGCTGTCACGAGCAGGGTCTTTTTATTTTGGTTTAATTATTGTATTATTGCTAGCGTTCTTCCTACAGACTGTTGTGTTTGAAACTGTTAAAATGTAAATATGTTGGAGCAATATAAATAATATAAATATTATTCTTAGAACACAGAGAAGCAGGATGGAGATGTTTAGTATGGTGTCATTGCCGCTCACCAAATTGCTGGATTCCTCAAAGTTGTGGAGGATGGTACATATGACTGACATCTTTGTCCACTACAGAGATCTCATGTGTGAAGTAAGAACTGAATACTGACAGCCTTGTTGATGATGGTAGTCACCAACTGCTCTATTCTGCTCACAAATCCTTTCTAACATCTGCAGTGTAGAGTTCCAACGCATGGGGACATCACACATCAGTCGGTGAGCCAGAAGCTGCAAACGCTGATTTAGCACGGCAAGGGCACATAAAGCTCTGTATGACTTTCTAAAATAGGTACACAGGGCGTCGTACTTTCCATAGCAGATCTGAAGCTCTGTGTCGCTTTTCATAAAACGTTGAATAATGAGGCCAGGAATGGGCCAGGCACATGGACCAGGAATGGCACGTGTGTGAGCCCGCTTTGCCTCAGAACAGCCACCATGTTCAGGACACACGACCATGCCTGTCTGTAGGTTCACCTTTGTCAGCCACAGATCTGACTGCTTTTCAGAGCTGTCCACAAATCTTCAACATTGTGCATTTTGTCACATAAGCAAAATAGCTTCAGCACAGCTTGTTGCCGCTTGGATGAGGCAGTGCTGCAGTGCCTCCAGCTTGTGACTGATGTACTACTTTTGGAGATGGAGGCTGAAGAGGAGGAGGAGGTGCAGGAGCTGTAGACTGTGTGGGAAACCCAGATTGATGTAGGGTCCACAATACTCAGGGTTGGGATGACGTGCACAATCCCAAGGTCAGAATGAGTCCTGTCTTCCACTATGTTAACCCAGTGTGCTGTCAGCGAGATGTAACGTCCCTGCCCACAACCACTTTCCACATGTCTGTGGTTAGGTGGACTTTATTAGTAAAAGCTTTTTTGAGGGCACGTGTAATGTTGTGGGATATGTGCCTGTGTAATGCTGGGTCGGCACACCTGGACATGTTCGGGGTAATCCATGATTCTGCCCTTGCTTTCAAGCTACTTATCCAAGCCCTTGCCTCCTCCTGCCCACTACAACTCTAAAACATTTCCCGGATCTGTACATTCCAAGAAACTGCAAAAACGTTTGTACACGCGCTCATCATGTCCCGCCTTAAATATTGCAACTTCCTGCTCTGTGGCCTCCCCTTTATTACTCTTGCACCACTCCAATCTATACAAAACTCTGCTGCCCGAGTAATCCAACTGTCATTCCATTATACCCTGGCCCTTCACTTCCTTCCTATTGCCCAGAGGCTACAGTTCTAAAGCCTAACTATGACATACAAAGCCTTCTACAACCTATCTCCTCTATACATCTGTGACATGGTCTCCCAATGTCCGACTGGGTCATAGCTTCCTGTATACTAACCCAGTGTGCCATCTGCAAGATGTACCGTCCCTGGCCACAAGCACTAGTCCACGTGTCCATGGTTAGGTGCAGTTTCACAGTATCAGCATTGTGGAGGGCCCCGGTACTGTTGTGGGACACATGCTAGTGTAATGCAGGGACGGCACACCGGGAGAAATAGTGGCGGCTGGGGACCAAGTACCTTGTGACTGTCACCACCAGCTTTGGTCTCCCACAAGCCTAAAATGCTACATTTCGAGCGCAAGCAGACAAGACATGTGTGAATTTAGTATTGCGGCCTGTATGTCGCTGGCTGCATATTTGTGCTTGTGTTCCATGGACTGGGTTATAGACAACTGAACGCTGCGCTAGGACAAGGATGTGGACATGCTTCTTGAGGGTGCGAGTTGAGTTTGTGTGCAACTACAGATGCAGGGCAGGAGGCATCTTTGCATGCACAATGGACAGGGGATTGGCTTGCACGCACAACAACGGAAGAAGCAGTGGTATCACCCGCAGAAACTGTTGATGGTGCCTGCTGTTCAGTCAACCAGCTTGGGTGCTTTCCTGCCATGTACCTGATTATGCTGGTGGTGGTTAGGCTGATAGTTCTGCTACTCCTGCTAAAGTGGACATGGCCGTTGGTGCAAATGGTCTTTTTGGGGATATCGGCAGAGTCTTTAAAAAACAACAAGATTGTTACGGGGACATTCAGTGTCTTCACCTCCTCATCTCGACCCCTGTCTTTCGGTGTACCCCAATTCTAAGTTCTAGGACCCCCTACTCTTCTCCATCTACACCTTTGGCCTGGAACAGCTCATGTACTGACACGGTTTGCAATATCATCAGTACGCCAGTGACACAAAGATCAACCTATCTGTACCTGACATCACATCCTGAAGACCCAAATCACACGTCTTTGTGCTATTTCATCCTTCTTTTCTGCTTCTTTTCAAAAAGTGGACATGGACAAAACGGAATACATCATCTTTCAACCATCTCATGCTGAGTAGACATGAGAGCTGTGTATGCATCATTCAGTACCAGTACCAATACTTCTAGAATGTGGTTTTGAACACCTTGAGGGGTGCAGTTTTTAGAATTGGGTCACTTTTGCATATTTTCTGTGTTTTAGTCCTCTCAATATCACTTCAAATGTGATGTGGTGCCTAAAAATAGTTTTATAATTTTTGTTGGAAAAATTAGAAATCAATGCAACTTTTAACCCTTATAACTTTCTTACAAAAAAAAAGTTTAAACAATTGCGCTGATGAAAAGTAGACATGTGGAAAATGTTATTTATTAACTATTTTGTGTGATATAATTGATTTAGGGGCCTAAAAATAAAAAGTTTAAACATTTTTAACTTTTTACAAATTTTCACCAAATTTTGGATTTTTTAGAAAACAAACACAAGTCAAATCAAAGAAATTTTACCACTTGCATTAAATACAATACATTGCAAAAAAATATAAGGAACCACAATATAATTTCACTTTGCTTACAGTATAAAAACATAAGCGGGTGGGAAGGTCAAAAACACTTAGTTTTAAATAGGATAATTTTCTTAAGTTAAAAACTGCACTTTTAGGACATTAATGGGGAGCAGCTACTAACAGATAGAGATACAAATGATAAATGGAATCAGACTCCAAAATATATTATATTCCTATAGGTAACAAGCATAGATGAAAAAACATTAAACCCTGCATGTCTTACACCTACAGTTAGGAGGGTTATTAATTGCAAAAAAAAGTATAAAATACAGTGCAAATTGGGGTGTTGGTTCTAGAATTTATAAAATTGAAAGGATTGAATAGATTCTGTAAATAATAATCACATTAGCTAAAATATAAAATGAAAGGCAGATAGCCAAGCAAAATTAATGTGAATAAATTGATTAAATATATAAATACAAAAAAACAGAGTCCTCACAAGTGGATCCCCTAAATAATGGCAATAGGGAGTTGATCACTGAGGATCTAGAGAAGTCAGAATTACTAAATTTCATCTGTAGTGTTGTATATACCAAAGACGAGAGAGCAGCAGATGTAGCTAATCCCAGGACCCTTAATTTGACATCTAATATGCTCCAGTTGGTTAAATGTAGATATGGTCCAAGCCAAGTTACGTAAGTCAAAGTGAAGAAGGCCCTCGGTCCAGATGTGCTGCATCCAAGGGATGTTCAATACTGTTGATGGTTTTAAAAAGTGATTAGATGTTTTATTAAAGGAAATTGCATAAATATTTATATAAATGTTTTTCCCTGAATGTTCGGTCCAAGGGATCTACAGTTAGAATTAAGAGGTAGACTTAATGCATTAGGGGTAAACATATACTCTATTCCCTTTACCATTTCCCATCCCTCAGTTAAACTTGATGGACATGTGTCTTTATTTCAATTGTACTAACTATGGAACTGAGCAAAAATAATTTTTAATAGAACTCAATTTAAAGCAGATTTAAAACACTTTTTCAAAAATCCAAACTCTCTTTGGACAATCTAAACTTGTATTTAAGTTGTGACTGAATCAGAAAGCGATAAAAGAGAACATCCCACAGAAGCACAATGTATTGATGTTTCTATAAAAACTTTGCAGAGAGTAATAAAATTGCGTGTATGTGTACTGTGTCATTGCGGCTATTAGCTGTGGTGATGTGAGCTCGGAAGTATGCTTCAGCACATATTGTGCTGAGAGAGTTATTTTGCCATTCCAGGGCCGGGTTTAACTAGCGGTCAAAAGAGATGGGTGGGAATGACCGCTCATATATCCCAATCCCAGGGGCATGGTTTGGCTAATAAGATGGAGGCCAATTGCCTCATTATGTGTCTGTGGCAGGAGGTGTGGAAGCCTCCATTGTGTGTGTGCTAAAGACATTGACCTGAGCTGCTCGACTCGCAGTACTATTAATTTTTGTGTTTGTTACTTTGTGCCGGAAAAGGCTGTTCATTTTTTTTTTCTATCCAGAGCAGTTTATGCCATTTTAATAAACTTGCTTGGACATTTCAGCAATACCGCTTCCTGTGCCTACCTCAACTGCAGCCGAGTGAGTACAGATCCATACAGTACATACAATTAATTTCATATATTATGCTTTTATTATTCATTGAAAGCATAGAATATACATGAATACACCTTTACTGCAGTATATTAAGTGACATATTATTTTTAATTACATTTTCAGGGTTGTGAAACAGTGAATGGTGTCATATGCGCAGGTCAATATGTATCCTCCAGGATGCGGCGGAGCCCTATTAGACCCGCTGGAGTGCCTTGTGGTCACAGCAGGACGCCTGTGAGTCACAGGTCGAAATAAAACTAAGCGTGGACCTGGTCAAGCTATTTGGCCTGGATATTGTTCAGGAAAAGCAGGTATGAGCTTTTATTTTTAAACGGACTACAGGAAGGAAGTTGGGCCCGTCTGTTTCCTTCAGGCCGGGCCTTGCAAGTGGCCTACGGCCACAGCTTTTTGTAAAAATCCTTGCAGCAGAGGGTTGGGTGTGTCAGTGTGGAGTTTGCATGGTGTAGAGCAGACTGCTTTACAAAATCTCTGCCTGTCTGAGGGAACATAGAGCCCAGGGGAGCGAACTCCTGGCACCCAAAGCGTAATACGGTGGTGTGGTCGCCCTCGGCAACCGGATGCACTTATGGACTGTTTTGTTTCTCGGCTGTGATCCAGAGGATAACGTTTCTTTTGTTTGTAGGTTTTTGGACATGAATCCTATGTTTACTTTGAACTTTCCTGGCTCACTGCCTCATCACTGCATAGCGTGGACACCGCTGCACCACAGGGTGTACATATTTATTAAATCGCAATACACTCACACAATTATTTTATTATCCTATTATGCAGCTATTCCTTCTGCCAGAGAAAAGCAGGATATGAGTGTCTTACAATTGCTAAACAAATTTGCAAAGATGAATATGCTAATATTCCCTTGCAGTAAATCATTCATACAAATGTTGTATCTTCTATATCTTTGACTGTTTCCAGCGGTGCTGGAGAGCACTGCTTTACATTTTAATCCTCTAAAGAAAGCCACTTGAAATGTACATGGAACCTATTTCAGCAAGGTCAATGCTATCACAATCTCCCAGTAGATATACTTCATGAATATTATATATAATGTAGAAGACACACACTGGCTGAAAATGATTTGCATTCACTATTCAAACTAATACATGTCATGAAGAAATGCTTGAAGAATTTATACATTAATTACAATATTTTTTGATACATAGACTTCATTTTTTATAATTTAAAGCATAGTAAGATTTAGAAGTGAAAACTTGAAACTAGTTGGTATGCTTTACTATGTGAGATTGGATTTTTTTTTATTTCTTCAGTCACAATTAATAAAATGTCACTATAAATACTGACCTGAAAAGTAGTATATGTAGGCTACATTTGATTGAAAGGGTTGTTCTCTACACTGATAACCCATTCTGAAAGAAGATCTGGTCAAACAAATCGAGTTAAGTAACATGTAACAATCCCTGAGCTCTCCTGAGTCTGATGATGTTTTCAGTTTTGACCTGTAGCACTCAATTGCAGAGATACATTTCTTTCTGATGGAAAGGAGTGTGTGAAATCAGTACATGTAGAGACCAACTTGGCATTTCATCAGACTGTTCTCTGGTGGCACATGCTTTCTTTTCTCCCTGACTGCAGATGAATTGTGATTGGCTGCATCTGTGAGGGAGGGGCGAAGGAGAAGACCATGAATAAATGGTGGAGATTTTGTAACTCATCAACTGTCCCGGCCGCGATGGCTCTGCGACTATCGGATCCATCCGCCACGGCGGCTGTGCACACCAGAGCAAGCTTCTCCAGTTCCATCACGGGCTCCTCTGAGGCCGACTCTTCTTCCAGTTCTTTACAACGGTGTTCCATCTCCGGCAGCCACACATTCTCCTCGGTAGGTACGGGAAATCGGTAAGTCCAAACTTCATCAGTGACTCTGCTTATCCTTCTGGGTCGGGTCTTTTCATCCTCCTGCTGCCATCTCCACTCAATGGGGCCTACTCCGCCGTAGCAACAGGTGCAGGAGTGATCCATCATGCGGTGCCTTGCCATACTAGGGTGGAGCTCCTTTCGGCTGCTCTACCCATTTCTCTGGGATCTATTGCAAGGGGTGAGGCTTTCTTCTCCATCATGTCCACCACAGGCACAGTTCACTGTGGCCAGCATCTTCAGCTAAGGCCGCTGACACTGCCAGACGAAATATTGTACCCTTTTCACGTCAGGACACCCACAAAGAGTGGGGTTAAAGTTGTCCTCCATCTTTGTGCCATTTCTGCCATATTCAGAGTTGCCATCTTTATCGCAATCAGGGTATCCGTCACATCCAGAGAATCAGTCACATTCAGGGTTACAGTCACTTTAAAGGCACATTTCATTATCACGTTAAAGGCATCCCCACATTGTAAGGTTACCATAACCTACTGACTATGCCAAGTGTAATGGGGGCCAGGGTTGTAGTCATGGCTTTCAATGGTGGCTGCTTTAGCACACCCTGGCCCTCACGTGCTAAGCATCTCTGGGAGCTCCTTCAAGATTGCTGGAAGACCATTTCCGGTGACTACCTCTTGAAGCTCATCAAGAGAATGCCAAGAATGTGCAAAGCAGTCATCAAAGCAAAAGGAGACAACTTTGAAGAACCTAGAATATAAGACATATTTTCAGTTGTTTCACACTTTTTTGTTAAGTATAAAATTCCACATGTGTTACTTCATAATTTTGATGCCTTCAGTGTGAATGTACAATTTTCATAGTCATGAAAATACAAAAACATCTTTAAATGAGAATGTGTGGCCAAATTTTTGGTCTGTACTCTATATATATATCAGATATACATAATAAAACATATAGCATTTACCAAGCATATGAAGAGTACCAGCACTTTCAGGGACATGGAATCAAGTGTGTTATGGACTGGCGGAACGCACCAAGTATAGATGAAATGGAACTAGGTGCGTTCGCAGTCCGAGGTCCACCGTGCAGGTAAAAACCCTGCTGCTAGTAAAGACGGACTATATGGCGGTACTATAAGAATACACACATGGGTTAGCTTCACCCTGTGTGAAGGAAGCGACCCTGTTGCGTCACAGGACTGCGGTACCGCACATAGAGCGCAAGCAAGGAGTCACTAATCTCAAACCCGAGACTGAGGATTTGAGTTCAGAAGACCCCATGCGCTCGACACCGCAACTGAGGTGTCAGAGGAACATAAATAATAATATAAAGGCACAAGAGTGCGTGCGGTGCCACACTGACGGACGCCACTAACCACCAAGGCTTGGGTCAGGAAAGCGCAGAGCAAGCGCACGGCGCCGTACTGGCGGACACAGCAACTGGTAGCTGTAATGTGTGTTACGTGCTGTTGGATAAGTCGGGCGCTAGATAGCAAACATACACCTTCCGCGAACAGTCATCCAATAGGGAGGGTTATTTAAAGAGCGACTTTCACTCACAACACACACACATATTTACAAGACAATACTAGCGCATGACCGTGCGGTCATGCGCAGTTTATATAGTTGCAGCACAGGAAGCTGCTACCAAAGTTTTGCCCTTTCAGGACCTTCCTGGAGGACCAATGGAATGTGCTGCAGTACCTGAGCATGTGACCCTCGATCTCCAACGGGAGATCTTGCCCTGGGCATGCTCAGAGTGTGAAAATAAGGACTTAGTCCCAGAGAAGCCTGCTCGCCGCAGATCAGTGCAGGGTACAACAGGAGAGCCAGAAAAGGCAGCAGTAACCCTCTGCACAGAATCAGTCCCAGCAAGACGCTGGGAGCGATGCTTCCGCTGAGCAGACCCCACTGCGGCCGATGCAGAATGGGAGACCGCAGCAGACACGGATCGAGATTCCTCCTGTGCAGCAGAGGAAACTCGACTCCTAACATTACCCCCCCTCCTAGGGCCCCACCTCCTTGAGCCTCTCTATGCTCAAAAGCTGCAATAAGCAGCGGAGGCCGAATGTGCTCCACAGGCTCCCAGGTTCTATCCTCTGGGCCGTGACCCTTCCAGTCCACCAGATAAAATTTCTTGCCACGTACCACCTTGCACCCCACAATAGCATTCACCTCAAACTCATCCGTGGATGAACCCGATGTCCCAGCAGATGACTCAGAAAACCGGGACAAACGAACGGGCTTTAAGAGGGAAACGTGAAAAGTATCGGTGATACCAAGGCGTGGAGGAATAGCCAAACGGTAGACCACAGGGTTGACCTGTTCCAGAACCTTAAACGGGCCAATGTAGCGAGGAGCAAACTTAGTGGACTCAACTCGCAGCCTGATGTTACGGGCGGAGAGCCACACTAAGTCGCCAGGAGCAAAGGTCGGAGCGGGGCGAGGACCTCATTCTCTCCTTAGAGGCCCGAATGGCATCCTGAGTGCGGTCCCAAATATCCCGTGCCTCCACAGCCCAGTCTGCCACCCTGGAGTCTGCGGAAGACACGGGCATAGGCACAGGTACCCGTGGATGCTGACCATAGTTGAGGAGGAATGGGGTTTGTCCAGTGGAGTCGGCTACGACGTTGTTCAACGCAAACTCTGCCCATGATAGCAAGGATGCCCAGTCATCCTGCCTGGCTGAAACAAAATGTCGCAGGTATGTGACCAAGGTCTGGTTGGCCCTCTCTACCAACCCATTCGTCTCAGGATGATAAGCGGAAGAGAGATTCAACTCAATACTGAGAAGACGACAAAGCTCTCTCCAGAACCGAGACGCAAACTGGGGATTCCGATCACTGACAATTTTGTCAGGCATACCATGTAGGCGGAAGATATGTTTAATGAACAAAGCTGCCAAGGCCGGTGCAGAAGGTAACCGTGGTAGCGGCACCAAATGCACCATTTTTGAGAAATGATCGGTGATGACCCAAATGATGATACAGCCGCGAGATTTGGGTAAACCCACGACAAAGTCCATCCCGACCATCTCCCAGGGCCTATCTGCCACCGGCAAGGGATAGAGCAACCCAGCTGGCCTTTGACACGGAGATTTATTTTTGGCGCAGGAGACACACGCCAGAATATAATCCCTGACATCCCGGACCATATCCGGCCACCAGTACGTCCTCGCCAATAGCTCAGATGTCCTCTTTGTCCCAAAGTGTCCACCCACCCTGGACGAATGAGCCCAAGAGAGAACCTCCGGTCGCAAATTAATGGGCACAAAAGTCTTGCCCGGTGGCACAGACTCCAGCGAAACCGGCGCTACGGTTCTCAGGCTCTCAGAAGGGACAATAAGCCGAGGCTCCTCTTCCTCCTCTTCAGTTGACATAAGGGAGCGAGAGAGAGCGTCAGCACGAATATTCTTCTCCCCGGCGAGAAAATGAAGGGAAAAGTGGAACCGGGAAAAGAACAAGGACCATCTGGCTTGGAGAGAATTTAGCCGCTGGGCTGTTTGCAAGTAGACCAAATTTTTGTGGTCCGTGTAAACTTGGAAGGGGAACCGCGCACCTTCCAGAAGGTGTCTCCACTCTGAAAAGGCCAACTTCATTGCTAGCAACTCCCTATCCCCGATGGAGTAGTTTCTTTCCGCTGGCGAGAAGGTCTTAGAGAAGAAGAAGCATGGATGCTTCCGACCTTGAGCATCCTTTTGATAGAGGACTGCTCCAGCACCAACGGATGAGGCACCCACCTCCAATAGGAATGGCTTATCCACATCGGGACGATGTAAGATGGGAGCGCTAGCAAAGTGGGACTTAATAGAAGTGAAGGCCTTGGAGACCCCTTCCGACCACAATTTGGGATTCGCTCCCTTCTTGGTGAGGGCTACCAAGGGAGCTACCAGAGTTGAGAAGTGGGGAATGAACTGGCGGTAATAGTTAATGAACCCCATAAAGCGCTGCACCGCTTTAAGAGAATGGGGCTCTTGCCAGTCCATCACAGCCTGTAGTTTGGCAGGATCCATAGCCAATCCCTGGGTGGAGATGATATAGCCCAGGAAAGGTAAGGACTCCTGCTCAAACATACACTTCTCCAACTTAGCATAAAGAGAGTTTGCCCGTAGGAGGTCGAAGACTCTGCCAACATCTCTCCGGTGGGAGTCAATATCTGGAGAAAAGATGAGAATATCATCCAGATAGACTACAACCGAGGTGGAAAGCATATCCCGGAAGATGTCGTTGACAAAGTCTTGGAAAACGGCTGGGGCATTACAGAGCCCGAAGGGCATCACCAGATACTCATAGTGCCCATCTCTGGTGTTAAACGCCGTTTTCCATTCGTCCCCCTCACGGATGCGAATCAGGTTATAAGCACCCCGCAGATCTAATTTAGTAAACACTCTAGCTCCCCGAAGCCTATCGAAGAGCTCGGATATCAAGGGCAAAGGATACTTGTTCTTAACGGTGATAGCATTAAGACCCCTGTAGTCTATGCATGGACGTAGTTCCCCATTCTTCTTCTGCACGAAGAAGAACGCTGCCCCAGCAGGTGACACTGACTTCCTGATAAACCCTCTTGCCAGATTCTCTTGAATGTACTGAGACATGGCCTCCGTCTCCGGGAGAGATAATGGATAAACTCGACCCCGGGGAGGCTCTGCACCAGGCAAGAGATCGATAGGACAGTCATAAGGGCGATGGGGTGGAAGGGTCTCCACCGCCTTTTTGGAGAACACGTCTGCGTAAGACCAATATTGCTTGGGGAGAGAGGATAGATCTGCGCGTACCTCAGTAGTAGCAACCTGAACGCACTCTCGGTGACACCTACCCCCACATGATTCACCCCATCCCAGAATTCTGCCAGAGGACCACTCAATGTGAGGAGAGTGGTACCGTAACCAAGGTATCCCCAACAGGACCTCATCAATCCCCTCAGGAATGATGAGCACATTGAGCAGAGATATAATCTCCTGATGGGATGGTGACATGGACAGAGTAAAAGGAATGGTCTGATGTGTTATCTGTGCGGGGAGTGTCGACCCATTCACCACTCGTACCATTACTGGTTGAGATAGCATAACCAGGGGTATTGCGTGACGTTGGGCGAAGGCAGAAGACATAAAATTGCCCTCCGCCCCAGAATCCATGCAGAGCTCTACCGAGTGGGAGGATGAGCCAAAAGTAATTGTCCCCTTAAAGGACAATTGGGAGGCAAACGTCGCAGTGTCTAGTGCACCTCCACCTACTACCACTAGACGCTGACGTTTCCTCGACCGCTGATGACATCTGCTGGCAAGATGTCCTGACTGTTGGCATACATGGTAAACCTGGAGTGCACGAGCGGTCCGAGACTTAGATCCCGCTCGTGACACTACCTTAGGTTCATGGGACTCAGGAGCCTGGACTGGAGATTCCAAAGGTTTGGCGAAGGTGGGAGCCAGCCGAAACCTCTGCCTACACTGGGCTCGCTCTAACCTCCGCTTGTGAATCTCCCTAGTAGCCAGGGCGTCCTTAACGTGGTCAGCCAGCCCCCTCCAAAATATAGGGATAAGGGCTTTATCCGACCACTCCAGCTCAGATGCTAGAGTGCGGAAGTGGACGGCAAAAAGGCTGACCAAAGATGAGCCCTGAGTCAATGCCAACAGTTGGAGCGTCGTATCATGGGTGACACGCGGTCCTAAGAAAACCTGTTTCAGAGTGCTCAGGAATAACGGAGCACTCTGCACCACATGATCGCCACGCTCCCACAGCGGCGTAGCCCACTGCAACGCCCTGTCCGACAATAAGGATATGATAAAGCCCACCTTAGCCCACTCTGTAGGGAAACGAGAGGCCAGAAGTTCGAGATGTACTGAGCACTGACTCACGAAAGCCCTACAGGACTTATTGTCACCAGAAAATTTCTCTGGTAGCGGGAGGCGAGATAGCGTCGGTACAGGGGCGGCAGTGGACAAGGTAGCTGCAGCCACACTTGCAGCCTGAACAGCGACAGCAGTAACGTCCACAGCTGAGGTTGAACGCTCTAGAGCCGCCAACCTTCCCTCCAGCTGCTGGATGTACCGCTGTAGACGCTGATCGACCGTCATTACTAGCCAGACCTTGGCGCTAGTATTCTGTTATGGACTGGCGGAACGCACCAAGTATAGATGAAATGGAACTAGGTGCGTTCGCAGTCCGAGGTCCACCGTGCAGGTAAAAACCCTGCTGCTAGTAAAGACGGACTATATGGCGGTACTATAAGAATACACACATGGGTTAGCTTCACCCTGTGTGAAGGAAGCGACCCTGTTGCGTCACAGGACCGCGGTACCGCACATAGAGCGCAAGCAAGGAGTCACTAATCTCAAACCCGAGACTGAGGATTTGAGTTCAGAAGACCCCATGCGCTCGACACCGCAACTGAGGTGTCAGAGAAACATAAATAATAATATAAAGGCACAAGAGTGCGTGCGGTGCCGCACTGACGGACGCCACTAACCACTCAGGCTTGGGTCAGGAAAGCGCAGAGCAAGCGCACGGCGCCGTACTGGCGGACACAGCAACTGGTAGCTGTAATGTGTGTTACGTGCTGTTGGATAAGTCGGGCGCTAGATAGCAAACATACACCTTCCGCGAACAGTCATCCAATAGGGAGGGTTATTTAAAGAGCGACTTTCACTCACAACACACACAAATTTACAAGGCAATACTAGCGCATGGCCGTGCGGTCATGCGCAGTTTATATAGTTGCAGCACAGGAAGCTGCTACCAAAGTTTTGCCCTTTCAGGACCTTCCTGGAGGACCAATGGAATGTTGTTGTGAATTCTGTGGCTGAATTCACTCCTGTGGTCACAAGTGGTACTGCAGCTTCTGAGCTTCCTCCCTCAGGTGTTCTGGTGAGCTCGTTGGCTGCTTTGTTATTTAACTCCACCTGATTCTGTCTTCCTTGCTCCTTGTCAATGTTCCAGTGTTGGACCTGAGCTTCTGGATCTTTCCTGTGGCCTGCTGCTCTGCTTAGATAAGTGCTTCTTTGCTTTTGTTGCTACTTTTTCTGTCCAGCTTGTCTATTCGTTTTTGCTGGAAGCTCTGAGACACAAAGGGTGCACCGCCGTGCCGTTAGTTCGGCACGGTGGGTCTTTTGCCCCCTTTGTGTGGTTTTTTGCTTTAGGGTTTTTTGTAGACTGCAAAGTTTTCTTTGCTATCCTCGCTCTATCTAGAATATCGGGCCTCACTTTTCTGAATCTATTTCATCCCTACGTTTGTCTTTTCATCTTGCTAACAGTCATTATATGTGGGGGGCTGCCTTTTCCTTTGGGGTATTTCTCTGAGGCAAGTCAGGCTTGTTTTTCTATCTTCAGGCTAGTCAGCTCCTCAGGCTGTGCCGAGTTGCATAGGTAGTGACAGGCGCAATCCACAGCTGCCTTTAGTTGTGTTTAGGATAGGTTCAGGTATTGCGGTCTACAGAGATTCCACGTCTCAGAGCTCGTTCTATTGTTTTTGGGTTATTGTCAGATCACTGTATGTGCTCTGATTGCTGGCACACTGTGTCACTGGATTGCCTACATAACAGTGCAAGGAGCCAACCTAATGATTCTCAATAGAGGGAAAAAAGAAGTTCTGACATCATTTTTTTTTCTCAGCTCTGTGTTCAGTCTTTTTTTTCCCTTAGACATTTGGGTGTTTCAGGACACAGGTGTGGACATGGATATTCAGGGTCTGTGCTCTTCAATGGATAATCTCGTTACAAATGTACAAAGGATTCAAGATACTATTGATCAGAAATCTATGTTAGAACCAAGAATTCCTATTCCTGATTTGTTTTTTGGTGATAGAACTAAGTTTCTTAATTTCAAAAATAATTGTAAGCTATTTCTGGCCTTGAAACCTCATTCTTCTGGTAATCCTATTCAACAGGTTTTGATTATTATTTCTTTTTTGCGCGGCGACCCTCAGGACTGGGCATTTTCTCTTGCGCCAGGAGACCCTGCATTGAGTAATGTCAATGCGTTTTTCCTGGCGCTCGGATTGCTTTACGATGAGCCTAATTCAGTGGATCAGGCTGAGAAAAATTTGCTGGCTTTGTGCCAGGGTCAGGATGATATAGAAGTATATTGTCAGAAATTTAGGAAGTGGTCAGTACTCACTCTGTGGAATGAATCTGCGCTGGCAGCTTTGTTCAGAAAGGGTCTCTCTGAGGCTCTTAAGGATGTCATGGTGGGTTTTCCTATGCCTGCTGGTTTGAATGAGTCTATGTCTTTGGCCATTCAGATCGGTCGACGCTTGCGCGAGCGTAAATCTGTGCACCATTTGGCGGTATTGTCTAAGATTAAACCTGAGCCTATGCAGTGCGATAGGACTATGACCAGAGTTGAACGGCAAGAACACAGACGTCTGAATGGTCTGTGTTTCTACTGTGGTGATTCCACTCATGCTATTTCTGATTGTCCTAAGCGCACTAAGCGGTTCGATAGGTCTGCCGTCATTGGTACTGTACAATCCAAATTCCTTCTGTCCATTACCTTGATATGCTCTTTGTCATTGTATTCTGTCATGGCGTTTGTGGATTCAGGCGCTGCCCTGAATCTGATGGATTTGGATTATGCTAAACGTTGTGGGTTTTTCTTGGAGCCTTTGCGGTGTCCTATTCCGTTGAGAGGAATTGATGCTACACCTTTGGCAAAGAATAAACCTCAGTACTGGACCCAGCTGACCATGTGCATGGCTCCTGCACATCAGGAAGTTATTCGCTTTCTGGTGCTACATAATCTGCATGATGTGGTCGTGTTGGGGTTGCCATGGCTGCAAACCCATAATCCAGTATTGGATTGGAACTCTATGTCGGTATCCAGCTGGGGTTGTCAGGGGGTACATGGTGATGTTCCATTTTTGTCTATTTCGTCATCCACTCCTTCTGAGGTCCCAGAGTTCTTGTCTGATTATCAGGATGTCTTTGAAGAGCCCAAGTCCGATGCCCTACCTCCACATAGGGATTGTGATTGTGCTATCGATTTGATTCCTGGTAGTAAATTCCCTAAAGGTCGATTATTTAATTTATCCGTGCCTGAACACGCCGCTATGCGCAGTTATGCGAAGGAATCCCTGGAGAAGGGACATATTCGCCCATCGTCATCACCACTGGGAGCAGGGTTCTTTTTTGTAGCCAAGAAGGATGGTTCGCTGAGACCGTGTATTGATTACCGCCTTCTTAATAAGATCACTGTTAAATTTCAGTATCCCTTGCCATTGTTATCTGACTTGTTTGCTCGGATTAAGGGGGCTAGTTGGTTCACTAAGATAGATCTTCGTGGTGCGTATAATCTGGTGAGAATCAGGCAAGGAGATGAATGGAAAACTGCATTTAATACGCCCGAGGGTCATTTTGAGTATCTAGTGATGCTGTTCGGACTTGCCAATGCTCCATCTGTGTTTCAGTCTTTTATGCATGACATCTTCCGTGAGTATCTGGATAAATTCCTGATTGTTTACTTGGATGACATTTTGATCTTCTCAGATGATTGGGATTCTCATGTGAAGCAGGTCAGAATGGTTTTCCAGGTCCTGCGTGCTAATTCTTTGTTTGTGAAGGGATCAAAGTGTCTCTTCGGTGTGCAGAAAGTTTCATTTTTGGGGTTCATCTTTTCCCCTTCTACTATCGAGATGGATCCGGTTAAGGTCCAAGCCATCCAGGATTGGACTCAGCCGACATCTCTGAAAAGTCTGCAAAAATTCCTGGGCTTTGCTAATTTTTATCGTCGCTTCATCTGTAATTTTTCTAGCATTGCCAAACCATTGACCGATTTGACCAAGAAGGGTGCTGATTTGGTTAATTGGTCTTCTGCTGCTGTGGAAGCTTTTCAGGAGTTGAAGCATCGTTTTTGTTCTGCCCCTGTGTTGTGTCAACCAGATGTTTCTCTTCCGTTCCAGGTCGAGGTTGATGCTTCTGAGATTGGAGCAGGGGCGGTTTTGTCACAGAGAGGTTCTGGTTGCTCAGTGTTGAAACCATGTGCTTTCTTTCCCAGGAAGTTTTCGGCTGCTGAGCGTAATTATGATGTGGGCAACCGAGAGTTGCTGGCCATGAAGTGGGCATTCGAGGAGTGGCGTCATTGGCTTGAAGGAGCTAAGCATCGCGTGGTGGTATTGACTGATCATAAGAACCTTACTTATCTCGAGTCTGCCAAGCGCTTGAATCCTAGACAGGCCCGTTGGTCGTTATTTTTTGCCCGCTTCGATTTTGTGATTTCGTACCTTCTGGGCTCTAAAAATGTGAAGGCGGATGCTCTGTCTAGTAGTTTTATGCCCGACTCTCCGGGTTCATCTGAGCCAGCGAGTATCCTCAAGGAAGGAGTCATTGTGTCTGCCATCTCCCCTGATTTGCGGCGAGTGTTGCAAAAATTTCAGGCGAATAAACCTGATCGTTGTCCGGCGGAGAAACTGTTCGTCCCTGATAGGTGGACTACTAAAGTTATCTCTGAACTTCATTGTTCGGTGTTGGCTGGTCATCCTGGAATATTTGGTACCAGAGAGTTAGTGGCTAGATCCTTCTGGTGGCCATCTCTGTCACGGGATGTACGTACTTTCGTGCAGTCCTGTGGGATTTGTGCTAGGGCTAAGCCCTGCTGTTCACGTGCCAGTGGGTTGCTTTTGCCCTTGCCGGTCCCAAAGAGGCCTTGGACACATATTTCGATGGATTTCATTTCTGACCTTCCCGTTTCTCAAAAGATGTCAGTCATTTGGGTGGTCTGTGATTGCTTTTCTAAAATGGTTCATCTGGTGCCCTTGGTTAAATTGCCTTCCTCCTCTGATTTGGTGCCTTTGTTCTTCCAGCATGTGGTTCGTTTGCATGGCATTCCTGAGAATATTGTTTCTGACAGAGGTTCCCAGTTTGTTTCGAGGTTTTGGCGAGCCTTTTGTGGTAGGATGGGCATTGACCTGTCTTTTTCCTTGACTTTCCATCCTCAGACTAATGGCCAGACCGAACGAACCAATCAGACCTTGGAGACATATCTGAGATGTTTTGTTTCTGCAGACCAGGATGATTGGGTGTCCTTTTTGCCGTTGGCTGAGTTCGCCCTTAATAATCGGGCCAGCTCGGCTACCTTGGTCTCTCCATTTTTCTGCAATTCTGGGTTCCATCCTCGTTTCTCTTCAGGACAGGTTGAGTCTTCGGACTGTCCTGGTGTGGATTCTGTGGTGGACAGGTTGCAGCAGATCTGGACTCAGGTAGTGGACAATTTGGCCTTGTCCCAGGAGAAGGCTCAACTTTTCGCTAATCGCAAACGCCGTGTGGGTCCCCGACTTCGTGTTGGGGATCTGGTTTGGTTATCTTCTCGTCATATTCCTATGAAGGTTTCCTCTCCTAAATTTAAACCTCGTTTTATTGGTCCGTATAGGATTTCTGAGATTCTCAATCCTGTGTCTTTTCGTCTGACCCTCCCAGACTCCTTTTCCATACATAATGTATTCCATAGGTCGTTGTTGCGGAGATACGTGGCACCTATGGTTCCATCTGTTGAGCCTCCTGCCCCGGTTTTGGTGGAGGGGGAATTGGAGTATATTGTGGAGAAAATTTTGGATTCTCGTGTTTCTAGACGGAAACTCCAGTATCTGGTTAAATGGAAGGGATATGCTCAGGAAGATAATTCCTGGGTTTTTGCCTCTGATGTCCATGCTCCAGATCTTGTTCGTGCCTTTCATGTGGCTCATCCTGGTCGGCCTGGGGGCTCTGGTGAGGGTTCGGTGACCCCTCCTCAAGGGGGGAGTACTGTTGTGAATTCTGTGGCTGAATTCACTCCTGTGGTCACAAGTGGTACTGCAGCTTCTGAGCTTCCTCCCTCAGGTGTTCTGGTGAGCTCGTTGGCTGCTTTGTTATTTAGCTCCACCTGATTCTGTCTTCCTTGCTCCTTGTCAATGTTCCAGTGTTGGACCTGAGCTTCTGGATCTTTCCTGTGGCCTGCTGCTCTGCTTAGATAAGTGCTTCTTTGCTTTTGTTGCTACTTTTTCTGTCCAGCTTGTCTATTCGTTTTTGCTGGAAGCTCTGAGATGCAAAGGGTGCACCGCCGTGCCGTTAGTTCGGCACGGTGGGTCTTTTGCCCCTTTTGCGTGGTTTTTTGCTTTAGGGTTTTTTGTAGACTGCAAAGTTCTCTTTGCTATCCTCGCTCTATCTAGAATATCGGGCCTCACTTTGCTGAATCTATTTCATCCCTACGTTTGTCTTTTCATCTTGCTAACAGTCATTATATGTGGGGGGCTGCCTTTTCCTTTGGGGTATTTCTCTGAGGCAAGTCAGGCTTGTTTTTCTATCTTCAGGCTAGTCAGCTCCTCAGGCTGTGCCGAGTTGCATAGGTAGTGACAGGCGCAATCCACAGCTGCCTTTAGTTGTGTTTAGGATAGGTTCAGGTATTGCGGTCTACAGAGATTCCACGTCTCAGAGCTCGTTCTATTGTTTTTGGGTTATTGTCAGATCACTGTATGTGCTCTGATTGCTGGCACACTGTGTCACTGGATTGCCTACATAACAGAATGTGCTACAGTACCTGAGCATGTGACCCTCGATCTCCAACGGGAGATCTTGCCCTGGGCATGCTCAGAGTGTGAAAATAAGGACTTAGTCCCAGAGAAGCAGATCAGTGCAGGGTACAACAGGAGAGCCAGAAAAGGCAGCAGTAACCCTCTGCACAGAATCAGTCCCAGCAAGACGCTGGGAGCGACGCCTCCGCTGAGCAGACCCCACTGCGGCCGATGCAGAATGGGAGACCGCAGCAGACAAGGATCGAGATTCCTCCTGTGCAGCAGAGGAAATTCGACTCCTAACAAAGTGTAAGGCTAGCAGGGTATAAACTGTCCTCTGTACCTCCTTACATTTTTCTATACTGTGCTCAAAAAGCTATAAATATGAATATCTCTGTAATAGAGCCACGCAATAGGAAACAGAAAGGAGCTGTAAAATCAAGAAATCATGGATTTTTACAACATATTCTACTCAAATTATTTTGAGCAAGAAAGACCTATTTAATGCTGTAGTCCCCCATGTAAAACAAAGAAACAGCTATGTGCCACATTGGCTCTGTTCCAGCAATGTTAGCACCAGGTCTCCTAGAGTTAATGTGACAATGCTATGTCATAGGAGCGCTGCAGCCAATAAGTGAACATTAATAAGCTACATAACTCACACCTTCCTTAGACATCTGAGTTTCATTCAAGGGAAGTATGAGCATTGCAGCCCATGGTCAGCTGCTGGCTGCAGTTCTCACATGACATAAAAATGTCACAAGAGCATCAGGAGACCAGTTAACAACATCATTGCAATAGTACCATTGAAGTAGATATCTGTTGTTATTTTTTTTTACATTGAGCACAGCATTTAAGAAGTGGTTGTCCAAGTAGTGGACAACCCCTTTAAGTACTATTGTGTTATCCATCGCTCTCTTAGATCTATCACTTATCCACTGTGCTTTACAATAGTTTTTGTCTTTTGTCTTTAATTTGCATGCAGTATTGTAATGTGATGATGTAACAATGACCCAATTCTTAATTTATGACCTGCATTTAGTTTTGATTTTGTCATTATAGAATCTAAATATCAGCATTTATAGGTTGTGCAATATTATGATAATGTCATAATGCCATTTGACTTTTTTTGTAGGCTGTGTTTAATTATGATGATATTACAATAGCTTTTGTCATTTTTCCAATTCTGTATTTACTTTTACATCAAAAGAATACTATTTGTGATTATTCTTAGTCTGTGTTTTATTCTGGTGACATCACAATATTGAAAGATTTTCTTTATAGCTTTGGTTGGCTCTATTTAGCTGGTGATGTCTGTAGAGGGAAGGGCCCCAAAATGTACATACTGTATATATGGATGTATAGGTTTGCATGTTAGCCCATGTATGCAAAATACAATAGCTTGCGAAAGCATTCACACTGTTGGCTTTTTATCTACTTTGTTATACAGTACACACCTTTTCTGAAAGTTGTTGAGAAATACTAGTCAAGGTTGGATTATAAAAAAAAATCCCAATCTCTTATGATCCCCTGAACTACCATCAAATACATTATCATCAAATGAAAAGAACATGGTACCACAATAACCTGCCAAGAGAGGGCCACTCACCAAAACTTTCAGCCCTGTCAAGAGGGTTTTAATCAGAGAGGCAGCACAAAGACAAAAGGTCACCCTGAAGGAGTTGCAGAGTTCCCAAGCAGAGATTGGAGTACCTGTCTATTTGACCACAATAAGCCATCGCTGGTGTTGGTGAGGCGGCAGCAAGGTGAATGCAGAAATTAAGCTGTTCTGAAGACATGGGTTTTTAGGATCCAATTGAAATTTCAGAATGAAGTGGATAATCGGATGTGTTGGACTACAGAATTCTACAGGATGAGAGATACTCGGGAGAAGTATTGCAAGCGATTGAAAGAGGAACGTACGATTGTGGAGGAGATAAGGAGGTCATGGTAGGACCAGAGATTACGTAGTGGGAGATATCCTGAGAGTAGTTCAAAGATATAAAGGGGAGAAAGATTATGGACAGCTTTGTAGGTTAGTATTGGTAGCTTGAAGTGGATACCTGGTGGAACTGGGAGACAATGAAGGGATTAGCAGAGGGGAGAAGTTGCAGAGTAGCGAGAATAGAAGTGAACTAGTAGGGCAGCAGAGTTAAGGACAGACTGGAAAGGTGTGATGATGTGATAAGGGATGAGGAGGTGCTAGACCACAAATGGAGTCAAGGCCATTTGAGTAATGTGGGTAGTTCGGAGGAAGAGGTGGTGTCACTGGTCACACTTCTCCAGCTGCACAGAAAAAGAGGGATCAAGGTGCAAAAGCCTTAGCTATTATGACATCTGTAACAAAGCACTGAGACTGGCTCCCAGCCATTAAGTTGGTTGCTTCTGCACACCGCGGCAGACTCCTAGCCATTTTATTCATCAGTCTCTTTCCATGTTGCCTCCTCCATCTCCTCCGCTTCTACCAGTGTCTCCTCATCTGGTCAGAAATCTCATCTTGCTGCTACTCGCCTTTTATGTGCTGCAGCTTTACTTCTGCCTTCATGCTCACCACATCATATGTCATGTGCCCATAAGATGTAAATCCACCTTTCACATGCTGGAAATACTGTGCATGCAACAGTAGGTGATTCTGAAGTTTGAGATGCAGCAGGCGCGGGTGAGTCGCTCTGCAGAACAATACCACTTCACGACCAATAAATGGCCTTCTACGTGGGATGTGTGTGCCATGTTGCGCTGCTTCCAGTACTCCACCAACATCGCCAGCGCTGATGATCTTATCATCTTTAGCATTATTATCCCACTTCTTTGCCTCCTAGAAAAACAAATCTTCAGGAGGTGAACGATGAGTTGATGGCTCAGGTGTAAGAGGAGAAAAAAATGCTTTAAAGAGTTTTAACATTTCCTGGTAGATGGCTGCGCTGTCTTTGGTCTTGATAAAGCACAGGTGACCTACACCAGCAGATGATATGGCTCCTGAAACCATCATTGATTGTGGATACTTCACACTAGACCTTGAAAATCAAGGTCCCAGAGTCAGTTTTGTATGGGTGTAAAGAATAAACATTTTCTAGTACAGTTAAAACTAATGGCACATTAACCCCTTCATGACCTTGGGATTTTTTGTTTTTCCGTGTTCGTTTTTCACTCCCCTCCTTCCCAGAGCCATAACTTTTTTATTTTTCCGTCAATTTGGCCATGTGAGAGCTTATTTTTTGTGGGACGAGTTGTACTTTTGAACGACATCATTGGTTTTAGCATGTCATGTACTAGAAAATGGGAAAAAAGTTCCAAGTGCGGTGAAATTGCAAAAAAAGTGCAATCCCACACTTGTTTTTTGATTGGATTTTTTGCTAGGTTCATTAAATGCTAAAACTGACCTGCCATTATGATTCTCCAGGTCAGTACGAGTTCATAGACACCTAACATGACTAGGTTATTTTTTACCTAAGTGGTGAAAAAAAATTCTAAACTTTGCTAAAAAAAAAAAAAAAAATTGCGCCATTTTCCGATACTTGTAGCGTCTCCATTTTTCATGATCTGGGGTCGGCTGAGGGCGTATTTTTTGCGTGCCGAGATGACATTTTTAATGATAGCATTTTGGTGCAGATACGTTCTTTTGGTCGCCCGTTATTGCATTTTAATGCAATGTCGCGGCGACCAAAAAAACGTAATTCTGGCGTTTCGCATTTTTTTCTCACTATGCCGTTTAGTGATCAGGTTAATGCTTTTTTTTTAGTTGATAGATCGGGCGATTCTGAGCGCGGCGATACCAAATATGGGTAGATTTGATTTTTTTTTTATTCATTTATTTTGATTGGGGCAAAAGGGGGGTGATATTTTTTTTATTTTTTTCACATTTTTTTAACTTTTTTTTTTTTACTTTTGCCATGCTTCAATAGCCTCCATGGGAGGCTAGAAGCTGGCATAGCACGATCGGCTCTGCTACATAGCAGCGACCTGCTGATCGCTGCTATGTAGCTGAAAATCAGGTGTGCTGTGAGCGCCGACCACAAGGTGGCGCTCACAGCTGCCGGGGATCAGTAACCATAGAGGTCTCGAGGACCTCTATGGTTACTATTCTGAAGCATCGCCGACCTCCGATCATGTGACGGGGGTCGGCGATGCGATCATTTCCGGCCGCCCGTTTGGAAGTGGTAGTTAAATGCCGCTGTCTGCGTTTGACAGCGGCATTTAACTAGTTAATAGGTGCGGGCAGATCGCGATTCTGCCCGCGCCTATTACAGGCACATGTCAGCTGTTCAAAACAGCTGACATGTCCCGGCTTTGATGCGGGCTCACCGCGGAGCCCTGCATCAAAGCAGGGGATCTGACCTCGGACGTACTATCCCGTCCGAGGTCAGAAGGGTTAAAGTTGCAAAGGAGACTTGTTTTCTGTGTTAAATCTAAACCTACACTAAAGCAAGTCTCTTTTAAAAACATCTTCAACATATAGGAAACAAAAAATTACTCACTCCCAGCTGCACATCCGGGGCACTTTAGGCAAAATTAGGAAACAATTGCCGACATACAGTGCTGTGCAAATTAATTGGGACAAAGCAAAAAAATAAGATGTTACATACTAGTTCTGAAAATTACCTTTTTCCACTGGCTAGTTTATCAGGATTTATTTATTATATATTAAAACTGGTGTTAGGTGTCAAGTCCCCGCCTCTGCACAGGGGGAGTCTCGAACCATCTCCGCTGTGGCCTCCCATTCTTCTCTAGGCGCAGCAGAGACTGCTCAGCAGAGACATCTGTCCCAGCATCTAGCTCGGGATGATGCTGGATGACTGGTTACTACTGCTGTTCCAGGCTCTGTCCTTGTAGCCAGCAATATTCAGCAAAGAGCAGGTTTTTCTGGGACTAAGTCCTGATTTTCCCTTACTGGGCATGCCCACAGAACGACCTCCCATTGGAGGTCGGGGGTCACATGCTCAGGTCCTGTTGCGGCTCCTATTGGTCCATCTGGAAGGTCTTGTAGCACTGCCGATATAAAAGGTTTGCATGGCTCTGCTCGGCCATGCGCTAGTGTACTCTTGTAAATGTGTGTGTGTTGATGCGTGAAAGTTGTTCATTAATTATCCCCTCACTTGTGTATGACTGCTCACGTAAGGTGGATGATTGCTATCTAGCGCCCGACTTAGCTATCAGCACGTAACACACAAAACAGCGTCAAATTGCTGTGATCACCAGTGTGGCACCGTGCTCTTTCACAACGCTTTCCTTACCCAAGCCTGGGTGTTTAGTGGCATCCGCCAGAGTGGCACCACACGCACTCCCGTGCATCTAGATTATTGTTTCGGTTATGCTGACACCCCAGTTGCGGTGTCGAGAGCAAGAGTTCCAGTTGTACTCTCTTGTGTGGTACCGCGGTCCTGTGACGCAACAGGGATCGCTTTCTTCAAACTGGGTGAAGTTAACCCGTGTATGAATCCATATTGTACAGCCATATAGTCCATCTTTACTTAGCAGCAGGTTCCATCTCTGCACGGTGGACCCCGGGCTTCGAACGCATCTTACTCTATCTTTCTAATTATTTGGTGCATTCAGCTAGCCCTAACAACTCGTTTGAATCACTGACTGGTAACCGACTTCAGCTTTTACTTAAAAATTGCTTTGTCGCAATTAATTTGCACAGCACTGTATATATGTCCACGATATGTCCTTTAAATTTTTTTGTGACATTTTGATTCTTGTGGATCCCACAATTCGGGCTTCTCTTGAACTAGCACCAACAGCATCTCAATGTTAATTGTACGTGACATGGCTAAAGCTTTATACAACTGAAATCCGTGGAGGTGTGTCTCGTGGAATGCTTTCTGACTGGATTTTAAAATATCCCTCCCAACAATTCCTTGTGTGTCATTTCCTGTCATGGGTTGAATTTTGTGCTTCTTTCAAAATTTAGGTACTCCGTTCTATAAAAAACGGATGGCATATGGGTGGCCCGTATACTGTCCATTTTTTTGCTCGCACACATTGACTTGTATCGGTGAGTAGTGTTGAGCATTCCAATACCGCAAGTATCGGGTATCGGCCGATATTTGCGGTATCGGAATTCCAATACTGAGTTCCGATATTTTTGTGATATCGGGAATTGGTATCTGGAGTAAGATTTATGTGTAAAATAAAGAATAAAAAAAAAAATATTGAAATACTTACCCTCTGACGCCCCCTGGTTGTCACCGCTGCAACCGCCATGCTTTCCTTGGTAGAATAAGCGCTTGAAGGACCTTTCGATGACGTCGCGGCTTGTGATTGGTCTCGGTAGCGTCATGTGACCGCTCACGCGACCAATCACAAGCCGCGACGTCATCGAAAGGTCCTTCAAGCGCTGATTCTTAGGAAGGAAGGCTCCCGGTTACAACCAGGGCGCGTCCGAGGGTGAGTATGGCAATATTTTTTATTTTTATTCTTTATTTTACACATGAATATGGATCCCAGGGCCTGAAGGAGAGTTTCCTCTCCTTCAGACCCTGGGAACCATTACAGGATACCTTCTGATATTTGTGTCCCATTGACTTGTATTGGTATCGGATATCGGTATCGGAGATATCCGATATTTTTCGGATATCGGCCGATACCATCCGATACCGATACTTTCAAATATCGGACGGTATCGCTCAACATTATTGGTGAGTCTCATCCAAGATACACTGCAAATTGCAGCATGTTGCAATTTTTTTCTCAGTCCAATTTCAGCTGAGAGTAGATGAGATGTAACTCATTGAATAACATTGGTCAGAGAGCAATCCAATTTTTTAACGGATTGCACTTGTTCATTTTTCTCGCAAATGAGTATGAGCCCTTACTCTGCTGTTGCCGTGTGTCATAAAGGCGATATATAAAGAAAAAAATATATATTAGTTAAATAAATAGCGTATATTTATCTAGCATTTGTGCGACTTGATCAAAGCCTTCAAAGACAGGGAAACGTCAGTATTTATCAATAATAATACTGTTGGCCACTCAAATGACCTTGACTTCATATGGGGTGTAGGAGCTCATCATCCCCCTTCACAACATCATGCCTCTCCAGTCTGTCCATAACTCAGCTGCCCTTTTATTCTAGTTATGTCCTCACTACTCCTCCGCTTGTCCCCTCTGCAAATTCCTTCATTGTCTCCCAATTCCATAATGTATCCACTTCAAGCTACTAACACTGACACACAAAGCTGCAGATACTCCCCCATATGTCTCTGAACTAATCTCCCACCATGTAAACTCTTTCTCTCCTCCACTATCATACATTTCTCATCCAATCAATTGCAAGACTTCTCCTAAGTATCCCCCAATCCTGCAGAATTCTGTAGTCCAACACATCTGATTGCTACTTTCGGAACTTTCAAGTTGAACTTGAAAATCCATGTCTTCATAATAGCTCACAGCCTGCAAAGACCCCGCTGCCACCTCACCAACATGAGAACTACTGCAACCCCTGAACCTACTGTCTCCTCCATTATTCTGTAAAATGTAAGGTCGCAAGGGTGGTATCATAATATGCAATGACCCAGTGGTAGGTCGGTCAGCGGACGGCATGACAAAAACTCAACAGGATGGAAATGGGGAGAGCAAGGCCCTACCAATAGGGAATGAGATACCTACCTCCCGGGAGGGTTGGGGGATGACGTGGCTCGCAGCTCAGGGTTCATCATTATATAGTATGTTTCCATTTCTTAATTATTATTATTATTATTTATTTATATAGCACCATTGATTCCATGGTGCTGTACATGAGAAGGGGTTACATACAAGTTACAAATATCACATACAGTAAACAAACTAACAATGACGGACTGATAAAGAGGGGCGAGGACCCTGCCCTTGCGGGCTTACATTCTACAGGATTATGGGGAAGGAGACAGTAGGTTGAGGGTTGCAGGAGCTCCGGTGTTGGTGAGGCGGTAGCTCCGGTGTTGGTGAGGCGGTAGCTCCGGTGTTGGTGAGGCGGTAGCTTCGATAGTGATGAGGCAGCAGCGGTGTCAGTGCAGGCTGTAGGCTTTCCTGAAGAGATGAGTTTTCAGGTTCCGTCTGAAGGATCCGACTGTGGTTGATAGTCGGACGTGTTGGGGCAGAGAGTTCCAGAGGATGGGGGATATTCGGGAGAAGTCTTGGAGGCAATTGGATGAGGAGCGAATAAGTGTGGAGGAGAGAAGGAGGTCTTGGGAGGACCGGAGATCACGTGAGGGAAGATATCGAGAGATTAGTTCAGAGATATATGGAGGAGACAGGTTGTGGATGGCTTTGTAGGTCAGTATTAGCAATTTGAACTGGATACGCTGAGGGAATGGGAGCCAGTGAAGAGATTTGCAGAGGGGGGAAGCGGAGGAGTAGCGAGGAGAGAGATGGATTAGTCGGGCAGCAGAGTTAAGGATGGACTGGAGAGGTGCAAGGGTGTTAGCAGGGAGGCCACAGAAAAGGATGTTGCAGTAGTCAAGGCGGGAAATGATGAGGGCGTGCACAAGCATTTTAGTAGATTGGGGGTTGAGGAAAGGACGGATCCTGGAGATATTTTTGAGCTGGAGGCGACAGGAGGTGGAAAGAGCTTGGATGTGGGGTTTGAAGGACAGGGCAGAGTCGAAGGTTACTCCGAGGCAGCGGACTTCGGGTACAGGGGAAAGCATGATGTCATTGACTGCGATAGATAGGTCAGGTAAGGAAGATTTGTGGGATGGAGGAAAGATGATGAGTTCAGATTTGTCCACATTGAGTTTGAGGAAGCGAGAGGAGAAGAAGGAGGATATGGCTGATAGGCACTCTGGGATTCTGGACAGCAGAGCGGTGACGTCTGGGCCAGAGAGGTAGATCTGAGTGTCATCAGCATAGAGGTGGTACTGGAATCCATGGGACCTTATGAGTTGTCCCAAGCCAAGTGTATAGATTGAGAAGAGTAGGGGTCCTAGAACAGAGCCTTGGGGGACTCCAACAGAGAGAGGGTGGGATGAGGAGGTAGTATGGGAGTGGGAGACGCTGAATGTGCGGTTGGAAAGGTATGAGGCGATCCAGGATAGGGCGAGGTCTTTGATGCCAAAGGAGGAGAGCATCTGCAGTAGGAGGCAGTGGTCAACTGTGTCGAAAGCAGAGGACAGGTCTAGAAGGAGGAGTACAGAGTATTGTCCAGTAGCTTTGGCGGTAAGTAGGTTGTTAGTGATTTTGGTCAGGGCAGTCTCAGTTGAGTGATGGGGCGGAAACCAGATTGTAGATTGTCGTACAACAAGTTAGATGAGAGGTGGGAGGAGAGTTCAGCATGGACGTTCTGCTCCAGGAGTTTGGAAGCAAATGGGAGCAGTGATATTGGGCGATAGCTAGACATAGCAGTTGGATCGAGGGTTGGCTTTTTAAGGATAGGCGTGATTGTGGCATGTTTGAACGCAGAGGGGAAGGTGCCAGAAGTTAGTGAAAGGTTGAAGAGGTGGGTTAGGGATGGGATAAGTGTGGTGGTGAGGTTGGGGAGGAGGTGGGATGGGATGGGGTCGAGCGCACAGGTGGTGAGGTGGGATTTGGAGAGGAGACAATTAAGTCCCCCTTCAGTGATATTGGATAGGGAGGTTATGGGGTTTGGGCATTGGTCTGGTATACAAAGGGGTTGTGGTGGTTGAACAATAAAGACTTGCCTTGTCTGGTCGATCTTATTTTTAAAGTGTGTGGCAAAGTCCTCAGCAGAGATGAGGGAGGTTGGAGGGGGCAGTGGGGGGCGGAGGAGGGAGTTAAATGTTTTGAATAACTGTTTGGGGTTGTGGGATAGGGAAGATAGGAGGGTTGTGAAGTAGGCCTGTTAAGCAGAGGTGAGTGCAGATTTAAAAGCGAGTGTTGCTTGTTTGAATACAGTGAAGTCGTCTTGCGAGTGTGTTTTCTTCCAATGCCGCTCCGCAACCCTGGACACTTGCCTTAGCTTTTTGGTGGTGTTATTATGCCAAGGTTGTCTATTGATACGTCGCGCTCTGCCATGGACGAGAGGGGCAACCGTGTCAATAGCTGATGCGAGAGTGGCATTGTAGAAAGCAGCAGCACTGTCTGTGTCGTGGAGTGAGGATATGGATGCCAGTGGTAGGATGGAGTCAGAGAGTGTGTGGGTGTCTAGGTGTGCAAGGTTTCTGCGTGGGTGCGCATGTTGCTGGATATGGATGATTGGTGAGGAGGACAGGGATGAGAAGGTGAGCAGATGGTGGTCGGATAGAGGGAGAGGGGAGGTGGTGAAGTTAGATAGAGAGCAGAGACGGGTGAATACCAGGTCTAGTGTATGCCCATCCGTGTGGGTGGCTGCGGAGGACCACTGAGTAAGTCCAAAGGATGAGGTAAGGGACAGAAGTTTGGAGGCTGTTGACTGAAGGGTATCAATGGGGATGTTGAAGTCACCCATGATGATGGTGGGAGTGTCAGCAGAGAGAAAGTGAAGAAGCCAGGTGGAGAATTGGTCAATAAAGGCAGTGGCCGGGCCCGGAGGTCGGTATATGACGGCCACTTGGAGGTTGGAGGGAGAGTTGATGCGGACAGAATGGACTTCAAAAGAGGGGAGGATAAGAGAGGGAAGAGGTGGGATTGGGTTAAAGGTGCAGTTTGAACAAAGGAGAAGACCCACTCCTCCACCATGTTTGTTGCCGGGTCGAGGGGTGTGGGTGAAGTGGAGGCCTCCGTAACACAGCGCAGCAGGGGAGGCGGTGTCAGAGGGTGTTAGCCATGTTTCTGTGAGGCCAAGGAAGGCAAGATTGCGGGAGAGAAAAAGGTCGTGAATCACATGAAGCTTATTGCAGATTGAGCGGGCATTCCAGAGTGCTCCAGAGAGAGGGAGCAGGGGGGTGGGCGTCAGGGGAACGGGTTTTATGTTGGAAAGATTGCGGAAGTTCATGTTGGATAGGGAGTGATAGGAGGGAGTAGTAATGGGAGGTATGAGATGTGGGGGTCCAGGGATGGGAGATATGTCTCCAGCAGTGAGGAGAAGGAGAGAGAGAGAGAGCAGGTGGGAGAAAGAGAGTGGCCGACTTGTTTTATGTGTTTGTTGGACAGATTTGAGGTTGAGGAGCAGGTCAGCAGGGGAGGACAGGTGGGGAGGTAAGAGGGAAGGGGAGATGATTACTAGGTTAGAGAGTGCTGGGATTTGTGATAGCGAAGGAGAGAGAGGACTAGTGGAGCAAACACTGTAAGGGCATAGGTAAACATGGCAAAGAAGTAAGATGAGTTAATAGAAAAGCTAGATCCAAGTAATAAGAAGTGCTTACTCGGAAGACACACCCAGAAGAAACAGAACATAGAGTGGGGTCTTGACTCCTGCCGTGACTAACTGCCGTTGAAATAACTGCAGCGTCTGTATGCTTAGCTGCCATGATGCTTTGCTGCAGGGATGCACGTGCCTGACCCCACACGCGTGCACCCCTTAAGATGCTACTAAATTTATAGGACTGACTAATGGATCGGGTGAGAGGGATTGTGGGTCCTTATTTGGGATAAATTAGCAATTGGCCAACACCCCGGGGGAGGTAACAAGATCAAAGGCACTAGACCTGGCTGCAAACATATGCTCTAACACCTTGAACACAATAATATCTCCTGTGACCCCAGCATGGATGGACAGCAGTAAGTAATACAATGCAACAAATGCATTTAGCATACATTCAACAGGCACATTAAAGGGGAAGGTGCAGGATTAGAGGCGGCAGATAACAGCGAGTAGCAGAGATGTTTGTACCATTAAAGGGGAAGGTGCAGGATTAGAGGCGGCAGATAACAGCGAGTAGCAGAGATGTTTGTACCATTAAAGGGGAAGGTGCAGGATTAGAGGCGGCAGATAACAGCGAGTAGCAGAGATGTTTGTACCATTAAAGGGGAAGGTGCAGGATTAGAGGCGGCAGATAACAGCGAGTAGCAGAGATGTTAGTACCATTAAATTAATTAAAGTGCTCTGTATGCTTGGTTAGGTTCTCCTTATTGCCACTGGTTGGTTATATATGCTATGTATATTAGTACCTGTTAGTTCTGATGGAGTACTAAATTACATTTGATCTATACTGCTGTAGCGTGACGCCACCTTGTCCCCGTATTCTGTAATTCTGTAATTACGGATGTGTTGCCGATTTTTAACTCTTTACTGCCTCTGATTGACCTTTGAATTTGCATTTCAATAAAAGTTTACATTTTATACCATTTGGGATTAGTACACCACTTTCTTTGTGGTATTTCATTAATATTGGTGTGTCCTGCACATCCTATAAATTTCAATTTAATATGCCGTGATGATGTTGTTACATCCCCTTAGAAGCTTTATATGTTTTCCCTGTCTCTATTCAATAGGCAATGAGGCATGGACACCTCCTGCTCCAACTTGAGCCTGTCCCTGCACTCCCCTAAAGCCCTAAGTGTGTCTTTCACCCCATTGCCCTCAGGAACCTCGTCCCTCGCTGTCACCTCACACTGACCTGGCTAGTGTATTGGCCAGCAAGGGCACTAGCTTCACCACTGCAGATGGTACAAACACAGAGGACAGTGACAAACACGAGAGGGACAGGGTAAAAACACAACACTTAGCATCCAGACTCCACTACCAAGCTCCACTCTGCAGATGACACAGAAACAGGACTCCAAACTCGATACTATGAAACACACTGGCACTTGCCAGTAAGCAATACCCTCAGCAGCTGCTATACAAACTACATGCCAATTTTGTCACTGGAAAAAGAACTATAAATTTAAATAAATGAAACCACATTGAAGGGTATAGGGTTAAAAGCAGGATAATAAAAGATGATGAAAAAGGATGCAGTCCTTTGAATTGCATTGGTCAGCCTTTTTGAGCCCAGCACCGCTCCATAGCCTTGATGATGTCACACATGGGCAGGTATTGTTTGTCAGCCATTTTTTTCCTCTGCTGATATCCAAGGATGCCACCAGTCGGGGCTTCCCTGGCTCTGCGCACCTCCTCCATACTCCTGCTGCCTTGCTGACTGCAGGAGCACACTCCACCCATTCCTATCCATGTTCTTGGATGGAACTCTGTGGTTTACAAATGATGACTTACCAAAACTAGGGTAAGTTATTTGCCATATGTGCTTAAGTTTTCTTTCCTATATCCACACTTTAGTCAGCAAATCCCTTGCACAGTCTATCAGATCTTTTAACTGGCACATTTTTAGTTGCCTTAATGAGTAGCTTAGCTACTTTTAAAGGGACCACACATACAGCATGCCCCTTTGTCAACTATACCATTGAAAAAAATGGCGCTGTGGTTTAAGGACCATCAACTGGCGTATCGACAGTCATTAAGAGGTTATTAGGAGGGAGGGTGAAAGGCAAGCACCTGGGTGTTCTCAGCATTGCAAGAACATGCTGCAGCCTCTGCAATTTTCCACTTAAAATACCTAATATTTAGCTAGTTGTTGTGTGGTCTGGGTACAGATAATAGTACGTGATAATTTAGCAGAGGCAATAATCTTCATTACTCCGCATTTAGAGTGTGTCAGCAAGTCGACTGAAAAAAAATCATAATTTTCTACTGGTTTAAAAAATGGTGTATCTTTATGTAGCAGTTGTGCGACTGTCTCAATCCAGGTAGAGATAATTTTACATGACAATTCAGCAGGTACAATAATCTTCATTACTCCACTGTTGGAGTGTGTCAGCAAGGGAATTGATAGGGAGTACAGATTTCACTATTGCACAATGTGCCAAGTTTTCACGAAGCACAAAACATTAGACACGTAGAGTATACATACATAACCACTACGTACTTGTTGCAGAAGCAGAAGGAGGAGGTAATTTCATGAACAAAATGGGTTTGGATGATAAGGTATAGATGTTAAGACAACTTCCCAAACAAAACATTTGCGCTGCTTTTACTTTACATTGCTATCATCCGTAGGGCTTACAAAGTTTCCAGAAATCTAGCCCTTGCTCAATTTTAGAGGAGTCAGCCTGTCTGCATTTTCTGTTGACAGGTGTGTGTGCTTATCTGTTATGATTGCATCAGCCAAACTAAAAACCCACTCAGACAACACACTTGCAGCAGGGCTTGGCAGCACCTCCAAGGTGTAGAAGGAATAGTTGGGCAAATGTGGAACTTGGACAATTGATAGTTAAAGAGCACAGAAGAATAAGGAAGGACGCTTGTACGGTCCCTGAAGTAGTCCTTCACCATCTTGGTCAACTACTCCCTCCTTGTCATAGTTACACCTACAGATAATGCTTGGTGATGTGATGATCTCATGAAAATGTGTCAGTTGGTGGACATCCCACCCCCCAAGTTGCACCTGGTGTGCTTGGCCCTCTCCTGTAATCCTCGTGGGTGAAAAAAGCAGGTACATCTGCCAGCAGCATTGTCTTAGGGTAATCTTATTAGGAAGTCATCCACAACAGCCCTCTGGCATACATGAACTGAAAATGACATGTCTGCCTCCTACATAAGAAAATAAAATTTCTCCTTGTACCGTGGGTCAAGGAAGGTGCACAGCCAGAATTTCATGTTGAACAAAATGTGTTTCACGCAATGGTCTTGGGAAAGGCATCTGGACATGAACTCTGCCATGTGTGGCAGATTACAAAGACTCAAATTTTCAGTGTCCTCACCAGGAAGATCACTAACCATCCTCTACTCCTCATGATGCATAGCCTCCTCCTCCTCCTCCTTCTCCTATTCAGGCCATCCATGCTGGACAGGCATGAAGCTGGGACTGGGAGTTCCTTCTGTAGTACAGAAAAAGGTCCTGTTCCACCTCATCCTCCTCCTCCTGTAGCAAACAATTTAATAGACAGAACAGTGTGATGTTACGCTGACAAAAGTGTCGTCAATGCTCACCATCTTGGTCCAGTACTTAATGTTTTGAAGAACCTCAGAAATGTCAAAGATCCACTCCCACTCGGCAGTTGTTATGTGTGGGGGCTGAGTATTACTTTGACGTGCATTGAGAAGCTGGAATTAAGGTACTGCTCCCTGGTGCTCACTAAACCATGCCTACATATGAACCGCCTACCACCTCAACAAATTTATCTAACTATCCCTGTGTTTCCCATTCAAAATTTTCTTCATAACCAGCATCTTTGTATCTTGGTCTCACACGCTTTATGCATTTAATAGCCCTCTGTGTCTGTACTTTTACACATACTGTTGGTAACTAGTTCATGCAGCATTACATGAACACCCAATTTCTCACATTATGTCTGGTCAGAAAAATGAAAGCAATTGCTACCATCCACCTTTCATGTCTCCCCTATTTCTTCATAGATTGCAAGCTTGCGAGCAGGACCCTCATTCCTCTTGGTATCTGTTGTTTATGTGATTATTGTTATTTTGAAAAGTCTTTTATTGTCTGGACAAGTCCCCTCTAAAATGTAAAGTGATGCAGAATATGTTGGCACTATAGAAATAAAATTATTATTATTTCTTATTAAATTTTGAATTAAAGTGTGTGGGCAGGTCACAAATCAGTCGGTGATGAGGCAAATTAAAGTGCTGCTGCAGCAAAGCTAGTCTGCTGAAAGCCTGTATTGACTTTCGTAGATGTGCGCTGACACACCATACCTTGGCAAGTAGGTCTGGAAGATCAGGGTATGTTTTTATAAAATGCTATACAATCAAGTTCATCACGTGGGCCATGCATGGAACATGTTTACCAGCTTGCCGAGCTTTAAAACCACCACCAAGTTACACACGTGGTCAAAATTGCTGGTACCCCTCATTTATTGACAGAAAAACCCACAATGGATACAAATAACTCGAGTCTGTCAAAAGTAATAATAAATAAAATATCTATGGAAATGAACAAATGAAAGTCAGGCATTGCTTTTTAATCATGCTTTCACATAATTTAAAAAAAAATAAAACTTATGAAATAGGTCTGGACAGAAATGATGGTACCTCTGAAAATAATGTGACAAAAAGGGACATGTTAAATCAAGGTGTATCCACTAATTAACATCACAGGTGTCTACAATCTTGGAATCAGTGAGTGGGCCTGCAGATAGGGCTACAGATACTCACTGTGCTGTTTGGTGACATCGTGTGTATCACACTCAACATGGATCAGAGGAAGCGAAGGAAAGAGTTGTCTCAGGAGGTTAGAAAGAAAGTTATAGACAAACATGTTAAAGGTAAAAGTTTTAAGACCATCTCCAAGCAGCTTGATGTTCCTGTGACTACAGTTGCACATATTATACAGAAATTTAAGATCCATGGGACTGTAGCCAACCTCCCTGTAACTTCAAAACAGATTAAAGGTGAATTTCATGAGCCAAAATGAACTTCATGGTAGATGACCAAGGAGGACACCTTTGTTGGAATTTGCCAAGCTACATGATGACAAGCCACAAAGCTTCTGGGAGAATGTCCTATGGACAGATGAGACATAAATGGAACTTTTTGGCAAGCACATCAGCTCTATGTTCACAGATGGAAAAATGAAGCATATCAAAAAAAGAACAATGTCCCTACTGTGAAATATGGAGGAGGCTCTGTTATGTTCTGGGGCTGCTTTGCTGCATCTGGCACAGGGTGTCTAGAATCTGTGCAGGGTACAATGAAATCTCAAGACTATCAAGGGATTCTAGAGAGAAATATGCGGTCCAGTGTCAGAAAGCTTGCTCTCATTCACAGGTCATGGGTCTTGCAACAGGATAATGACCCAAAACATCCAGCTAAAAACACCCAAGAATGACTAAAAGGAAAACATTGGACTATTCTGAAGTGACCTTCTATGAGCCCTGGCCCAAATCCTATTGTGCATCTTTGGAAAGAGCTGAAAAATGCCATCTGAAAAAGGCAACCTTCAAACACGAGACACTTGGAGCAGTTTGCTCTTGAGGAATGGGCCAAAATACCTTTCGAGAGGTGCAGAAGTCTCATTGACAGTTACAGTAATCGTTTGATTGCAGTGATTGTCTCAAAAGATTGTGCAACAAAATATTAAGTTAAGGGTACCAGCATTTCTGTCCAGGCCTATTTCATGAGTTTTATTATTTTTAATTCTATGGAAGCATGGTTGAAAAGCAATGTCTGGCTTTCATTTGTTCATTTTCATAGATTTTTTAATTATTATTACTTTTGTCAGATTCAAGTTATTTCTGTGACCATTGTGGTTTTTTTTGTGATTCAACAAGAGGTACCAACAATTTTGATCATGTTTGTACATCCATTATCACATACAACCAGACGTGGTTGGAGGTTCAGTGGGAAGAGCCACTGATTGGTCTGTTCTTTTATCACCTTCAACAGCTAGGCTGCACTGTGAGCTTTATCATCTAAACAGATGAGCTTGATCAGAGTGTGATGCCGCTTTGCCAAGGCAGTGCTGTAGACCTCCCATATGGGGCGTCATGGAGAGGCTACTTTCAGTGAGGAGGAGAGACAAGAACTCTAATACGAGGAGACTGAAACCCTGATGGAAGTTGTGACTGCTATTCTTGGTGTAGGCAAAATGTGTGATGTCCCAGTGTCTGATTCTGTCCCATACTCCATCAGGTTCAGCCAGTGTCACATAATGAAAAGGTAGCATCCCTGTCCACAAGAACTTGTCCATGTGTCTGTTGTAAAGTAGACCTTCCCTGTGAGTACATTGGTCAGTGCATGGCTGATATTGTGTAACACGTGCTTATGTAATGCATTGATGGCACACTGGAAAAAATAGTGTCAGAAGGTAATCGAATACCGTGGGGCTGCCACTGCCAAGAGGTCACAGAAAGACTCAGCTCCCACAAGTCGACAGCAGATTGGGAAGGCCATAACACAGAGGAAGGGACAGTGGTTTCACCATTAGACAAAGATTTTCTACCTAGGCATTCCGCCCACCTACTGGGGTGCTTGGCTGCCACGTGCTTTTGCATGCTGATGGTGCTCAGAATTGGCAGTGTTTTTGCCTTTTCTTAGCTTGGTTTAGCAGATGATGCAAATTACAATTGTTTTGTCTGAAAGAATTTCAGAACAAAACTGCCTTACAGGGGAACAATGTAGCCTTGGCCTGTTATCTAGCCGAGTGAATGGGGGCTCTGTGGAACAGTTGACCAAGTTCTCTCTCTGGTCAAACCACTACCTTTACTTACCTGTTTTCGTGCTATGGACCAACCTTTGTCTGCACTGCTGTGCTTGCTAGGCGTGCCACTGTGACAGGTTGGATCAGTGGCCTCATCATCGACCATGTCATCTACCAAGTCCTCAATCTGATCCTCCTTCTGAGTTGCAATTTTAGGCTGACCTGATGGCAACCGTACGTCATGATTATCTACAACCTCTTCAGACATGAATTTACCTTCCCCAACGTGGCTTTCTCCTGGCCGTGGGTGCACAAATGTTTGCGCATCACTGCACTCAACCTCCTAATGACCCTCTTTAATGGTGCAGTGCTTGCCTACTGAGACTGGACCATGTGGAAGACTTCATGGTGCTGCTTGTCAACACAGTGGAGCCTTTTTCTGCCATCCAACGCACAATATCCTGGCAATTGTCTGGGTTTGTGAGTGGTGTACTGCGCTGACTTCATTCTGACAGGAAGCTAGAATGAGATCCAGTCACATTCTGATCTGTAACACGGCATTGGCAAGCACCACCATATTCATGTCCCTTTACGTCACCCTTTCTCATATTAAATGCGTTATGCTTATGAAAAAAATGTCCTGGCTTTATTTTTGACAAGTACCTTCACAGAGGTGTTATGTATCAAATCAATATATCTAACAATGTGTGGCAATTTTTTTAAGATACCAGCTATCAGATATCAGCAACAGCAGACTCTCGAAATTTAGAGATAGTCACGTTTGCGTATCCCTGAAGGTTTTGCACCAGTCACACAACTGCTAGATAAAGATGCGCTATTCATTAAACCAATAAAAATATCCAGATTGGTTAATGGCACTCCTGTCTCTTTCCCCTAAGGAGGCTACTTGCAAGTAAAATTAGGCTTGTACATGTTCCTGACACGGTTTTCAGGCCTGACAGACTGACCACAATACAGGCCCTCACTTGCATACACAGTATTCCGAATTTAATTCTAACGGTTTTGATGCCTGATAGAATCCAATTTACTGATACTGATCATACAGCGCCCACAGCTTCTGTATTATATTCACCTTACAGCGGCTTTACCCAGCTGTTTCATTGGGATCTGGTAGCAAAAATGAACTGTGGAGCATACAAAATGCAGGTTTCACAGCGCCTGCTTGGCCCTCTGTTAATTGTCAGCGAGGGCCGCATAATGACATGGCGGTGGACATGGTGGTATTGGTTGGCAAAGACCAAAATTAAATGGGCATGTTTTGTCTGGCATTGCAAATTGATGAGGAATATGTATTTCACTATCTGGCTAACGATTTGGCATGAGGGAGGGACCTCCCGAATATAGGAGTGAGAGCTCTCCTAATAGTATGGTACAGCGCCACCTGAGGGTCCTTACCAAACTCAGGTTTCTTGCCATCTGCTGTCACTCTGCTAATTGTCACCGAGGGCCGCATAATGACATGGCGGTGGATATGGTGGTGGTGGCATATTTAAAATGGTATTATAATGGGAAGGGTAATATTTATTCCACTATCTTGCTAACTATGAGGGAGGTACCTCCCAAATGTAGGAGTGAGAACCCTCTTAAATGTTAAAGTAAAAATAAAGCCAAAATGTTCCGTGTGAACATATTCTAAAGGGGAGGTATAATTTTTTTTTTGCGATATATACATGTAATTAAGAAGAAAATAATGTTTCTTAGCATTTTTCCCTTTAAAAAAAAATGTGGTTTGCTTTGGTAGGTCTTTTTTAAAAATCCTTAAAACTGGTGCAATAGTTTGATAATATTATTCTCTGATACCATATGTGAGTCAGAAAGGCATGCCGGCATTTTCTCCATGCTGTTCCCATTTAGCTCTTTCCCATCCATTTCAGCTTTTTTCTCATGCCCCTAGACCTGTTTGTTGGGTCGAGCAGAAAAATATTTGGCTTTCCCATTGACTTGCATTGGATTCGTTATTTGGTAGGAATACATGGATATTAGAAATTATTTGTGTCGATTTTCCCAAATCCGAATATTTCACTATTCGATCATCGCTGGTAAAAATCAAATCAAGGTAGCAAAGATTTAGACAGAGAGACTCATTGCCAAAGATAGTAAAAGTAATCCAAATATATATATTTTTCAACTATATAATATATATAAACCATAAAAAACTGAAGAATGATAGTGCTTGCCCCCTCAAAAAAACAGGTAGTCCTGGTGAAATTGTGGATGAAGATGAGAGAAGGGCCAATCTGTAAACTCCTTTTTTTCTCTTCAGTATTTATAATAGAAAATCTCATTATAGATTACAAGATCAGGGGTAACAGAAATTCCCCTTTAAATGTCACCTGCTTAACCCAGCAGGAAGTACAGCGACACTTCAAAATCACCACAGTAGACAAATCCCTGGGTCTGGGAGGCATACTCCCACAAGTAATGCAGGATTTGAATACAATGATAGCAAGACTGTTAGGCCAGGGTCACACTAGCGAGTTCAATACGAGAATCTTCCTCGAGTCTCTCGCATCAAGTCCTGGAAGTCGGGACTGGAGTGTGCGGCTGCATGATTGATATGGTGCCACACAAAAAGTTGGCATATAAAATGAGAAAAATGTGACTAGGGTAAAATATATGTAACTGGATTAACAACTGGCTCAATGATAGGAAGCAAAGGGTGGTCATTAATGAAACATACTTGGGTAGCGTCACATTTAACATTGGGGTACCACAGGAGTCACTATTGCGTTCTCTTCTTTTTAACATATTTATTAGTTACTTTGAAAAGGGCATACAGCGTAGAATTGCAATATATGCAGTAGATACTAAACTCTGCAGGGTAATTAACACAGAGGAAGATAATTCAATTGTAGAAGGATTTGTGTAAGCCCGAAGCTTGGGCTGGGAAACGGAAATTGAAATTTAATATAGATAAATGTAAGTTTATGCACTTGGGAGGATGGAATAAAATGTGTAATTATTTATTAAATTGTAAGACACTAGCTAAAACTGTCATTGAAAAAGACTTGTGTGTTTGTGGATGGCAAACTCCACTTTAGTGATCAATGTCAGGCAGCTGCTGCCAAGGCAAATAAAATAATGGGATGCATTAAAAGAAGCATCTTTTCTCATGATGAGAATGTAGTTTTACCCCTATACAATTCACTGGTCTGGCCGCACTTAGAATACTGGATACAATTTTGGTCTCCAGTACATAAGAAGGATATAGCTGAACTAGAGCGGGTGCAGAGAAGAGAAACCAAGGATATTAAGGCAATGTGTGGGCTTGGGATTATTCATTTCAGAAAAAAACAAGACTTAAGGGCTATTCTATTACAATGTGCAAAATATATGAAGTGACAGTACAAAGATCTTTCTATTGATCGTTTTTTCACTTAGTCCTGCAACAGGGACAAGGGTGCATCCTCTGCGTTTATGGGGAAAAAGGTTTAATCATTATCACAGACACAAATTCTTTACTGTTATAGCAGTGAGACTCTGGAACTCTCTGCCATAAAATGTTGTAATGATTGATTCGCTACTGAAATTCAAAAAGCGTCTGGATGCCTTTCTTGAAAAATATAATATTACAGGTTATGGCCACTAGATTCTATGATAAGGCTTTGATCCAGGGAACTTGTCTGATTGCCCCAAGGAGTCAGTAAGATTTTTTTTCCCTAATATGGAGCTGTTAATGTCTGTCCCATGGAGTTTTTGTCCTTCTCTGGATCAACATTTTAGGTTATGGGTTGAACTTGATAGACTTAAGTCTACCTTCAACCTCAAAACTATGAAATCTGGTAACAGGTACTCCTTAAATGTAGAGAAAAAAATCCTTAAACTTGCAGCTGATTCTCAGGTTGGGGTGAGGAATGCCTTGTCTTTAAATAGACCACCAGAAGTTATGTTGCATCTGGTTGTTTTGACGACACACACTCCGGCTGATCACTTATCCCCAGCTGCCATTGTATGTGCAAATATGTTTTTTATTAAAAGAATAGGTCATTTTCTTTAATTAAATGAGGAGCATTAGCTTCACTTTCAGGAATGCTCTACCTCTTTTACAGACCATAATCCTTTCAATTCAATGATTAGAAGAATTTGTCCCAAACAAACTTGGAGTCAAGGACAAGGATCTAACAAGCCACAAGTTTGGAGAGAAGATTGTGTAAATTGGTCTGAAAGTCATCAGAGATACGTTAAACCTGATTAAGTCCATAGCAAGATATATATGGAAATTATTCAGTTAATTCCAGCGCGGTTACCCATAGGCTCCCTCTACGTCCATCTCCAGGGCCCGCCGAGAACCCTGGGCCTACCTACCGGAGGATCCTCAGATATCAATCCAGGTCACTTCGATGCAGCCGAGGCGCAAATCTGGGAAAAGGAGTAGAACCTTACATGCTCAGTTTTATGATGATGTTTATATTTCTATGCTTTGTTTAATATTGTTAATGATGCAAATATAATTTTAGCATACTAGGTATTATGGTGACATAAAGATATTATTTGTCTCTAGTTAATGTGATCTAGTCTGATGATGTTAAAATAGTGTTTGTATTCATTGCTAGGATATTCTCCATTTGTTTTTGTTAGGTGTCTTTCACATATAGATTAGACAGATGAAGCAGTTCTGAATTTGTATGGTAAATTCATTTTTGTTCACCATCTAACTGTTTGTGGTCATGAAATATAAGTCTTAAATCTGCTACGGATTTGAGACATAAATGTAACATTGTTTCTCCTGCCAATGATGGATGTAGGTTAATTTAGACCACATGCTGAGGTGTCACCTCAGTATTTCATAAAAACATGGATTACCCCTGAGACTCCCACCATTCTCCTTCTGCAATATTGCTAACCCAGTAATACAATATTAGGAGCAAAGTGCTGGAACTTCTATTAATACTAAAGTTTTGTTATCTTCTGAAAAGAGAGACTGCAAATTTCAAATCTAACAGAATGTGTTTTACCAATGGAAAACAAATAATAATTTTCATATTTATGATTTGTGGATACATTAGGTAAAATAGACATCGATGACTACCATGGTCAACTTGTTTTTAAAGATTTCAGAGATACAATGTATTTAGAAATTATTATTATTATTCCATGGTGCTGTACATAAGAAGGGGTTACATACAAAATACAAATTTATATTACAGTGAACAAAATAAAATGACAGACTTGTACAGAAGGGAAAGAACTCTGCCCTAGTGGCCTTACATTCTATAGGATACTGGACAAAAATTGAGTGAGTAAATACGAGTGACACTGAATTCTACTCAAATTTTACAAAAGATCATTTGCAATTAGCTTCTTAGCTCATTCAGCAAAATAAAAACAGCTGGCTTTCTTTTATCTGAACAATTAAGGACCATAAAAATATTAAAAAATAAGAAAAACCCTTATACTCAGGTTATTGCTCTGCTCTTCGGCCACTCTTAGCCCAATCATCAATGAATCTTCATTTCGTTGCCACTCACGTTGAAATCTAAAGGAGGGTCCTGAGCGTGTGCGCTCAAGGTCATGGCCTAGGTAAATCAGTGCAAGCAACAACAATTTGAAGATGCAGAGAAGACTGAGCAGAAGAGGTGAGCAGTGAGGTGAAGATTTTTTTTATTTTTTGCATGTTACATTTATTATGCTCTGGGGTGTGGAGCAAAACCGGATCATAATATGGGACATTAAAGTTGCAGAGAATGATTTCTCAACACATCAAATTTCTTGGGAAAATCAGTGCTTACAGGTTTTGCCTGAATCGCTCATCTGTAATTGTATATAAAGGCACGGATGATTGACCTCGTGGAGACCAAAACATCCAACACCGCGGAGACACCATCATGTGTTTCTCAACACAGTGATCCAGAACACTGCCCCCAAATATGCAAATGCATGTAGAGGAGCTGCGGAGACACCATCACATGTTTCTCAACGCAGGCAGTGAATAGCCAGGCCTTTCCCCGGGAAGGGCAGCATCCAATAAAGGAAAACATCCAATAAAGGAAAACCACCTATGCCAAGCATGGTATCCATCCACAGACAGCTGTTTCTTTTTTTTTTTCCTCAGATGGGAAAATCCACGGTCCAGAAATCCAAGACCAAAGAAAAATCCCAAACAGCTGCATCAAATCCAAAACACAAAAGCTGTTCCCATCATCATTGGAAAATTTCAGTTTTATACAACATCAGAAAAAACAAGTCAAGACATATTTACAAGGTATCTCCACTTCTTCACCTTCCAAATCCCTTCGGCATCCACTTCCCCCCTTCTTCTTTTATCCCATAGAAAACACACATCTTCCCCAAAATCACTTTTAGACTATTCTTTACTACAATTTCCTTTCTCTTAAAAACATACACATTCCTCACAACCCATAATACTTCCTTTATACATGCAACTATTAACCACAACACTCTCTCCTTCACTCCATCACACATTCCCAAGCCAAACATGAACAACTCGAATGATAACAAGCTCACACCACACAATTCTTTACACAACGGTTATATTCTTCTAATCACCTCCCTAGCATAATGACAATTCCAAAACACATGTATTACACTTTCCCTTCCACCACACCCACCTCTCGGACACATATCACTTCTCCCCAACCCACGATTCTTCTGAAATTCTCTAACTGGTAACACTCCATGCAAAGGCTTCCACACAATCTCACTCTGCCTATTCGTCATACCGTCCAACCGCACTTTCTTCCATACTTTTTCTATATCATTCCCTCTAACCATGTTTATTCCACACTGTCTCTCTACATTCAATCATCCTATACACAGCCTTCTTATTACTCAACAACCTAACATCCACATCACACAACTCATACTTCACCAAAAATTTATAAACCCACACATACCATCTAGGCACGTCAAAAGCAACCGGATACCTCAGATCCCTCTCTTGCCACCTCAAACGAAATAAATACGCCCCAATCAAAAAACTACACAGACAAGAAAACTTCCCATCCATCCTAATCACCCTCTGTTAAGGACTGGCGGAACGCATCAAGAATAAGATGTTATGGAATTAGGTGCGTTCGCAGTCCGAGGTCCACCGTGCAGGTAAACCCCTGCTGCTAGTAGAGACGGATTATATGGCGGTACTATAAAAATACACACATGGGTTAACTTCACCCTGTGTGCTGGAAGCGAACCCTGTTGAGTCACAGGACCGCGGTACCGCACATAGAGCGCGAGCAAGGAGTCTCTAATCTCAATCCAAAGACAGAGGATTTGAGTTCAAAGACCTCATGCGCTCGACACCGCAACTGGGGTGTCAGAGAAACAGAAATAATAATATACAAAGGCACGAGAGTGCGTGCGGTGCCGCACTGACGGACGCCACTAACCACCCAGGCTTGGGTCAGGAAAGCGCAGAGAAAGCGCACGGCGCCGTACTGGCGGACACAGCAACTGGACGCTGTATTGTGTGTTTCATGCTGATGGCTAGTCGGGCGCTAGATAGCTACCACCATTCACAAACAGACAACAACACTAGGAATGGGATATTTAGGAGCTTTCATCCTTCGACATACATCCATCTACACACACACATAATATCAAGACAATACTAGCGCATGGCCGTGCGGTCATGCGCAGCTTATATAGTTGCAGCACAGGAAGCTGCTACCGAAGTTTTGCCCTTCCAGGACCTTCCTGGAGGACCAATGGGATGTGCTGTAGTACCTGAGCATGTGACCCTCGATCTCCAACGGGAGATCTTGCCCTGGGCATGCTCAGTGTGTGAAAATAAGGACTTAGTCCCAGAGAAGCCTGCTCGCCGCATATCAGTGCAGGGTACAACAGGAGAGCCAGAAAAGGCAGTAGTAACCCTTTGCACAGAATCAGTCCCAGCGAGACGCTGGGAGCGATGCCTCTGCTGAGCAGACCCCACTGCGGCCGATGCAGAATGGGAGACTGCAGCAGACACGGATCGAGATTCCCCCTGTGCAGCAGAGGAAACTCGACTCCTAACACCCTCAACACAAAAACCACAATATTTACACCAAAAAACACCTCAAGGTTTGGAAAACCCAACCCACCTTTTTCTAAACGTTTCACCAAAACCTCCCTCGTAGCCCTCTCCATTCTAGAATTCCACAAAAACACAAACAGAATCCTATTTAACCCTCTCATACACATATACCCCGGCGGAAAGACCACTGCAATATATAAGAAAATAGGCAAAATCACACTTTTAATAACTAAGATTTTTCCAAAAAACGAAAGACTTCTCATCTTCCAAAAACATAACTTCCGCTCAACCTTTCCTTTCGCATCATCCCAACTTTCTTTCCCATCCAAACTCTCTGAAAATTTCACATCCAAAACCTTAATAGACCCAGTCACCTCATTCACTCCTACATCCTTACTTAAAACCCCTCCCCCAAAAACCTTACACTCACTCTTCTCCCAATTCACCTTAAATGCTGACGCACCACAAAAAGTAGATGCTAATAACTTCACCCGCCTCACAGAATACTCTGAATCACACAACACACACACGTCATCCATATAAGCACTAACCTTCCATTCCCTCCCCCCACCTCCTGGCACTTGTACACCTCTAATCACTTTATCTTTCCTCAACATACAAAGCAACGGTTCAATCGCACAAATAAAAACCTCAGGAGACAAAGGACAACCTTGTCGCACACCTGAAAAAACATTCACTCTTCTACCCACAGAACCATTCATCAAAACACAACTATAAATGTCTTTATATAAGCTCCTCACCCTCCAAACAAAATCAGGCGGAAACCCCATTCTCAATAATACCCGGAACAAAAAACTATGTGCTAACCGATCATACACCTTTTCAAAGTCCAAACTCAAAACAAATACACTCTTCTTCCGACTCATACAGTCCCACAAACAATCTCTCAACATACACGCACACTCATGTATACGTCTCCCAGGCACTGCACAACACTGTTCATCCCCAATCACACTCTCTATCACATCACGCATCCTATTCGCCATTACTTTCACATAGATCTTATAATCACAATTCAACAACGTTATCGGTCTCCAATTTTTTAAACTCTTCAAATCTCCTTTTTTAGGTATTAACACAACCATCCCTGAACGCATACTCTCAGCCACCTCCATACTAGACCACATATACTTACACATATCCACAAAATCCTTACCAATCACATGCCACATCACCCTATAAAACTCTATAGGAAGACCATCCTCTCCTGGAGTCTTATTTAACGTCATGCTATTCATTACCTTCCATACCTCATCACCTGTCACCTCACCCATCACTCTCTCTCACTCCATCTCACTCAATTTATTTTCTAATACACTTAGTACATCCTCCTCCAAAGCCTCATCCCTCCACTTCACTGCATATAGCTCCTCATAAAACTTAGCCACCTGTTCACACATATCCTCCCCACTTACCTCTCTTCCATCCACTGCATTCAAAACACCCATACTCTGCATTTTCCCAAAAACCTTTTTAAAGAAAAACCTCGAACACCTTTCATCTTGCTCCATTCTATCAATTTTTGCCCTAAAAATAATACTCTTCCCTCTCTCTTCCAAAAACTCTTTAATTTCTTTTTTAACCTTTTTTATCCCCTCCTCCACCTCCATTCCTCCTTCCCTCAATTTATACAATAAACATAAACGGGCATTCAACTTAACAAACTTTTCCCGCTTAATTGCCGCAAATTCATACCCCACAATTTTAAAAAAACTTTTTTGTCTGCCTCTTAACCCAATCCCAGCACTCACAAACATTCCCAAAACTTTCCTTACTTTTACACCACTGTTCATACTTTCTCACATACTCCTTCCTCACAGCTTCATTTTCCAACAATTTCACATTTAATTTCCACAAACCCTTTCCAAACACACCACTAACATTAATATCTAACTCGCACAACACACAAACATGGTCCGAAAAAACGACCCTATCCTGCTTATATCCAACAGGAATAATATTTTTAGAAATAAAACAATAATCCAACCTGGACTGTGCTCTTCCACTATCAGAAAAAAAGGTATCTAACAAAGGGTTAACCTTACACACACGCTGCATATCACTCAAATCAAAGTCAGTAACTAACTCCAGCAAAACTTTTCCAGACACATCCACATTCACTCCCCCCACATCACAATTCATATCACCCACAATCACCACAGGCACTCTTCCTGGAACAAAAAGCTTTACTTTTTCAAATAATAACTTACGCTAATTTTTTTCTACTGGTGCATAAATATTGATAACACAAAACTTAGCATTTTTATATTCAAAATTTGCTAAGATACACCTCCCCACCTCCACCACCAAATAATTATTCAAAGCAACCTCCTGCCCCTTAACTAAAATACCCACACCATCATTTCTATTATTTGC